>NC_091802.1:59857307-60170769 GCF_041296235.1 Equus asinus
GTCCTGGGCGTGGACCTACACACTGCTCATCAAGACATGTTGTGGTGGCATCCCACATACAAAATAGAGGAAGATTGGCACAGATGTTAGCTCAGGGACAATTTTCCTTACGCACACAAAAAAATAGAAATATTTTGTTAAATAGTGTTTAAGATTGAATGATTCTTTTTTTGCAAAAGGTATACAAATAATCATGTCTATTTATAATACATATTTATAATATATACTTGAAAGCTATTCAAAGAAATAGTAATAGTAGTGATGTCTGGGCAATGGAATTAAAAGTGTTTTTTTGTTCTTTTCCTTATTTTCAAAATAATGTTTCAGAATAGTGCTATTTTTTTAATGTAAAAAGCAAATAGAACTTTAAATATATAAATGCCAGAAAGAAAAGGCAGAAAGGAAATATACAAAATGGGAGCAGTGGTTACTCTGGACTGTGGGCTGAGGGGTCATTTTAATTCTTTTATCTTTTTGACATTTTCCAATTTCCTCCAGCAAGTATTTATTACTTTTTATCTTTTAAATTTAAGAAAAATTGTCAAAGTACTATGTGATACTGTTGAAAATGTCAAATAATGGGATTGTAAAGCAGAGAGGGTGGTGGTCCCTTGCCCCCTCCCATGTCACCCCCCCCCCACCTCGCCCCTGCCCTGAGCAGCTGGTCCATGTGTTTGGCTGTTTCTTCTCATATTCACCTCGGCATTTCTACATGGCATGTTTACAATCTCTTTCTTCACTTTTAAAAAATCAGTTTACTGCCTTATCCACTGAAATCTCATGTGAAAAACGAGACATCCCGCTCTTATATCTCTCTCCCACCCCACATGTAAGACTTTGAAAAACAATTAGAATTATTCAAAAAAGAGGAAATCCACTTTTGAGGCTGAGACACACACGCTGTGTTTTCCATGAAGCCTTTTTAATTGACCCAGATGGAATTTATTTCTTATAGAAGTCTGTTAATAATAATAGCCTTTACTGAGTGCTTACATGCACCTGGCATTAGCTCACTGAATACTTACAACACCTCTATGAATTAGAAGCTACCACTTTCCCTATTCTGCACGTGCAATTAGCACCTCTCCCAGGTCCCAGGACACGAAAACGCCAGAGCAGGGATTGGAACCTAGGTCTGTGTGACTTCTGGGGGGGCACGAGGAGCTGCTTGCGGGCTCCCGGGTCCTTGCCTTAGGCTGTGCTGGTCGGTCTCTCCCCGAGCCAGCAGAGACATCTTGAGAAAGCTACTTAATCGTTCTGTCTCAATTTCCTTCCTAGTAAAATGGATCTAAAACAGGAGTCTTAAATGAGTTATTAGGGGGATTAAATGAGTTAATTCTCATGAAAAGGGCTCGGCTCCCAGCAAACACTCACTCCCCAGATTATACTATTTTAGTTACAGGCACAGACTCTAATCCCCCTTATTAAAGGCAGAGGCAACAGCTGGGTTAGCCGGGGCTCCCCCAGGACCTCCTGTTCACCGAGAACCTGAGAATCATTGATGAGATGTGAATATTACAAAAAATAACAAATGAGGAGTTTAAAACGAGACAGTTGGTTATATTATTTGTATTTTCATAAAGGTAGACTCTTATTGTAGGCAACACTACTAAAATAAAAGATTACAAAATTCAGTTTGTGTATTTTTTATTGGATAACAAATTTTCTCAATATAGTCTCGATTGTAACAGCTTTCATTTTATTTTTATTTTCTTTCTTTTTAAATGCTCTGTCTGCACTGGGCGTGGACCGCATTGGTGATTGTACCTCTAGGGTCCCGGGGGAGGGAGGAGAGTCCTCACTCTAATGGAACTCGTGACCTAGGAAAGACTGGCCTGCGTCTCTTCTCCATAGAGAATTCCCACGGGCCGTGGACCGCGGTGTCTGGTCCCGTGAAGGCTCGGAGCTGGGTGCACCAGGCCGTCCAGACTGACCGCTCAGAGAGCCTGTGCTGCAAGCCAGGCCAGTGGGAACTGGGCCTGGAGCATGTTTGCTTCAGCTCCATAACTCCCCACCTTGCTCCAGATCCTGGGCTCCCCAGTGGGCTCTTCACTGCCCTACACAAAACAGCCCCCAAGCGGGAAGGAGAGGGCTGTGCGTGCCGGCACGTTTCCGCGAAGACTCCACTCTGTTCTCTTGCTTTTGTGCATTTCCTGCTGGGCTCGGCCTTGCAGCTGGCTCTTTAAGGCTGAGGCTACGCAAAGTTCTCAATTCTGAAAGAACTGTGGATAGCGGGTGAAGTTTCCTGAATAAGAGATGCTTTTTACCACAGTCCCATGCTACTCAGGGGTCACCCCCTCTTTAAAATGGAGTAACATTTTTGTTCGTTTCTGCTTATCAAAACCATACATGCTCAGTATAAAAAAAATTATAAGCAAAATAGAAAGGTACACCGTAGGGGTGGAAATCACATACACAAATAACCCCATATTTTCAGACGGATGAAATGGGTGGAGAGGGAGACAGACTTGCTAGCTTCTTGCAGCCTTGCATTTCCGTGGGGGATGCTGAGGCCCCGTCATTGCGCTTTCTTTCCTCTTCTCGCTTTGCTGTCAACAAAACATCTGACCTGCAGAGGGAGGTGGCTTGGAATTTGCTAAAAACAGAAGTAATGATGCTCAGACAAAAGCAAAGTACTTTATATCTATTTTGGTTTCTTTTAAGCTAAGCACAGATTTCTCTGGAAAGGACGGAGCTGGCCAGTCTCCCTGTGTGGAAAACAATAGCTCTGTGAAGCACCCGGCTTTCTCAAGTTGCTTGACCTCCAGTCTCGCTCCTGATTCTTGATGACAAAACACATTCAGTGCCCTTGATTGATTTAGCGGAGAAACTGCAAGATTGGAGGATGGAACACAGCCAGTCCTGCCTGCAAATGGAATGCCTCGGCTGTGATGGTCTTGTGTTTTGAACGAAGATTGGGTCAGTTGCGGGTGGGCCAACAGCCGAGGTTGGAAGCTGTGAAAATCCAGCCTCCTTAGTTCTTGCTGGGCAAATGCCCTGTCCCCAAGGCACTGATCCAGACCCTCTCCCTGCTCCATTTTTTCCTCCTATATTTACCCCTGACTCCTGTTGTATTTGTCCAAGTTACTTAGGCTTTTATATTTTTTCTCTGCTCACTTTGCTGTATCTTTGCCAAATAGCCTGAGTTTTAGGGCTAGAAGGGGCCACCTGGTCTGCCTTCCCGTTTCAGGAAGCAGTCTCCACCCCCCCCCCCACCCGACCTCGCCCTGTACCAGCAGGTCAAAGGTTGGTTCTACATCTCTAGCCTGGTGTTCACCACCAGCGGGGGTCATCAACCGCCCCCCCCACACCCTATTTTCATAGTTTGAAAATCAGACCAGGTTTTGTGCATTTTTTGAGATTCATAAAACTTGTTTTCAAGATTGAATTATCTTATTTAGAGGTATTGTGGAAAGCAGGAGATGTCCTTGTTCGTGAAGAATTGGAGACAGTGGAAATCAGAACTGCAGGCCCAAGTGGCCAGCAGATCACATGGCGTGGTAATGAAGTCACCCAGGTGAGAAATATCAGCCCTTGAATTTCCAGCCCATCATTAGTCATAGATGCTCACTGCCTTCCGGAAACCCGGAGCCACACTTCCAAATGCCTATCTGGGACTTGACTAGAGTCATCCAGGACACACTAGAATGAGGCTTCTTTTAAATGTCAAGATGCTATGAAACGATTCAAGCCCAATCTTGAACCTTCAACTTGGGAGGTAGGCTGTTTCCAGCCCCGTTCTGGTTTTTACATGAATCACAGAATTTTGAACCCAAAGTGTCCTGAGAGATTCATCTTATTCAAGTTCCTCATGTCACAGATGTGAAGACAAAGACAGAGAAGGGCAGAGGCTTTGCCCATGTCGGCAGGAATTGGTGGTGGGCTGGGGACTGGAATGTGTGTATCCCGACCCTCAGCTCAGGATGTGGATCCCAAATGGCCTCTTGGTTCTGGGGTTACATTTGTAAAAGAGAAGATGGTGTTTTGTTTTTTGTGGGGTTTTTTTGGTGAGGAAGATTCACCCTGAGCTAACATTGGTTGCCAATCTTCCTCTATTTTGTATGTGGGACGCCTCCATAGCAAAGCTTGATGAGCAGTATGTAGATTCGTGCCCGGGATCCAAACCTGAGAACCCTGGGCCACTAAAGCCGAGTGCGCGAACTCAACCACTATGCCACCAGGCCAGCCCCTAGAGGGTGTGTTTTGTTCTGTAGTTTGGGGGGGAGGGTGAGTCTTGTTCTGATTTATTAGATGGAAGATTGCATAATTGCTTTATAGTATTCATTTATTAGGTACAAATATTTATCTAGGGCTCACCATGTGGATGGAACGGAATCATTGCAGGAGAATATTGTCTAATATCCCTAGAGAGACTATTGTCCAATATTCCCAAATCCGGCTGACTTTAAGCTGTCATCAAGATTACCTGATTAAAAAATATAGATCCTGAATCCCCATCTTCCCACTCCCTGTGGTTCAGTAGGTGTGGGGTGGGGCCTGGGCATCTTTATATTTAAATAGTTTCCCAGGTGATTCTGATGACCTGCCAGGTTTGGGTTCCATGGGCTCCTTTACCCCCTTCACTTAGACTATCAGACAAGGTGAGTGGATCTCCCAAGGTGACACACACTCTACAGGTGAGGAAACTGAGTCTCACACAGATTCACTGGGTTTTCCCAGGTCGCAGAGCTAGTTAGGAACGAGTGGGTTTAATGCAGCTGCTTGTCTGCAGCTGCGGCTTCCTGCAGAGTGCCTGGAGCAGAGTCATCTGCAGCCCCAGGGCTCCTGGCCTCCACTGTTGTGTGCTGCAGGGGGACAAGGCAGCAGCAGGAGTTACGCTGTTGACTTCAGGTGAGAATAGGGTCTTCTCAGGACCCTGCAGTTGCAAAGCCTCTGCTGGTGACTGTGGGGATATTTTGTCGACAGAGAGCCGGGAAAAGCAAGGTTTTAGCCTCCATATGTGTTTTGATGAATTTGTACCGAGTTTTAGTGGGAGAAGTGGGCCCACTGGAATGTAATAACTGAATAAATGTTTGGAATGATAATGATTTAATCCGAGAACTTTTATTAAACGCTCGCTATGTGCTAGGTGAGAAAGATCTGGGATTGTGCTATTCACTTGGATGTTGAAAGGATCACAAACACCATCAGGATTTTGATATGGACCACCCCATGTGTCAAAGCCCTGGGAAACCACAGTGAGAAATAGTATCTTCTAGAGCCCCACCTGACTTTTTAGATTAATAAAGCACACAGGGTTGCTAAGTTTCCCTCTGGCTACAGAACCATCACTGCTAGCACTGTATTTGCGCTCGCTATATACTAGGCACCTTCATGGGTTAATTTCATCCTTCAAGGTGGGTATTATTACCCCAGATTTATATTTGAGACTGAACTAGTTAAGGGATTGACCAAGGCCACCGAGATGGAAAGTGTTACAGCCGAGATTCAGATGCAGGTGTGCCTGACACTAAATGCACAGAGGGAGAGGAGCCTCTTTGCACCTGCTTGCCTTTATCTAAAGGTGACAGGCATGTCTCTCTGGACACTACCTTTATTGAAGGCAGGCAATGGACGCTGCATTCGGTTTTATATTCCTTCCTGCACTGGACACAGTTCTTCACACATTGTAAATAAGCTGTTTACTGAATAGAGAAATAACGCAGGAGGCATGCCTCCACGCATAGAATCTGTAGCATTTAGTTGTTTACACATGAAGCTACATCAAAATAAGAATAAACTGCTGAGAAAATAAGGTGGATTAAACACGAAAGAGTAATAATTGAAATTAATCTTTCACTTGCTGTTCCCTGAAAAAAATCAAAAAGAAAATCTGATTGATACAGTGGAGGACACTACGCGCAAAAAACCCAACTCTATCTTTTTTTGTAATATTATCAATGATTCTTTCTGAAGCTTTTGCTGCCTTTTCAAAGAAACAAGAGGCTTGATTCCTTTAATTTCAGAAGCATGTAGGTCCATTTGTAATAATAAAAAGATTTTTTCAAAATTAATTACATGAACATAATTTCATTTGTAGGATTGACTTTGATATCACAGATCTATTGAAGGAACGGCGAGAAACTCTGAAAAGCTGGATGATGGTAACCATGGCAGCGGGGGGGGGGGCGGGGCGGGGCGGGGACTTCTTTCTGTACACCCTGGGAAGCGCGGCCAGAACGCTCTGAGGAAGTTTGGCCTGGTAGCCACGCCATAGATCGCGATGCATGCCGGGGCTTGGCAATATGGCGTCCTCCTTGATGTGCTGATGAGAGGAGTTTCACTGTAGCTTCAAACCAGAGGGCAAAACTCCCCAAATCAAATAAGCCCACATTACCCGTGTTTTTCGCCGCTCCGTGTCGCCCGTTTTTCAGGACTCGTTCTCGGGTAGGAGAGAGTCAGGAGGCCGAAGGCCAGGACCGGCCAGGCCGCGCGGACCCGGGGCTGAGGAACCGGCTGCGGGCGAGCACGATGGGCCAGTCCTGGCTCTGGTTGCAGCAGCTCCGGCGAGTGCGGGACCCGCAGGGCTGAGAGTGGCTAGAGGAGACCCGAGGTGCTGTGAACCCCCTCCCCTCGGGCGGAGACTTCAGCGCAGTCGGCGAACCGGCACCAAGAGCGGGCGGCCTGCCTGTCCTCGGATCGGCTGAGGCGTTGGAGGCCGAGAGCAGGGTCATCGTGAGGCCTGAAGTCTCGTACGCCTTTGACAGCTCCGCTCGCAGCCCCTCCGGGGACGTAGAACCTCAGAAGCAGCCAGTGGCTTGGGTTCTGGGGGCGCGTGCGTACGTGCGGAGCTCCTTGGGCTGCCCCATTTCCCACCGGCTTTTCCCACCTGCTCCGACTTCCCGCGCAGAGTTAGAGAGAAGGCTCTCAGACTTTTTCCCTGAGTAAGGGTCTCCGCACACTCTCCTTTCTTTTCTTTTTCTACTCCCCTGTTTTCTTGTTTCGTATTTCACCAGTTCTAGCACACACTAGTTTTTAAGGCTGGAGGTTCTCGAGCGCTTGCTGCCAAGGACTCCCCCACCCCCTCCCCCCCTGATGGAGTCCGAGATGCTGCAGTCGCCTCTTCTGGGACTCCGGGAGGAAGATGAGGCCGACCTTACAGACTGGAACCTGCCTTTGGCTTTTATGAAAAAGAGGCACTGTGAGAAAATTGAAGGCTCCAAATCCTTAGCTCAGAGCTGGAGGATGAAGGATCGGGTAAGTGGATTCCAACTGCGCCCCTTGGACCTCGGTAGTTTTTTCGGCGAAGAGAGTTCAGAGCCAGGAGAGTGTCCTTGGGAAAGCGGCGATTATTTTTTCCCAGCCACATGTTGCAAGTCAACTAAAAAGCACAAACCGTTTCAGACTCCAGTTTTTGGTTGTAAATGGAAAAGACTGTCTTGGTTAGTAATTATTCACTGGATAGTGTTAATTCCATTCAAATGGAGTTCTAATTCAGATAATAAAAGTTAAGCAAGTTAGAAAATACAGCATTGCAAGTATTGACTTCTGTTAACACGTAAAGACAACTTAGGATGTAATACTTGTGCCCACGTGGTTAGTCTACTTAGTGATTAGTTTCCTTTTTTTGTCCAGGCTAGGTGAAGTGCAGAAGTCTCATATAGCACCCTAGGAAACAAGATTACTGGCAGATGTTCAGCTAGCAACAAATTAATGCAAAGTTATTTTAAAGTAACAATGAACTTTATCATAGTCTTCTAAACAATTTGTCTTGAATCCAGACTTTCCTCCTTTTATGTGGTGGTATGTTGCTGTAACTTGGAGACAGAATTTCTCCAATTTCTCGCTACAGTAATGGAGTGAGAGTAAAATGGGTTGGAATTTGAGTCCAGGTTTTAGGGGGTCCCCCTGGTGTGGGAGTGTGGACAGTGACTCACAAACAGCCAGCGGGAAAGAGAGCAGCCAGTTTTGTTGAATCTGCCCTTAATCAACTACCATCCATTTCCTGGTCTCCAAAAGAGGGAGACTGTCTCATCTCTGTGCATTTATAATTTGTCTTTTTATGATTTATTTTCTCCTTCAAGACTGCCTTTATTTTTAACATTTTAGTGGTATCAGAGGAGTGGTTGGTGTTATAGTACAGTGTGATTGCTCTGGGCCTATGTTTATGTAAGATTATTTAGTGTATGTTGTTGGACATATAGAAGATTACCCTTATGGTAATTCTAGTTAGTTACTAGTAACCAGTGCTTCAGTTATTGATTTGGCTTACTTTTAAAAGGTTAGGAAAATTTGTTTCATCCGAAAATAGTTTAAAAAGAGATGATCATTGGAAGAGATTGTATAAGGTCTGTCGTATGGACATTTTTAGTACGAATTGTATAGTTCAAAGCTTTTGTGGTTGCTATGCATATATGAAGAGAAATTTATTTTAAAGTAGTTGTCTAATTGCTTTTCATTCTATCTGGAGGGCATTTTTATTTTTCTTTTGAAATGTGATTCCCTCTGCTATCCTAAACCCATGCTCAAACTGTTCAAAACTGATTAATGGATATATTTTTGACCTTTTAATTAAAACGTTAATTTGTGAGTGATCAACAGTCCCTACTAAGCTCTTCATAGATTATTAGGAGAAACAAAAGTTCCATGAGTCTGAGTAATTACTGAGACTGCTACTTAGCAAAAAGCTAAGGGTGAAAGTTGCTGTATATGACCTTTGCAAATTGTTTAATGAAGAAGAAAATCAGCAGCTAACGGTTTTAGTTAAGTTTTTGAGAGCATGGCATCTTAACAGTCTTTGGAGTCTCTTTCCCCTGGTTAGACCCTGGGGGGAACCTTTTCAGTACACCTGACTGGGACGAAGGTTGCAAATTCCAACGATGCTAAGAGTTGGAAGGTAGCATGAATGAATGAACCAGGCCAGATAGAAGAAGAATAATGGCACAGGTTCCAAGCCAATGTTTGGTTTGTGTCTGATTTTCTGGAGGGTGGGAACAGTGGGGCTCTGAAGAGCACATGCTGAAGCAGCTAAAGGGGCAGCTGGGCATCGGCCAGATCTTGCTCCCTTACTCTCTCTTTTTCTTTGAGAAGCCAGAAAACTTTTTTTTTTTTTAATGTGAAGTCTTTCAATTTTAAAATATTGGCACTAATTTAGATATTACAAAACACAAAGTAGTCCAACACTGCAGGCCAAACAAACCCTATTTGTAGGGTTGGTTCTGGCCAGCGGGTTACCCATGTGTGACTTCTGCTCTGTTATGGCAACTCAGGCAGCCACTCTGACTGGCCTCCAGGCCAGACTGTCTCCCTGTGCTGGAGGTGGCCTCCAGCAATCTGATGGAGTAGCATCATTGTAAAGCAACATGTGTGGGCTCAGTTGTCCTGTACTAGGACCTACACAGACCGCTTTTCCTGGGGGGCCGTTGACTGCCTTAAATGCAGACTCAATCTGCTCCTTCCTGCGATTGATGCGTAGTTCCATGTACTTTTATTTTGTGTATATTTTAGTGGTTCCCTACTGGTGTCCTGTTTGGTGGAATTGTTAAGGATTCCTAAAATTGCCATCTTTACTAAAGTTTACTGACAACTCCAAAATGTTTTCTGCTGCTCAACATTTGGCATCCTTAGAGACCTACAGCATGTGCCCACTCTCAGTTGGGATTCCCACAGTTTTTCAACCAGTCCTGGTTTTCAAATGCCACTCTTTTTGCATTTTAATTGCTAAGTTACTGTTAATTTAATACTGTTATTATCAAATTAGTCTGCGGCTTAGTTAATTCGTCTGTGTGTAGGGAATGATGTGCATATGCATCAGTAGCATTTTTGTCTTGTAATGTTGAATCATTCATAGACCTATGGCTGAAATAGATGAGTATTTGTCTCCCCCATTTGTGTTTTATTGCGATACTTTATAGTTATCACAGAGTTCATTCCCCCCCCCCCCCCGGAAAGTGGGCATGTGGGAATGATTGGTCTCAGGTGGATCTTTTGCCTTGCATGTGTGGGATGGAATCAGGGAAGTCTGAGAGCTGTTTCTTTGAAAGAAAACCATCTACAGACACGCTATACCTACGTATGTTTAGATGTAGCTATAAAACGATGAAGCCATTTCCCAAACCAGTCTCTAGACTAAGTTGCCTTGCTTTGTAAGCTATACTTTGAATAAGCCATGGAGGAAGCCAAGTAGATACATTAAACTAATATATGGACCCAAAAAGGGTAAATAGTAATACTTTACAATCCAGCGTTGCTCCCTCTGGATTCCTCACCTTGCACCCTCTCGCAGTCTGCTCCAGTTAGGCTCCCTTCCACCGCTCTGAAATCACCCCCAACACGGCCATCATTTGTTGCTAAATCTAAAGGTCACTTCTCTGTCCTTATCTTATTCAACCTCTCGCAGCATTCCACAGTGGACCACTCCCTCCTTCATGAAACTCTTTCCTCACTTGCTTCTGTGTCTTCCCAGAACTCCAGTTCTTCCTCTGAGGCCTCTAATTGCTCCTCTTCAGACTCCTTTGCTGTTTGATGGCTGAGTGTGGAGTGCCCCAGAACTTGATCTCAGACCCCTTTCTCTTTTCTATGTATGCCCCTTGATGGCTGATTTCATCTAGGCTCGTGATTTTAAATGCCAGGTACATGTCAGTGACTCTCAAATCCCCAGTCTTGGTTCTGCCCTGCCCCTGGAGCTCCAGTCTCAGATACCTAATTGCCTGCGTTTTCTCCATCACAACACACAGCCACCACCACCTGCTCAGTTGTTCAAGATATAAATCTGAAATTTATCCTTAATTCTTTCCTCTTCCTCTCCTCATTGCCTTGTCCAGTTCATCAGTAGAACCTGTCAACTTTACCTTACCTCATTTGTCTCCACCGCTGCAAGCCCAGTCCAGGCAGCTGCCATCTTTTGTCTGGACAACTACAGTTGCTTCCTGACTGGTCTCCCTGCATCCACTCTTACCCCACAATTAATTCTGCACCTAGTGGCCAGAGGGATCTTTTAAAGATGTACATCAGATTCTGTTACTTCCTTACTGAGCCTCTGCACTGGCTTCCCGAGTGCTTGGAATAGAATGCAAATTCCTTCCCCCAGCTCACAGAGCTTCTTGGTCTGACCCTGCCTGCCTTTTCTACTTCTTGGATGGAAAGGCCTGGAGTGCTCTTCCCCATGGTCTTTGCACACCTGGCTCCTTCTTGTCCTTCACACTTAGCCACTCGGTCACTTTCTCAGAGAGACCTTCCCTGGTCACCCCATCTAAAGCAGCTCCCCTGTCACTCATGATCACTCTTTATCTCTCTGATATTTTTCTTTATTTTCATACCTCCAGAACTAAGGTTTTTTATCACAAAGCAAGGACTTTGTTTATACCAGTACAGAGGACAGTGCTTGGCACATAGTGGGGATTCAGTGAAAATGTACTGATGAAAAAATGAATAGTTTACAAAAGCCCCCACCTGGATTATGTCTCTTAAGCCTCTGTAGCACCATAAGTTAGAGATCCTTATTTCCATGTGATTAATGAGGAAATTGAGGCTTTAATTAAATGGCTTGCCTATGGTGCCATAAGTTACATGACTAACAATGAGAGGAAGTGGAACTTGAGAAACAAAGGCTAGTTAAAAACAAACAAAACTGTATAACAGTGTCTTTTTTTCTTTTTAAAGATTTTATTTATTTATTTATTTATTTTTCCTTTTTCTCCCCAAAGCCCCCTGATACATAGTGGTGTATTTTTAGTTGTGGGTCCTTCTAGTTGTGGCATGTGGGATGCTGCCTCAGCATGGCTTGATGAGTGGTGCCATGTCTGTGCCCAGGATCCGAACCGGTGAACCCCTGGCCCGCTGAAGCGCAGCACATGAACTTAACCACTCGGCCACCGGACCAGCCCCTATCACAATGTCTTGACTGAAAACTGCATATTGAGAAGCCATAGAGTCTAAAACAGTGTATGGGGAGATGACTCGGGTGGTGGCGGGGCTACAAAACCAGACAGGGAACAGCGCTGGTGGTGCAGCCTGGCTGTTCTCACAGCGTGTGCAAGGTCTCTGGGGTTACCCCGATACTTTCAGGGGTCCACGAGGTCAGTGCTGTCTGTATAACAATAGAAGCCATCGTTGGTCTTTCCACTGTATTGAGATCTGCCCTGATGGTGCAAAAGCTACAGTGGGTAAAACTGCTGGTGCCTGAACACAAATCAAGATGGTGCCGCCGAAGTGTGCTCGTAGTTAGTGTTTTCTTCATTGCCTGCACTTGCAGTAAAAAAATTCCAGTTTCACTTGAGAATGCCCTTGATAAGGCAGTAAGAATCATTAGTTTTGCTAAACGCTAGCTCTTTAGCACACGCCTTTGCAATAGCTTGCCCGATGACTGTGCGCAGTGACCCTCTGCTGCGGGCGTGGTTGTCTTAGGAAGAGCACGTGTGGGCTGCAGTCTGAGTGAGCTGCTGCTTTTCATGGAACACAAGCTGGACCAGAAAGGAGGCTGACAGGCCAGCTCTGGGCACTCGGAGGCTTGGGTATTTGGCAGACATTTTGTCGAAAATGAACGAAGTGAGCTATCACTTCAAGGAAAACAACTCACAGTATTTGTTGCCAGTGATAAAATTTGAGCTTTCAGTGAAGATTAGAATTTTGGAAAACCTGTATCTGCCACTGTGAGCTTCCCAGCTTCCCAGTAGTCGCAGACTTTTCTGATGAGCTAATGGTGATATTAATGACTCTGATTTTTTTTTTTGATACGCAGAATGAAACATGTCCACGTTTGGAACATCTGTGTAATTCAGTCAACCAGTATTTCCAAATGACCAATCCGTGATATTACGAAATCATCCATGGGCAAAAGATCCATTCAGAGTTTGAACATAATAGGGTACAAAAAGTTCATTGTTATGGTTTCAGATAGGTGAGATATTCCATTTTATATTCTATTCAGATAGATTACAGCAAACCTTTAAGAAACTACCATTTACTGAGTTTTGCCATCACATCAAAGAAGATTCTCAATTATTGGACTTTCTGATACTTCTACCCTGTCCAACTATCTGTCTTTGTGAGGCCACGTTTTCCTCATCTACTTCAATCAAACAACACATCACAACAGATTGAATGCAGAATATGAGAGGCCATCTGTCTTCTATTAAGGCAGACATTAAAGAGATTTGTAAAAAAGTGTCACTTGTCTGAGAATTTTTTGAAAATTTAGTTATTTTTCATAGAAATATTTATTTGAATATGTAATGAGTTTATAGTTTTTGAATGAATTAATAACAAAATATGTTACTTTTTTTGTTTTAACTTCTAATATGGAAAATATTGATAAATGTAACTCATAAAAAAGCTCTTTGGGAGTCTTTCACTAATCTTTAAGAGTGTAAAGGGGTCCTGTTATCAAGAGTTTGAAACTTGTTAGTGTAGTTAAAAGAAAGTGGGCATCAAACTTAAATTAGGAAGAAGGGCTTGAGGATGCCAGGTGGTTGGCGAAAAATATCAAGCAGTGACTTGAGCAGAAATTAGGTGACAGACCTCACAGGGATCTGTTACGCTCTTTCCATTCTCTGAGCTTGTGCTGGGGAAGAGCCTATGTGATTGTGAAGGCAGCCGCCTTCCGTGTAGCTATAAAACCATCAGTAGGGCCTCCTGTTGCCCCAGACTTAGAGTGTGTTTCCTGTGAGTGGAGGAAATTGATCCATTACAGCCAGAACTTTACTTCGGTTCAGCAGAGGTTTATTGTTCACTTATAGTGTGCCGTGCTCTCTAGGACTCTAGTAGGACAGACAGACAGGTCAACACCTAATTATAGTACACTGATATATGTGTGTTTACAGGTGAGAAGGATGATTATCGGGAAAACCTTGAATTTATATTAAATAAGTAAATCATTTGCATTGAACTGCATTTATGAAACATATGAATCAGTCACACTGACCCAGTGTTAAACTCTCAGCAACTTATGACTGTCAATGTGGACGGTGATGGGGAGCGGCTCAAGGATTTAAGCAGGGGAGCGTCATACAGAGATTTGTGTTGTGAAAGATCTTTTTGACCATGGGTGGAGTGGAGGGTTTGGAGCCAGTGAGAATGGAGGTGGGAACACCCACTGGAGAGGGGAGTTGTAATCCAGGTGAGAAACCACGAGAGCCGAAACCAGGTGACTGCAGGAGGGGTGGAGAACAGGGCGTGGACTCTGCTGATATTGAGGGTGGAATCAGTGGAGTCTGGGTCCTTGTGGGGATTAAAGAGTGGGCGGAGAGTGTGAACCGAGCATGAGTGTTGGCTAGAATGGTCTCTCTGCACTGGAAGAGAAAGAACTTTCTGTTGGCATTTGTCATGTGAGGCTCAGGAGCCACAAAGGGACCATCTACGTAGATTTTTTTTTAACCTGCTTTAAAAAATGTGCCGTGTTCCATTTTGAACAACGTGCTGTGGAAGAGTCCTGAAATGGATAAGAACATTTCCTCCTCATTATCACCTTGTAGAATTCTAAAGCTAGAGTTTTAACAAGATAGCATGTGGATTATATATAGAGGATGTCCTCCAGGTTTCTGACTTCATCCTCCTTTTATTCAGAAGACGTTACACAAGTACTTTGGGTATCTACCATACTTGTTTGAGTGAGGCGGACGTTGGACACCATTGTCTTTTTGTAAGTTAAATATATAGAAAATGCCATTCCCGTAAATATTTGGTGTGATAAGTTAATGCTTTAGTCTGCATTAATTTAATCTTTAATGTTCTTGAACCTTAAACTTGACCAGTAGGTGCCACTGCAGAGAATGTCGTGCCTTCGGAGGTGGAAGAGGACACAAGCATTGATAGCGAGTTTTACCTTCACCAGGCTGCAGCAGTATGCGTCTCAGATCTGCCTTTTGTTCTTGACTAGTACTGTTTTGTATTTTTTAGTTTTGATATAATTTCACACTTACAGAAAAATTGTAAGAATAGTATGGTGAGTTCCCACGTATCCTTTACCGGGATTCACCGGTTGTTTATGTCTTGTCTCATTTGCTTTATTGCTCTTATTTATAAACGTAAATATGTACTTATTTCCCTGAACTATTGAAGAGCAAGTTGGAGACACTGTGCCCCTTTATGCCTTAATGTGTGTATCTCCTAAGAACAAGGACATTCTCTTACATAACCACAGACAGTTGTAAAAATCAGGACGTTTGTCATTGATATATTACTATTATTAATCCACAGTGCACATTAAAATGTTACTATTTGTCCCAAAAGTGCTCCTTTATTAGCAATTTCTGGCCCTCCTCCTCATCCAGGATCACTCATTGCATTTACTGGTTTGGCTGTGTAGCCTCCTTTAATCTAAAGGAGTTTCTTAGCCTTTCTTAGAATTTCTTGACCTTGACATGTTTTGTATTGTGGTAGAATATATGTAATATAAAATGTACCATTTTAACCATTTTTTAGTGTACAGTTCAGTGGCATTCAGTCCATTCACATTGTTGTGCAGCCATCCGTCCCCAGAACTTTTTCATCTTCCCAACCTGAAACTCCGTACCCATTACCCAACTCCCCCTCCCGCGGCCCCTGGTGACCTCCAGTCTACTTTTGTCTCTATGAATTTGCTGACCTGGACATTTTTAAAGAATACAGGGCAGTTGTTTTGTAGAATGTCCTCAAGTTGGGTGTGTCTGTGTTTCCTCACACACAGATTCAGGTTCTGCCTTTTGGGTGGGAATACTGTTGAAGTGATGTGCTTTATTCAGAGCATCATGTCAGAATACGGTATGATGTTGTTTCGTCCTGATATTGTTACCCTTGATCAATTACTGTCATTATTTATTTTCTTTCTTGGTAGAGGGACTCTTCAAGTTGCCACCTTTGCCCTTTGATGTGCCAGGTTTTAACTCTTCTTTACTTGATGCTCCAGGCTCATCTTGTATTTTCCCTGCCTCAGCCTTTTCTCCAAGGATCCCCGGTTCCTTTTAGTGGAGAATGGAATTTAGAAGCCAAATCTGGGCATTGGGTTTGCTTATTGCTGCTGGGGTGCCATTGTTTGTGGGCCCCCTTGGCAGGAGAGCTAGGGTGGAGACGTCTGTGTCTGCCTGTATTTATTTCTCTGTTTATTGCTGTGCATTGAAAACCATGAATGCACAGAGCTTTCCTCAGTGCTGGTGGTTGCCACAGGGCACATTCTCCTTTTTCCTCCTTTTTGGGTTTGTCACTTCCTTCCCAACAGTGAGAAGCTGGCTCCATTGTCCTCCTTTAGTCATTTTCTCAAGCCTGGAATGCACGGAGGGGAGTTTCTGAATTGCTAACCCGTAGAACTTGGGGAAGTAAACCTACTGAGAGGTTGATACTTAACTTACATTGTTGTTTGAGGCAAACTTTACTAGAGTGAAATGCACAAATCTATTAGTGTATGCTATCTAAAAGTAAGTTTCACGGTTTCTCAATGTTTTATGGGGAAATAATGGTTCTTATGAGCATTTAGTACCATTAACGTATATGACACTGAGCCTGGGATTTTGTGGGATATAAGGAGACATAAGACACGGACGGGGCCCTTGAGGAATTTATATTCCTTAGAGAAAGACATCCTGTACAAAGTTCAGTAAAAGCACAATGCAGTAATTATGTGTCTGCACTTGAGTAACAAGGTAGTGATGTAAGGAATTCTGCTTGCTGGGATATTTCTTTGGTGTCTGCATGCCCGAGGCATTTGACCAAACTCTGTGCTGGGTGCACCTTTTAGGTGGTCCCTGATGGATAAGGTCAAGTAGTGGGGGCACAAGGAGGGGAAAGAGTAGTTAAGTCACAAACAACTGCTTTATAGAGTTCAGTAATTTAGCTAATATTTGTTGAGTGCATCTATGTGCCGGGCACCATGCTAAGTGTGAATGACTCCTGCTTTTAAGGCGTTGACCAGTTTATTGGGGAAGATGGGATGACTCAACGCAGGAGGCATGGCATTGGGGTGGTGGTGGCTGCGTACAGAGCGAGGAGATGGCCTCCTGGAGATGAGCCCTCAGAGCCAGTACCTGAAAGAGAATAGACATTAGCTGGCAAAGAAGATGAGGCTTGGAGGGCCGGCCGAGAGTAGGGTGTGCAGAGGTGGGGAGCGGGGAGAGCATGGTCTTGGGGGAAAGCCCTCCTTCCTCCCCAGGGCAGCACTCCAGCCACTGTGTAGCTCCACCAGCTTTATTGGCCTCAGCACTGCCACCACCCTCACACCAGGCTCTGCATTTGTGTTGTCTCCCCGACTGGAACAGGGACTTCGTGTTGTTCACTGCTGCGCCCCCAACTTCTCACAGAGGCACTGTGCTCAGTAGATATTTGTCGAGAAATGGATGGAGCAGAGAATGTGCGAAGAGAGCTCCGTGAGGATGGAAAGGTGAACAGGGCAGGTCCTGACAAGCTTTAGAAGGCCCTGGGAGTTTGGATTTTGTCTTAAGGACAGTTAAGAAAGGTTTTAAAGCGCGGTGGTGACATGATCAGGATTACATTTTAGAAAGATCCCTCTGGCTGCTGAGTGGAGAGAGAGAGGGTGTGTGTGTGTGGATGTGTTGCGTGAGTAGTTATGTGTGTGTGTGAGAGAGAGGGAGGGGTGGTGGTCAGGGCTGTCCCGAGGGTGGGGAGGTGGGAGCCGAGGAAGAGTTAGCCGCAGCTTGAGCTCTGGTGGTGCCAGTGAGACGTGGCAGCCCTGAGAGCTCCCTGGAAGGAGGATTGACTGCACTTGGTCATTGATTGGGTGCAGGAGGTGGCAGAATAACTTGCAGGCTCCTGGCTGAATGTAGGAGAGAGAGGAACAAGCTGCAGCGGGCATTCGGGAAGGGAAAAAGCTCGGATCTGGCTTTGGGAATTGGAGAAAGTTTTCCTTAAGGAATATTTCAGTGGGAAATGTTGACCGTGTTGCTTAAAATGGTTCCCAAGTTCCCTGTCCCCTGGTGTCTGGTCTTCTTTCATCCCTGCCCTGGGGGTGTTGGTGATGAGCTGTGGATAGTGAGTATCGTTCAGTTTGGTGTTTTCTTGGATAACTACTTCTTTTATCCTTAAAAGTTGATCAGATAAGCAGTTTAAAGATATACCAAAATAAAAGTACTGTCAAAATGTTAAATCAAAACTTCCTTTTTCTGTGTTCCTCTGAACAAGTTTAGAGGCCTGGCCTCGGTCCAGATTTGGTTTCTGCAGAGGCGAAATCATTGCACAGATACAAGGTGTCTCTGTTTCTTTGCTACAGTGGATGTCCTGAATACCTGGCACGTTGGTGCTTGTCATCTTGCTGAGTAGCTGACCGTGATGCGCCAGAGGAGACTGAGTTGTTTCTGGTCCATGGCTGGCCTGGCTAGTGGGTCATGGGGCCTGGGTTAGACCCGTAATCTGGCTTTGGGGCCTGGCTCCAAGACTGATCCTCAGTCTTTGACTTCGTACACACAGCTCTCCTCCTGAAAACGTGTTTTGACTTGGTCAGTGGGCATGAGTATTTTCCCTGAAGAGTTTTTGTTCTTTAAATAAAACTTTATACTGAAAATGGTCTTACTACTTGAAAAATATTTTAACATTTTTTATTGGCATAAATGAATTCCTTGAAAACTTGTTTTCCTTCAGATTGTAAAAATAGCACATCATTGTAAAATATTTAGGAAATATGGAAAATCACAACAATGAAAATAAAAATTATATGAAGCCCTGCTATGCCACTGTTAATATTTTGGTGTATTTTCCACTTCTCCATGCATACAACCAGGATTATAGTGTATGTGTTGTTAAGGGTTATTTTGAATTACCTACTTTTGATATCCTTGCCCTTGTGAGATCTGAAGCATGATGATAAAATAAACCCTCGAAAACCCCACCACACTCAAGATCTACCTGAGCATCAATGCCAGCCCGGCTGCTGGCTCTTAACATCTTCCCTGCCTCTGAGAAAGTAAGAGCAGGGCTCACTTAGCCTTAAGTCGTACTGGCTGTGTGCCAGGCATGGTCCAGGCTTTCCATCTTGACAATCCCGTTAATTCCTGAACATCCCTGTTCACAGCTGTTATACCCATTTTACAACGGAGGAGACTGAAGCAAGAGAGCTTAGATATTTGCCAGTCACACAGCTAGCGAGCAGTGGAGCCCAGATTTGAGCCCTGGCGTCTGTGCCCTTATTATCCCGGGCTGTCCCGCGTCTCGGAGAATGTGAGCATTAATGGCGAACCTGGGAGACCACAATTATACTGACTTCTCGGGAGCACTGTCATTTATTTACCTGCTCACTCACTGTTTATTGACTACTGAGTAGGTGCCTCTGCTGTACCAGCCACTCTGAGGGGATGCACAAGGAGTATGGTCCAGCCCATAACCCTGGGAAGAATTGTAAAATCAACGTGATTGCAGACAGCTGAGGGGATCAGCGAGCGAATCTTGAAACGTTTACCTAGTGGTTCAGGACCGTGTTATCACTCAGTGAAAAGGAGCGGTATAGCCAGTAGCTGTGGGGGATTTTGGAAGAGGAGTCTGGCTGAGGAAGGCTTCTGGAGGAGGTAGGACCTGAGCTGGACACAGAGACGAGAAGGATTTGGCTGGTTGGAAGGTAGAGGGAAGGACCTTCTGGGGAGGTGCGTAGACGGCGTCCAGTTAAAGTGAAAGGAAGGCCTTTTTAGAATACCGTGGGAGATGGTGCTGGTCTCCACCGCCTCCCTCCCAGAGATCAGCGTCTTCAGAGCAGAGGCCAGTCTGAACTAGACCCAACTCTTGTTCTTATTCAAGGCAGAGCTCTAGACTGCCAGGTATTCTACGAATGCGCGTCAGTCTACACAGCCCACTTAACCACTGGAGAATGCTGCCTCCTATCCTCCCCACACCTCTGTAACTAAAGGAAAAGGCCAAGCCTTCCGCTGGGCACTCAAAGCGTCACAGTGTGCCACCATTCCCCCGACTCACCAGCGCACAGGTGAGATAGGCAGAAGAACAGACCCTCTGGGAGGTTCACACGCCTGGAGGTTAGAGGTGGTGGGTGTCAGGGAACTGTGGAGGCACGAGGGGTTTGCAGCACAGAGCAGGATCTGAGCAAGTGGAGTTGAGAGACCAGCGTGGAGGTGGGGAGGGAAAGGTCTGCCTGGAGTGAGGAGGAAGCCTCTGGTACGAGCAGTGGGAGGCACTTTGAGCCAAATCTTAAAGACCTGAATGGTAGGAGGAGGAAATGGCATTTATTTGGAAAGCAACAAAATCTTTGAAAGTTTTGGAGTAGAGGTGGGGTGTGAAGTGTGAAGTAGTGACATTCTCAGAGAAATGAAGAGAGAATTGTGGGATTTGGTGAATAATTAGGAGGAAGAAAAACTGTGTGGTGGGTTGGTTTTTTTCTTTGAATGGACTCTTTTTTTTAGGACAGTTTGAGATTTGTAGAAAAATTGAGAAGGTAGATAGAATTCCTGTATACTTTGTGCCCGGTTTCCCCTATCGTTAACATCTTACGTTAGGATAACATCTTACATGAGTTTGTTACAACTAATGAGTCAATATTCGATACATTATTATCAACTGAAGTCCACACTCTTTCGATTTCCTAAGTTTTTACCTATTATCTTTTTTTTGTTCCAGGACCCCATCCAGGATCGCACATGACATTTAGTCATCCCGTCTCCTCAGGCGCCTCCTGGCTGTGATGGTCTCTCAGACTCTCTTTGTTTCAGATGACCTTGACAGTTCTGGGGAGTGCTGGTCAGGGATTTTGTGGAATGTCCCTCTGTTGGGATTCATCTGATATTTTTTTCATGATTAGACTGGGGTTTTGGGTTTTTGGGAGGAAGATCACAGAGGGAAAATGCCCTTCTTCTCACATCATGTCAAGGGTTCATGCTGTCAGTGTGACTCATCTCTGTTGATGTGACTTGATCACCTGGCTGAGGTGTGTTTGCCAGGTGTCTCCACTTGTTATCCCCCCACTTCCATCCTGTGCTCTTTGGAAGGAAGTCACTGTGCCCACCCCACATTTAAGGGGGTTATGTTCCCATCTCCCCATGGGCAGAATATTTTCATACATTACTTGGAATTTTCCTGTATGGGATTTTTTATCTATTCTCCCCCATTTATTAATCTATTCAATCATTTTTATCAGTATGGACTTGTGGATATTTACTTCATACTTTGGGTTATAATCCAGTGCTACTTTATTTTGTTCCTCGAATTGCTCCATCTCTGGCCATTGGGAGCTCTTTCAGTTGGCTCCTGTGCTGCTTTGACACAGCCCCGTCATTGTGGGGTTTTTGGAACACCTCCTTACTTTCTGGCACTACAGGATGCTCCAGGCTCATCTTGTACATTTCCTGTCTCAGTCCTAGATTCAGCCATTTCTCCAAGGAGCCCTGGTTCCTTTTGTTGGAGAATGGTGTTAGAGAGCAAGATCTGGGTGATAGGTGTGCTCATTGCTACAGGAGAGTCATTTCTTTTAGGTCCTCTCAGGTGACAGAGCAAGGAAATATATATATGTATACTGACCCCTGTGTATATAGACATATCTATAAATGTTTCTATATGTAACCATCTCTGTCCATATTAAGCTAAACATTCTGCATTCATAGTGATATCTTCAAAATCTAATCTATTTTGCTTTTTCTGTTTTTTGTTGTGTTAAATCTGGAACCAAGACATTAGTAATATTAGGTGAACTCAGAGAGGGGCGTGCTTCTGGAGGAAAGCTAGTGAGTTTGGTTTTAGACAGGTTGAGTTTGACCTGAGTACACTGAAATTTGAAGACTTGCATCAAGTTTGGAGAAATAATTTGGAAACTGACTGCATAGGGGTGATGCTAGACGGTAGGAGTTCTTGGAGGGCAAAGAAGGGAGGTTGTCCATCAGGGGAGGGTCAGTCAGAGATGAGGAGGATGGGGACCACATAGCTTAACAGAGGCCAAGGAAGAGAAAGGCTTTTTTTGGAAGCACGTGACCCACAAAATTTCATAAGTGCTATGCTTGGTGTCTGCCAGTCCATAGCCCCTTCCAGTGAACCTTTCCCCCTTTTAATCCTTGTCTCTCCGGAAAGGGTAGCCCTTGGTGGACCACAGGGTCCTGCCTTTTCCTGACTGCAGCTGGGTGGACCACAGTTGGATGTCTGGTCCAAGGGCAGCTATTTCCTAAGGCCAGCAGTGTATGGCCTCGTGGGCATGGGAAGATGAGCTGGACCAATCTGGTTCTCTTGTAAGAATTTGCATTGGGATACATCAGTGGCACCAAAGTTAGCTCTGGGTTACAGGGGGTTGTGGCATGCTCTGAGTTAGTTATGGGTAAACATGACCTGTGAGGAAGCAGTTGGTGTAGAGACAAGGTAGGAGATGCAGCATGGAGCTGAGTCATGGTAGCGATAAAGGATGGTGGAGCTGCTCATGCCTGGGTCCTCTTGCTGCCCAGCCCTCATTGTTCCTGCCCTTTCTGAGATTGGGGCCTTGTGCTTTCTTCTGGGTCCCGTGCTAGGTATCTATACAAAGCATAGTTGCTTAGGATCACTTAACTGAGACTCACATTTTTAAGTTTGTTTTTAGTAAATTTCATTGAAGCCTAACAGAAAAGTTCACAACTCAAGTCCACCATGAATTGCCACGAAGTGAACACAGGTGTGACCAGCACCCAAATCAAGAAACAGAAGGTGACGAATGCCATCAGCCCCATTGAGGTTTCTCTCATGCCTCCCTCCTGTCACTCTCCACTCCTGCTGGGAAGCCACCCTCCTGATGCCTGCCGTTAGACAGCTGGGCTCTTGTTTCTGCTTTCTTTCACTTAGCATTGTCTCCGAGATCCGCTCCTGTTGCTGTCTGTAGCTGTGCCCATTCATTCTCACGGAGTCTAGTGCCGAAATTTATTCTTACACCTGTTGGTGAACATTTGGGTGGTTTCTAATCTCTGGACTATTAAAACTGTGCTGCAGCGAACATTCTTTTACACATCTCTTGGGCAACATATATACTGATTTTGGATGTAGAAACCTAGGAGTGGAATTTGCCGGGTGGTAGAGAATACACATAATTTGCCTCGTAGATACTGCCACATAGGTTTTCAAAGTAGTTGTGTTGATAAACATTTTTGCCAGCATTGTATGAGAGTTCCAGTTCCTCCATGTTCTTGCTGACACCTGGAGTACATGTTATCTTGAAAGCTTTGCAGAAAGAAAACCTACAGTCCTCACTCACAAGGAGCTAACCTAATGTAGGGGGTGAAGCCTGGACAGATAGTGCCGGAAAGTGTCTGTTACGCAGTAGAGACTTGGTAAATATTTGTGTGTGATGGAGCCAAGGCCATTGGTGACTTTTGAGAGAGATGTCTTGGTTGCACAGGGAATTTAGTAGAAGCTGAATTTCTGGAAAACAGTTGTCAAGAAGGTGAGAGGGGAGTGAAGCAGTGATCACATAGCTGAGGATTTGGGAGGAGAGAAGTGGCCAGTGTTGGGGGCAGCAGCAAATAAGTGTTTGCAAGGCAGAGGAGCCAGCAGAGGGAAGACTGGAAGGCAGTGGAAAGGACAGTGAAGGAAGAGGCCCTGTGGGTGAGGCGCACAGGAGGGCCCAGGGAGGGGACTCAGTGAGTGCAGGAACTATACTGCTCCCATTTTATTGCTTTACAATTTGCAAACATCTTTCCACATGGATTAGTCTGTTGAATCCTGATAACACCCCTAGTGGGCACCTGCTGCAGTTGAGGGCGGTCAACCCTGCGGAATTCACTGGCTGCTAAGGAAGGGAGCCAGGAGTCCAAGACCCTGATCTGACGACTTGGGAGGCTGGGCCTCTACCTTGCTTCTTACCCTGTTCTCAGGGTGGCCTTGGGCGAGATGTCTCATTGGTTTAAAGTCCCTCCTTATGGAGACTTAGAAAATCTTGGTGGATTTTTTCGAAGAATTGAAGAGGCAGCGAGTTTTTATCCAAGAGAATGGACTTGGGTGTCAGACTGACCCCAGCTCAAGGTGGTTCCTTGCCTGGCTGTCTGCTCTTGGCTAAATCTTAGTGTTTTTATCCATAAAGTGGGTCTAAGGCTCCCTACCTCGTAATGTGGTGGTGAGGATTTGATGTGAGAATATTGGGAAGCACTGGGCCTGCTTGACGCAGGTCAGTGCTTTGGAGAATGACAGCTGGTTTGTTCTGAGGGGGTAACTTGCACACTTGTGCGTTTCCATCGACATGCTCCTTATTGCACAGCTACTGAGTGCCATTCCACTTTTGTGTGGTAGCTTAAATATTGCAAATGATCGGCTATTTGGAAGAAAAAGGGCAGAAATTGCCCCCATCAAGGCAGCAAGCTGTGGCTGTAGTTGTCATCAGTTGGTAAGGGGCAAAAGCTGTTCACGTGACCACCATCCTAAGGGGCTCCAAATGGGCAGGCTTAGATTTCTTTCTTGTTTTTAACCCTTTACAACGAAGCTGCCCCTTTCCTGCATAGGACGTGAGCTCTCCTGAGATCCATGCTCCACCTGAGTGTGTTTAAGTGAGGTTCTGGTAAATATAGATTTATCAAAAACTAGTCTTTATGATACACTTCCCATAAATCAGTGTTTGTGAACCCCACAGAAAATGAACTGATTCTTGCAAGCTATCCTGGCAAGTATTAGGTTTTCAATAATAGCCCTCATATTTTTTAGACATCAAATCCATTTAATTCAGAAAGAATATTCTCATAAAAACAATTCTGGGAATCCACCGAATCAGAATGGGAAGGAGAGGTCATTGCTGTCCCCTGTTTTCTGGTAGAAGTGCTCTGAAGATGAAGTGCTTTATTCCATTTTTATCTGGTCTGTGAGGCAGACTGCTGGGTTTAGCAGTGGCTGCTGTGAGAAGTTCTCTGAACATGTGCCTGCTGCAGAGCCCTTCTTTGCTGCTGGTAACATCCCTGACTCTCACTCTGCTGCCTTTCCCACAGGTGGGCTCACTGGCCTAGCATTGTCCTAGGTCCCGTGAGAAATGAGCCAGGTAGAAAGTCCTTCAGCTCTCCTTGGGCCCTCTTTCTCTTGTAAGGCTATAGGGGCTGACCCAGAAGTTGGGGGCTTGCCACTGACCACTGGACTTTGGAATTGTGCCTGAAGCCACATTTCCTGTGACCTAGATTTGGTTCTTTGTCTCTGGATGCTGATCTTTGGGTTCCTCCTTTATGCTATTCAGTGACTGCCTGCTCTAACAACAAACTAGGTACTTGCTACTGAGTTCCAGAGCTTGAGTTTCCTATATGACTTTGGTTTGCTTCCCAAGTCCTCTGAGTTTTGGTTTTGGGCACCTGACTGACTCTCTTCTTGGATTTGCCTGGGTCCTGCCACTGGGTATACCGAGCAGTGACCGCTGAGTGGTGTTGGGCTCCACCTGCTGTGTCTACCTCAGATGCTCTCCAGGTGCCAAGAGTATGCCTGAAGTGGGCTTGGAGATTGCCTGATTCCCTGGGCTCCCCCCGCACCCCCCAGCCCCGCCCCAACACTCATGTGGTTTCCTGGGTTGGATGTTGACCATGAGTGCCTTCTGCCCTTGCTTATTGTAAGCCATACCAGGATGTGCTAGTTTATGATAGATTTACTAGTGCCATATTAATGTCTTGTGTCACTCCATTTAACTTTAGGCAGTAGATCCTAATTTATAATCTGTTTTATTGCCTTCTTAAAGTTAATGATAGTTTTCACTCAGCTAAATTTATTTTCACGTAAGTAAATATATTTGAGAAATAGTTGCCAGATTATCCCTGACAGTATCTTTTTTTCTTTGAGAAGAATTTCATGCTAAGTAGATTATAGTTGATTCTATAGATTATTTTTTCCTTCATTTATTGACTTCTACATAGAGATGTATTATGTTACGTTAATATTATGTATGTTAATATTTTTACAAATGGAATGATTTTATGGAATTGTCTATAGAATTGTGAGCCTATTTTAAATATATGAATAATAAATCCAAGCAAATGTAGAAAACTGTCATTTTAAGATTATCCCAATTTTCTGTAAGAATATTCATTGCAGCATTCATTCGTTCATTCACTTAGTATTTTTCAAATGTCTGCAAATAACCTAATATCCATCAGTAGAGAACTGATTAATTGAATTATGGTGCATTGCACATTGGACTTGCACACACCTAGTAAAGACAGTGAGGTAATTATTTATATGCTATCATGGAAAGGTGTTCAAGATACATTCTTAAGTAAAGTAAACAAACCCCAAACCCCCCAAACAAGGCACAGAACAGACTATATAATATGATCCTATTTGTGTTTTTAAAAAGCTGTATATACATTCAAAAATAAGTGCTTATCTATGTAAAAAAATTTATGGAAAGTTACACAATTATGGACATGGATGGGAGGTAGGCATAGGTAGAATTATATTTATAAAAATTTATATTTTCTTGTACTTAATTTTTAAACCTTCTACATGATTATTTTAATGCTAGTTTTTTTTTTTTTAATTTACCCTTATAATATGTGTTCTATGGGCTTATTAGCTAAAACTCTTTGTTTTATTTTTTTTGGTGGTTGTTCTAAGGTTTGCAATATATTACATTTTTAGCTTATCACAGTATATCTTCAAATAATGTTATACCACCTCACTTGTAATGTGAGACCATACAGCAGTATATTTTTGTCCCCCATGCTTTTGCTATTATTGTCATACATCTTACTCCCACATGTTATAAGCCCCATCCATTGTTATTATTTTTTTAAAAGTTTATCTTTTTTTTACTTTGTGTTTATTTTTTATTGAGGTTATGATAGTTTACAACCTTGTGAAATTTCAGTTGTATGTTATTGTTTTTCAGTCACATTATAGGTGCACCACTTCACCCTTTGTGCCCACCCCCGTTTCCCCTGCTTTTTTGTTGTTGAGTTGTGTGAGTTCTTTATATATTATGGAGATTAACCCTTTGTTGGATATATGATTTGCAAATATTTTTTCTCAGTTGATGGGTTGTGTTTTTGTTTCAATCCTCTTTTCCCTTGCCTTGTAGAAGCTCTTTAGTCCCGTGAAATCTCATTTGTTTATTCTTTCTATTGTTTCCCTTGTCTGAGAAGACATAGTGTCCGAAAAGATCCTTTTAAGACTGATGGCAAAGAGTGTACTGTGTATATTTTCTGCTAGAACTCTTATTGTTTCAGGTTTCAGCTTAAAGTCTTTGATCCATTTTGAGTTTATTTTTGTGACTGGTGTGAAAGAATTGTCTCTTTTCATTCTTTTCCATGTGGCTGTCCAGTTTTCCCAGCACCATTTGTTGAAGAGACTTTCTTTCCTCCATTGTAGGCCCTCAGCTCCTTTGTTGAAGATTAGCTGTCTGTAGATGTGTGGTTTTATTTCTGCGCTTTCAATTCTGTTCCATTGATCTGTGTACCTCTCTTTGTACCAGCACCATGCTGTTTTGATTACAATAGCTTTGCAGTATATTTTGGGATTGTGATGCCTCCAGCTTTGTTCTTTTTAAAATCTCAGGATTGCTTTAGCAATTCGGGGTCTTTTGTTTCCCCCTATGGTTTTAGGATTCTTTGTTCTGTTTCTGTGAAGAATGTTATTGGGATTCTGATTGGGATTGCATTGAATTTGTAGATTGCTTTAGGTAGTATGGACATTTTAACTATGTTTGTTCTTCCAATCCACGTGCGTGGAATGTCTTTCCATCTCTTTATGTTGTCATCAATTTCTTTCAGGAAAGTCTTGTGGTTTTCATTGTATAGATCTTTTACTTCCTTGGTTAGATTTATTCCAAGATATTTTATTATTTTTGTTGCAATTGTGAAAGGGATTGTGTTCTTGAGTTCTCTTTCTGTTAATTTGTTTAAATTAAAGTATAGAAATGCTACTGATTTGTGTAAGTTGATTTTGTATCCTGCAACTTTGCTGTAATTGTTGATTACTTCTAATAGCTTTCCAATGGACTTTTTAGGGTTTTCTATCTATAAGATCATGTTGTCTGCAAACAGCAAGAGTTTCGCTTCTTCATTGCCTATTTGGATTCCTTTTATTTCTTTTTCCTGCCTAATTGCTCTGGCCAAAACCTCTAGTACTATGTTGAATAAGAGTGGTGAGAGTGGGCACCCTTGTCTTGTTCCTGTTCTCAGAGGGATGGCTTTCAGTTTTTCCCCATTGAGTATGATGTTGGCTGTGGGTTTGTCATATATGGCCTTTATTATGTTGAAGTACTTTCCTTCTATACCCATTTTATTGAGAGCTTTTATCATACATGGATGTTGGATCTTGTCAAATGCTTTCTTTGCATCTATTGAGATGATCGTGTGATTTTTGTTCTTCGTTTTGTTGATGTGGTGTATCATGTTGAGTGACTTGCAGATGCTGAACCATCCCTGTGTTCCTATGTGTATGATCTTTTTAATGTATTGCTGTATTCGGTTTGCCAATATTTTATTGCGGATTTTTGCATCTGTGTTCATCAGTGATATTGGCCTGTAGTTTTCCTTCTTTGTCTTGTCCTGGTCTGGTTTGGGGATCAGGGTGATGTTGGCCTCGTAGAATGTGTTAGGAAGTGCTCCATCTTCCTCAATTTTCTGTAATAGTTTGAGAAGGATAGATAGTAAATCTTCGTTGAATGTTTGGTAGAATTCTCCAGAGAATTCTGGTCTGGTCCTGGACTTTTATTTTTGGGGAGGTTTTTGATAACTGTTTCAATCTCTTTGCTTGTGATTTGTCTATTCAGATTCTCTATTTCTTCCTGATTTAGTTTTGGGAAGTTGTAAGAGTCTAAGAATTTATCCATTTCTTCTAGGTTGTCCAATTTGTTGGCGTATAGTTTTTCATAGTATCCTCTTATGATCTTTTGTATTTCTGTGGTATCTGTTGTGATTTCTCCTCTTTCTTTTCTGATTCTATTTATTTGAGTCTTCTGTCTTTTTTTCTTAAGAAAAAAAGTGAGCCTGGCTAAGTGTTTGTCAATTTTGTTTATTTTCTCAAAGAACCAGCTCTTTGTTTCATTGATCCTTTCTATTGTGTTTTTTTTGTTTCGATTTCACTAATTTCTGCTCTAATTTTTATTATTTCCCTCCTTCTATTGACTTTGGGCTTTGTTTGTTCTTTTTCTAATTCTCTGATGTGTAGTTTGAGATTGCTTATTTGAGATTTTTCTTATTTATTGAGGTGAGCCTGTATTGCAATGAATTTCCCTCTTGGGACCACTTTTGCTGCATCCCAAATGAGTTGGTATGGTGTGTTTTCATTTTAATTTGTCACCAGATAATATTTGATTTCTCCTTTGATTTCTTCAATGATCCATTGGTTGTTCAGTAGCATGTTGTTTAATCTCCACATCTTTGTCCCTTTGCCAGCTTTATTCTTGTAATTGATTTCTAGTTTCATAGCATTATTGTTGGAAAAGACGCTTGATATTATTTCATAGATGAGACAGTCCATTTTCAGATAGCCTCTTATTTCCATAGACTAAGCCGCTTCCATCCCTTCCCTCTTCCCCTTCTTAGTTGTTATTGTCACATCTTTTTTCTTCTTGTGTTGTGAGTTTCTGGTTAAAATGACAAGATTTATTCTGTTCCCTTTATCTTTTCTTTTAAAGATTTTATTTTTTTCCTTTTTCTCCCCAAAGCCCCCCAGTACACAGTTGTATATTCTTAGTTGTGGGTCCTTCTAGTTGTGGCATGTGGGATGCCACCTGAGCATGACTCAGTGAGTGGTGCCATGTCCGTGCCCAGGATTCGAACCGATGAAACACTGGGCTGCCTGCAGCAGAGTGCGTGAGCTTAACCACTCGGCCACTGGGCTGGCCCACTTCCCTTTATTTTTTGCTAACCTGTTCTGATGGAGAGTTGCAATTTTCTGATTTTATCTTCCTGCTTACCTTTTTTGCTCAGGGTTTTGTAACCCCTTTCCTTTTCTTTTTTTTTTTCAGGTATGAGGACCTTCCTGAGCTTTTCTTGTAGGAGGGGTCTTGTGGTGATGAACTCCCTTAACTTTTGTTTATGTGGGAAAGTTTTTATTTCTCCATCATATTCAAAGGATATTTTCACAGGATAGAGTATTCTTGGCTGAAAGTTTTTGTCTTTCAGAATTTTGAATATATCATTCCACTCTCTCCTAGCCTGTAATGTTTCTGCTGAGAAATCTGCTGACAGCCTGATAGGGGTTCCTTTGTAGGTTATTTTCTTTTGCTTGCTGCCTTTAATATTTTCTCTTTGTTGCTGACTTTTGCAAGCTTCACTACTATATGCCTTGGAGTGGGTCTTTTTACATTGATAAAGTTTGGAGATCTATTGTCTTCTGTCACATTGATTTCCAGCTCCCTCCCCAGGTTTGGGAAGTTCTCAGCTATTATTTCTTTGAACTAGCTTTCTGCTCCATTCTCCTTCTCTTCTCCCTCTGGGATACCTGTAATCCTTATGTTGCTTTTCCTAATTGAGTCGGATATTTCTTGGAGAGTGTCTTCATTTCTTTTTAGTCTTAGTTCTCTCTCCTCCTCTATCTGAAGCACTTCTATATTCCTGTCCTCCAGACTGCTAATTCTCTCCTCCATGTTATCAGCCCTCCTGTTCAGGGAGTCCAGATTTTTCTTAATCTCCTCCATTGTGTTTTTCATCTCCAACATTTCTGATTGGTTCTTCTTTATATTATCAAGCTCTTTTTGTGACATAGCTCCTGAACTCGTTCAGTTGTCTATCTGTATTCTCTTTTAATTCATTGAGTTTTTTAATGATAGCTATTTTGAATTCTTTGTCGTTTAGGTTATAGATTTCTATGTCTTCGGGATTGTTTTCTGGGTACTTGTCATTTTCCTTCTGTTCTGGAGATTTAATATATTTTTTCATACTTCTTTATGGTGTGGATTTGTGCCTCTGCATAGAGATAGAGTTTGGTTACTGCTGTCACTTTGGGGGAGGGGGCAGCAGCTGTGTAATCTGTGCTGACTAGGATCCCTGTCAGCTGTTCCTGCCCAAGCCTGGTCCACTCCTTGGGATTGCATTGGTCCTGTGGGGTCTCCCATAAACTGTGGGAGCAATCACCCAGGGGCTTCAGGTTGCTGGCACCTGCTCCCACAGACTTGCCTAGACATGCTCCCTCCTTAGGGACTGCAGCGGTGTTATGGGCTTTTGAGGCAGCTGGGAGGTTATTCGCCCAGACACGCAGCTCTGTCACCGTCTAGTCCCGCTGGATCTCACTTGCCCACTCTGGGCCACAGCAGAGCTATGGGCATCTAATGCAGCTGGTGATTACCTCATCCGGCCACACCACATCTGCTCTTAGGTTGCCCTGCCTGTGTGCTTGGTTGGGGGGCCTCTCCACTAGGGCCGACCAGAGACTCTCCCTGTGGCTGCTGTGGGACTGTGGATTTTCCCGCTGGTCCACAGGACAATCATGGGGCTCTAAGGGCTGTAGTCACCTATTTCCTCAGTTGTGCCGATGTGCACACCCACCCTTGCGGCCATAGTGGTGCTATGAGCATGTCAACCAGGAGAGAGTTGCTCGCCAGTACTAGGCTGTCTGGGGGCCAGAGAGTTTTCACCTGTCTCCACCTCCTCCCCGGGGGTAGTACATCCACCTTGCAATGCATGGCAGCACAGGTCTCTCAGGCATCCTAAGGGTCTGTGTGAGTATCCTCCATTAATCAATGAATGTCCATTTAGTTGTAGTTCGAAGAGGGAGAGCTCAAAAAAAACTGCTCACTCTGCCATGTTGCTGATGTCACTCCAAAAGTTAGTTACCTTTTTTTTTTTTTTTTTTAAAGATTTTATTTTTTCCTTTTTCTCCCCAAAGCCCCCCGGTACATAGTTGTGTATTCTTCGTTGTGGGTTCTTCTAGTTGTGGCATGTGGGACGCTGCCTCAGCGTGGTCTGATGAGCAGTGCCATGTCCGCGCCCAGGATTCGAACCAATGAAACACTGGGCCGCCTGCAGCGGAGCGTGCGAACTTAACCACTCGGCCACGGGGCCAGCCCCAAAAGTTAGTTACCTTTTAAAGAAATTTTAAAAATTAGAAAAACATCTTTAGTGTTTACCCCAATTTTTTTTTTCCAGCCTTCATTACTTTGTGTAGTTCTGAACTTGAATCTGGTATCATTTTCCTTTAGTCTGAAGAACCTTAGGATTTCTTGTAGTGCTGGTTCATTGGCAACACATTCTCTCAGCTTTTGTTTGTCTGGGAATGTCTTTATATCGCTAGATTCAGAATTCCAGGGTGACAGTTTTTTCTTGTTTAAGGTGTTCTGTTGTCTTCAGGCTTGCATGGTTCCTGATGAGAGGTCTGCTGTCAATGTTGTTTCTGTCCCCCAGCATGTAAGGTGTTTTTTTTTTTCCTTCCAGTTACTTGAAAAATTTTTTCCTTATCATTGGAATGTAGCCATTTGATTATCATATGCCTTGTTGTAGTTTCCTTTGTGATTAGCCTGCGTGTGGTCTATTGAGATTCTTGGATCTGTAGGAATATAGTTTTCATAAGAATTTTGGAAAATGTACTGCCATTAACTTTCAGTTCTTTTCTTTTTTTTTTTTTTTAAAGATTTTATTTTTTCCTTTTTCTCCCCAAAGCCCCCCGGTACACAGCTGTATATTCTTCGTTGTGGGTCCTTCTAGTTGTGGCATGTGGGACGCTGCCTCAGCGTGGTCTGATGAGCAGTCCCATGTCCGCGCCCAGGATTCGAACCAACGAAACACTGGGCCGCCTGCAGCGGAGTGCGCGAACTTAACCGCTCGGCCACGGGGCCAGCCCCGACTTTCAGTTTTTTTCTAACTGCCTTCCTGCTCCCTTTCAATCTCCAAGAACTCCAATTACATTTATCTTAGATGCTTGATGCTGTTCTGCTGAGGCACTCTCTCTCTTCCCACCTTTCTTTTTTCTCTTTGTGTTGCAGTTTGGAGAGTTTCTATTGTAAGCTCTTCAAGTTCTTTCATCCATTCTTCTGCAGTGTCTAATATGTTGTTAAGCCCATCCACTGTATTTTTCATTTCAGATAGTATATTTTTATTTTCTAGAAATTCTATTTGGGTCTTTTTTATAGTTTGTATTTCTCTCTTCTTTATTTTTGTGTTTTCCTTTAAGTCCTTGAATGAATTTGTGATACCATTTTAGAGCTCTTGTCTGTTATTTCCACCATCGTTGTCATTTCTGGATTTGTTTCTATTGACTGATTTTCTATGAACTCCGATCTCTGTCTCCTCAGCTCAATGACCCTGCTGTGCTCTGCTCAAGGCAGAGAGGCTTGGTGGTCCTGGGGCTCACCTCATTTGCTTTCTTTCCCTCAGGGATCACATTCCCCTACTGGACGTTGTTTACTGTCTGAAGAAGTGTTTTATATATTTTGTTCAGCTTTCTAATTGTGTGTGCTGGGGGGACTAGTCTGGTGCTAGTTATTCTGTCTTTCCTGAAAGTGGAGGTCCTCCCAAGTATGATGTGGAAGAGCCAAATAGAAAGACAGAAGTGTTGGAGAGATTATGAGGCACAACTGGATTACCTTTTATTAAATCGGTTTGAATAGTTGATAGTTGATTCCTTACAGTTAACAAATTGTTATGTTTGGGAGTTGTTCTTTCACTGAACCTAATTTTTCCCACAGTGGAGTTTCACTTTCCAACTTAAATGTGGCATTAAAATTTAAGATTACAGGTCTTCCTGGACTTACGATGGGGTTATATCCTTATAAACCCATCATAAGTTGAACATATTGTAAGTAAAAAATGCATGTGATATCTAACCTGCTGATATCATAGCTGTTAGCCTAGCCTACCTTACACGTGCTCGGAACACGTCCATTAGCCTACAGTGGGGCAAAATCATCTAATAGCCTATTTTATATTAAGGTGTTGAATATCTCATGTAGTTTATTGAATACTGTGCTGAAAGTGAAAAAGAGAATGATTGTATGGGTACAGAATGGTTGTAAGTGTATCGGTTGTTTACCCTCATGATCACGTGCCTGACTGGGAGCTATGGCTCACTGCTGCCCAGCATCACGATCAAAATTCAAAATTCAAAGTATGGTTTCTGCTCAATGCGTATCCCTTTCACACCATCATAAAGTCAAAAAACTGTAAGTCGACCTATCCTAAGCTGAGGACTATCTGTACATTGATGTACCAAGGTAATAGTACTGGTTAAAGTTGGGAAGCGTTCAGCTTGCACGATCCCTAGAGAAGTAATTTACAAGTCTAGATTTAGAGTTCCTCCTTCCTCTAATACAAACATTTGCATTTCGTTTGGGCTTTATAAAGGCAGGTAGGTCAGAGGTTGACACTGAAATAATTGTTAACATGTAAGAGGATTTAAGAACAAAATCCTTTCCTGTTTTGGTGTTACAGATCTAAATTGGGCACTTTGTCCTGCGGTCTTAGAGTACTGGATTTGATTTGCTGCTGTAAGGGCTTAGTTAGTTATACAGAAATCCTCTTCTGGTGTTAATAATCATTAGAACCCTATAAGGAATGGTCTAATTGCTCTTTTCATTTAGCTTTTTTATTTAAGAAGGTTCTTTCTAGTCTTATTTGATTTGAGCTTTTTCTTTTTAAAAAAATTATGAAGGCTGGCCCCGTGGCCGAGTGGTTAAGTTCGTGCGCTCCGCTGCAGGCGGCCCAGTGTTTCGTTGGTTCGAATCCTGGGCGCGGACATGTCACTGCTCATCAAACCACACTGAGGCAGCGTCCCACATACCACAACTAGAAGGACCCACAATGAAGAATACACAACTATGTACCGGGGGGCTTTCGGGAGAAAAAGGAAAAAATAAAATCTTTACAAAAAAATTATGAGGTAAAAAATGCATAGAGCATCTATTTACAGTTTAATCAATTTTTATAAAAAGAACGCCTGTATACCCCTACCCAGGTCAAGAAATAGAACATTTCAGCACCTTGGAAGTCCTTGATGTGTCCCACCCTCGTCACAGTTACTCCCTCCCTCCAAGTGGCAAATACTATTCTTCCTTTTTTGGTGTATTTGTTTTTTTGCTTTTCTTAATGTCTTTCCTATCTGTGTGTGCATCTCCAAAAATTGTACTTCAGTTTTGCCACTTTGAAGTTTATATGGATGATATACTGCATTTATGTTTTGTGTGTTGCTTCTTTCCTCAATATTCCATTTGTAAGATTCACCCAGGTTGTTGAGTAGATGTGTAATTAATTCATTTTCACTTCTGTATAATATCTCATTACATGTGTGTATCACAATTTACTAATCTTACTCCTGAGTGATGTTGAAATGAGCGTTCTTATGTATTCTGGTATACATACACAGGCATAGGATCCAGGTGCGGGATAATTGTATATTCTCTCTCTCTTTTTTTTAATAAAAAGGCTGTTTGGGTTTTTTGCCCATTTTTCTGTTGAGTTGTCTTTTTCTTTCTGATTTTAGGAGCTTTTATGTATTTTGGATATGTGCTGTAAATACCTTTTGGTGCGAGACTTGTCTTTTCACTCTCTTTGTGGGGCCTTTTGACATTGTCAATTTTAATGTTGTCAGATTTCCCTCTTTCCCTTTAAGCTTGGTGCTCTTTTATGTCTTGGTTAAGAACTCCTTTCCTACCCAATGGCCTGAAGGTGACCCCCTGTGTCATCTGTAGAGGCTCTGGACTTGACCTTCCATGTATAGGCCTTTTACACTTTGTGTATAGTGAAGGTAGGGGGCCAATTTCCTTTTGTTTTTCCCATGTGGATATCTGGTTGTCTTAGTGAATTTTGCTGAAAAGCTCGTCCTTTCCCTCAGCTGCAGTGCTCTTCGTATGTCAAGCGTCCAAGTCAATGTAGGCCTGTTCTGGGCTTTCTGTTCCTTCCCATTGGTTATTTGTTTCATTGGTCAGCCCTTGCACCACTCCCCTGTCTTAATCACTAGGCTTTATGGAAATTATGTGAAGGAAGTCCTCACGCTTGTTTTTTTTAAGATTGGCACCTTAACAGCTAACAACTGTTGTCAATCTTCTTCCTTTTTCTGCTTTTTCTCCCTAAATCCCCCCAGTATATAGTTGTATATTTTTTTTTAGTTGCGGGTCCTTCTAGTTGTGGCATGTGGAATGCTACCTCAACATGGCCTGATGCGTGGTGCCATGTCTGCACCCAGGATCTGAACTGGTGAAACCCTGGGCCACTGAAGCAGAGCACGTGAACTTAACCACTCGGCCATGGGGCTGGCCGCACACTTGTCTTTGTTTGAGAGTGTCTTGGCTCTTCTTTTTCTTTTGCTCTTCATGAAGTTTAAGAAGTAGCTTGTCAAGTTCAAAGACAGAAAATTTGTTGGATATTTGATTGGAATTACATTGAGCCTGTACATCAGTTTGGGGAGACTTGACATCATTATAAAATTGAGTCTTTTAGCATGAACATGGCATGTCTTCATTTATTCGGGTAGGTCTTTAATTTCCCTGAATAAAGTTATATACTTTTCCCTGTAGAGATGTTGCCTATCTTTTGATGGATTTCTTTTAGGTACTTCATGTTATCTTGATGCTTTCCTAAGTAACATCTTTTAAAAATGTAATTTTTTAGCTGTATTTTTTTGTGTGCTGGTATATAAGAAGGTAATTTATTTTTGTATATTGTGTATATGCAACATTCACAGCATCTTCCATCTCATTGGCAGGCCTGGCGGCCCTGACAGCCCGTGCACATGACTTTCTGTCCCTACCCCCCAGCCCCCCACCTCCTTTCCCCATATGTGGGGCTGCTGGGGATGAGGTGGGGGTGTGTGTGAGGTGTGTGGACACAGAGAAGCCATGTCTTGGTTTCGTACTGGATTAATACCATTCTAGTCACAAGGCTATGTGACAGCTCTTCTGTTTTACATGCTATTCCACAGATCAGAAGAGTCACAAGAACCCAGACAGCCAGCCAGCTCCTAGGGCCAGCCTTTTCATTTATCTTACTCGGTACATTTCTAGGGAATCAGTGCTGGGAGAAGTCAGCCCTGCTGAGGTGTACTTTACCTCTTGGCTCTGGGCTCAGGTTTTATGGTAACTCTTGAGCCACAGAGAGTGGTCCCTCAGCCTTGGAATTATCTGTTTCATGAAGGCTTGGTAGAACCTGCCATTGAAGCCATGCAATCCTAACTTTCCTTTGTAAAAAGATTTTTCAAAAGTTATGATTTAGGCTTTTAAAATGATATTCTTTTTTTTCTCCTGGGTGAAGAAGATTGGCTCTGAGCCAAAGTCTGTGTCAATCTTCCTCTATTTTGTACGTGGGATGCTGCCGCAGCATGGCTTGATGAGCAATGTGTGGATCCGTGCCCAGGATCTGAACCTGTGAACCCTGGGCCGCTGAATCAGAGCACTCAAACCCAACCGCTACACCACTGGGCTGGCCCTGATATATATATATATATATTTAAGTCAGTCTTGCTAAGTTACATTTTTTAGAGAGCATTGTCCCTTTCATTTGGTTTCAAATTTATGGGCTTAGAGTTGTTCATGGTATCCTCTTGTGATCTTTTAGAAGTCTATAGAATTGTAGTAATGGTCCCAGTAAAATTCCTGACATTGAGTATTTGTACTCTTTCTCAATTCTTGTTAGAGGGTTGTTCATTTTATTAGTCTTTCAAATAACCTCTTCTTGGCTTTGTTGATGTGCTATAGTATGCTTGTTAATATTTCATTAATATATTTCAAAATCTTATTATTTCCTTTTTTCTGCTTTCCTTGGATTTATTTTGTTGCCTTTCTCCCCATTCTTGAGGGGGAAATTCTTGAGATGGATACTTAGCTTATTAATTTCCCATCCCTTGTCTTTTTTCATATAGGCATATTATAAATATTTAAATTATAAATTATATAAATTAAATGCTTAGCTACGTTCAAAAAGTTTTGATATGTAGTATTTTTGTTATTGTTTTGTTCAAATTATTTTCTAAATTTCATTTTGACTTCGTTAATTTATGTTCTTTAAAAGTGTGCTTTGTTATTTTTTAAAAATAGAAGAATTACCCTAGAATTGATTCTTGATTTCTTACTTAATTGCATTTTGATTAGAGGACATCTGTATGATTTCAGCAGGGCAATAACAGACACACTGCACATCTATAGGGGAGCCATTTACATTATTGTCCTATATGAATGGCGCCCCCTGGTGTCGTGGATCATACAACTTGCACAACTCTGCGTGTGCGTGCATGCGTGCGTGTGTGCGTGCGTGTGTGTGTTTACATACTCCGAATTGCAGCCCTTTGAAATTTGTTGAGCTTTGCCTTATTGAGCTGTATATGGTCAATTTTTGTAAATGTTCCCTGTGTGCTTAAACATCCTGTGACTCTCCAGTTGTTGGGTGTCACATTCTGTATGTGTGCATTAAGTCAAATATTTTATTTGTGGTGTGCAAATCATCTACATCTTTATTGATTTTCTTTGGCTTCTCTCAATAACCAAGAGAGGTGTATTAAAACCTCCACCGTGATTGTAAACATGTCTAATTCTCCTTATAGTTCTGTCCATTTGTGCTTTGTTTATGTTTTGAGGCCATATTGTTACGTCATTCAGATTTAAAGCTGTGTATCTTCCTGGTGAGTGGGAGTCTGTGTTGTTGTGAAGTCACTGTCTGTGTCCTAATAACGCTTTTGGCTTTAAGTGTGTTATGGCTCATTGATGCAGTTACACCAGGTTTCTCTTGTTTAGTATTCATACGTTCTATTTTTCTATTCCTTTATATAGGTCAACCTTTCTGTGTCCATATGTTTTTTTGTACATCTTTTGTAAACAGCTTGTAGATGGAGGAAAAAAAAATCTAGCCTTTTGATTTTTGTCCTTTAATTGGAACATTTAGTCTGGTTTACATTTATTTGGGCTTAAATCTGCTGTTTTATGTTGTGTTTTCCACTTGTCCTGCCTGCACTCTGTTTCTTTTTTTCAATGTCTTTTTATGGATTGAAAATATTTACTATTTAATTCCCTCTCCTTTACTGTTTTTAAAATAATATACTGTCTTTCTCTTGTAATATGGTTCCCTCAAAATTACAGTAAGAATACTCAAAAACAGTATAAAGTTAATCAAGATCTTTATCTTTTTCCTGGACAACTTAAGACTTTGGAAAATCCGTTGAGCCCTTTTGTTTCTGATATATTAATATTATTGTGTATTTTATTTCCATTTTTTAGCACCACAAGTAATTGTTATTAATCTTATTTTATGCAGTCAGTGCACATATTTATGACGCTTTATTCTTCATTCCTTTTGGATCTCAGACCTTTCATATGGAATCACTTTTATTTTGACTGAAAGATTTTTTTTTATTTTTTATTTTTATTTTTGAGGAATAATAGCCCTGAGCTAACATCTGCAGCCAATCCTCCTCTTTTTGCTGAGGAAGACTGGCCCTGAGCTAACATCCGTACCCATCTTCCTCTACTTTATATGTGGGACGCCTGCCACAGCATGGCTTGCCAAGCGGTGCCATGTCCACACCTGGGATCTGAACCGGTGAAGCCCGGGCCGCTGCAGCGGAACACGCGCACTTAACCGCTGCTCTCTTATGAGGGTCTGTTGATGCCAAATTCTCTTTGTCAATCTGAAAGTGTCTTTGTTTGGTCCTAATTCTTAGAGGATGTTTTCCTAGGTGGGGGATTCCAGGTGGACATTTCCTTCATCGCTTGAAGACATAGTCCGCCACCCTCTTGCTTCCGTTGTTACTTAGGACAAGTCAGCTGCCGGCCAAATTGCCAACAGTACCCCACATGCTATTTTTGAGACTCTAATTAGGTATATGTTCACTCTCTTTCCCATATTTCTCTTCCATATTTTCTTGTTTTTTGTCCTTCTGGGCTACACTGTGGACAGTTTTGTCAAGTTCACGCCATCTCTCTTCAGCTGTATCTAAGCTGCCAGTAGTCATCCACTGAATTTTTCTACATTCCATGTTCTGTTTAATTCTCTCAGTCCACTGAGTTCTTAATATTGTTTTTTGTGTTTTTCACTTTTTAGAACTTTATTTGTTTTATTACTAGGTCACGTTAAAAAATTTCCTGTTCTCTGCGGTTATTTTCAATTTGCCTTTTAGTTCATTTGAATATGTAAGGATAGCCTTTTGTTGTCTGTCTAGTCCAGTTTGAAGGTTTTGGCTCTTCTTTTTGCTGCTTGTGTTCATCACAGTCCCTGGCAAGGCGTTTATTTGTGTGCTTTCTTATTTTCTGCTTCTGCCTTGGGAAGTGATTTGTGAGGATCGGGCAGGCCCAGGGTGAAGGCACCTTCTTCCAGGGTGGGTTCTTGTTTGTTTCTGCCAGGCAGTTGGTCCCAGTCTGGGACCATTTAAATCACATTCACGGTCTGAGGTTCACTAGGCCATCGAGGCCTGGGAACCCAGCTTGCAAAAATGTGAGAATGACACAGAAGACCACAAATTGTTTGATTCCATGTAAAATGTCCAGATTAGGCTGGGCTGGGAGGGTGGTGACGCAGAGTGACTTCAGATGGGCACAACAGTTTCTTTTTGGGGTGATGGAAATGTTTTAAAATTAGATTGTGGTGATGGTGGCAAAACTCTTTAAACATTCTAAAACTCTCAGTTAAAACAGGTGAATTTTATCATATATAAAGTATAGCTCAGGAAAGCTGTTTAAAAAATGCATGGAGGCCACCTAAGTCCGCAGGGCCATGTTTTGTTCCTTTTCTCTTGTTTTCTTCCCCTGTCTTTGCCAAATTCCCTGGGGGTGGTTGTAGGATGGGGGAAGGGGGTACCTAGTTTGTTTCCCTGCCTTGTGGGTACCGCTGTGGGGGTCCAGCTTCTGTGGGATCCTTGCCTCTTAGTCTTTCTTCCCTGTGCTGCCTGGGCTCCGTGGCTTCCCTCCCCCTCCCCTGCACATCCCCTCCAGTTCGCTGCTGCCTTGGGGTCCTGGCTTTCTCCTAGATTTTGGCCTTGTAGTTTCTTACCTTCTTGACAGCTCCTCAATGCTTTTAAGGAGATTGCAAATCAAAAGAAAGCAAAATATTTGACCCAGGTCGCCCCTCCTTGCCTGCACTGCCTCTGTCTCCCCACACTGGAAGGCTGGGTCTGGAAGACCTTGCCCTCATTGGATGTGGAGGTCCTCCTTCATTTGCACGTTTCCTATGCTCCTGTTAAACGTTTTTGGTCCTTTTGGGCTCCTTTCTCTTTGATTTATTAATCAAACAGGTGATATAAAATAGTTCCTCAATTTTAATGGGTCTTAATACTGGGCTGATGGTTTGTGCCAGAGGTTGGAGGCAACCTGTCTGATTCTGAGCTTCTGCATATTATTTTTACCAGAATAATTTTAGAATTTGAGTTGATTTTGGGGGAACAAGAGTGGGGGGGGCATTTGAAATAACTTGATCACATTTGTATGCTAGAATTTTTTTAGTGAGGAAAATAATTGTAGTAGTTATTATTAAGGATAACATAATTCCCATTCTTTCTGTTTCTTAGAGTTTTTGCTTAAATACGTTGACTTTAGTTTTGTGAATCGGCCATAGCTATTTGCTTTTCTTGGTAAAGACAGGAAAGGAATGGATATAGCTTAGTAAAGACCACAGGTGTAGGAAAAGTGAGAGGGGAGAAAGATCTCAACTTAGGCACTAACAATAAAATATATTAAATAGTACTTTTGCTAAATTAAAAATACAAAAATGTCATATTTACTGAGTTAGTGAATTAAAATGAGGTTAAATATTTGAGTTCAAAATTTATAGTGCATTAACTTGCATGTAAATTGGCGTAATTTTAAAAAATGGTATTACTTTTATATTCTGCAGTCTTTTTTTATACCAGGCTTTCCACTTATTCCACAAATTTATATTCCTGTGTGACAAAAGCTCGTACGGTTAGGAGTTACATGGCTGTTGATAAGACACACACCCCTCTACACCCACATCTGCACCCTTTGAAACCGCCAAGTACATAAAAATGTGATCGCAGAAGGCGGTGTCCCTGCATCCCAGCCCTGACACACCTGCAGCATCTTTCAGGTCGATTTCAGATGCGGACCTCTTCCTGAATCCTTGTCTCCACCTCTTCCTCCAATCCCATAGCATTTTGTACCTCTTTGTACCTTGAGCGTATGTTACCTTCATTTTATAGTTTACTCTTGTATTATTTTTACCTTTTAAAAAAAATTTATAGAAGAAAGCAATATCCTAGAAGATTTGAAAAATCGAAGAAATAATAAAGTAGTAGAAGCAGTAATAATAAAATAGTACTGACGTCTATTTGAGTGAACTTTGGAGTTTGCTTTCCTATCATTTTTCCAGTGCATATATGATTGCGTTATTGCCATCAGGATATTCATACAGTTTTTTATTTGTAAAAATTTTTAATTTTATTTTATTTTGGGGAAATTTAGCCCTGAGCTAACATCTGCTGCTAATCCTCCTCTTTTTGCTGAGGAAGACTGGCCCTGAGCTAACATCCGTGCCCATCTTCCTCTACTTTATATGTGGGATGCCTACCACAGCATGGTGTGCCAAGCGGTGCCATGTCTGCACCCGGGATCCGAAACGGCGAACCCCGGCCGCCGAAGTGGAACGTGCACACTTAACTGCTGCACCACTGGGCCGGCTCCAGGGTATTCATACAGTTTTGTGTTTTGTTTTTTGTATTTGCCTTATCGTATGAAGTTTTCCATATTGCTAAATATTCCTCTTACTAATTTTTAGTGGCTCCTTCTTGGCCCATGCTTGAACTATTCGCCTGTTGTTGGATATTCAGGTTTCATCTTCGTAGTTCCCTTCTCCCCCATATTAAGGGTTGTTTTGCTGTGTAGGTTCCTGGAAGCAGGTCACTGGGGAAGGGACACAGATGCGAGTGAGAATGAAGGTGGAAGAGAGGGGCCCCTGCTCCACGTCTCTGCCTTCCTGTGTGTGTACCTGCTGTGTTGGAGTTTCTGCCGTCCCTGCCCGTTCCACTGGAACAGTCTCTGTGTTTCCAACTCTTCTCATTAGCACACTTTTCCCTTTCCCTTTTTTGTTGTTGCAGAGGTCGGCACACCTAAGCTAGAACCCATAGATTCATGACAAGGTTCCCCTGTCAGAGTTTGCAATGAAAAAGTATTCATACTTACATTTTCAGATAAAAAATGTTTTATTCATGGAATAACAGCCTACTCACGTTGCTGTGCAATACCGCTTTTTAGAAGTCCCCCTGCAGCCGTGCTGCTAGACTGTGAATGTGGTAGTGGCAGTGCTTGCCCTGTGGACTGCGTGAGGTGACAAGTGAAGCCAGTGTCAGCCCAGGAGTTTTTGGACTTTTAAGTTTTCTCCCTACTTAGTGTATGTTCATTTACTTGTTTTTTATCATAGGAATTCTTGCCAGGTCTTAAGTGGGAATATTTACTAAATATTCTGGAGTGTGAATATTTTTCTATCCTTTCTCCCTACTCCCAGCTCTGTCTGTAAGTGAGGGAGGTGGCATGATATGAAGTCAGAGTGGCCTGGGGTGAGGGCTGGCTTCACATCTTGCATCATCTACATAACTAGCTGCATGGCCTGAGCCTCAGTTTTTCATCTGTGAAATGGGCATAATGTCAGCCTTGCAAGGTTGCTGCGAAGTTTGCTTATTTTAGAACAGTGGGTGGTGTGTGTAAGCTGACTTGTATGTTCATTGTATGTTTTAAAGTGAAGAAAGCAGACTAGAGGAATATGTATAGTATCATTTAAATTGTGCATAAACTACGTGCGTGTGTTTGTTCGTGTATGCATGTTTGCACAGGCAAGGCAGGGAGCCAAGAGGAGTGCTCATTAGGCTGTCTACCTGAGGGGTGAGGGGGCCGCCTTCACTTTACTTTTACACACCTCTCTGTCATTTCAATTTTTTACTATCAGATTTGAGATATCTTCCAATTGAAGCACATTTTTACGTTAATATCATCAGTACCAAAAGCTCTTCATTTGATCACCAAATTAAATGTATTTTTCTTTAATATGCATTGTATTTACACACCACTGATTTTACTGTAACTAGTGCCTGGGAAGATTAGTTGAAAGGTGAAAATAACTTTTCCTAGTTAAAAAAAGATTTTTATTTACTTTTAGTGACATAGGAAAATGCTGACAACATGACTAAGTGAGAAAAAGTTGGATCTAATACTGCTTATACTGTGTGGTATAGAGGAAATAAGAGTGAAACATGAATATAAAAATGGTAGTTATTTCTGTTTTTTCTTTTGTCATCAGAATTATTATAAAATTATTTTAAAGTTACTTGTGAATATAGTCATCAGAACTGAATGCCACACTCGTGGTGTGGGCTGACTGGAGAAGAGTAGATGGAGGTGGCAGTCGCTGTCTTCCATCTGGGTTCTGACGTTCCTCTCGAAGTAGCCCAGAGTCCATTCGCCTGTCTTGGAGGTCCCCTCCTGCTGTGGGTTCATGGGGTGCTTTCTGTCAGAATTTCCTTGGGCCTCATTTCGTGCCTGTCCCACCCCCACCCGTACAGGTGGTCTCTGCCGGGTGCAGAACCTGGACTTAATCTTAAGTTTTATCTTAGTAGTTTTGGTCGCTTTGCCAGATCTTTTTTGGATTCCTGATTCTTTTATCCGGCTTACTTACAATCCTTTCCAGCCATGCCATTCAAGAATTGCGTAAACGTACATTCTAAATCTTTCATCAAGTAATAGATAAAAATGTAGCATCAACGTGGCCAAGGTGTGATGCCTTCTGGAAGCTCCTTTCTGTTAGTCTCAGCCCTTTGGGTTCCAGTGTAATCACTGCAGCACACAGTCTCAATTTTTAAGTTTTGTCTGTAAGGTTAGTTTGAGAAAACTTGTTCAGACGTTGATGGAAGGAAATGTTCTCTTTCTAGATAAGAAGAACCAACGTTTTTGTAAACTTTGTATGTGCCAGGCACTGTTTAAGGCCTGGGGATATATTAACTCATTTAATCCTCACAATAACCCAAGGAGGTGGAGGTACCCATCTTACGGATGAGGAAAAGGAGGTATGGAGCAGTTAGGAAACTTGCTCCAGGTCTCTCAGCTGGTAGGAAGTAGAGCCAGTGTTCAAACCTGGCGGCCCACCTGCAGAGGCTGTGCTTTCCTTACTGTGCTGTGGTTCAAAATCACATCTGTCTCTAGTGCCGTTCTCAGAAGGGCCTTAGATCGAGCCCGCCCCGGAGGGAGAGGGTGAAAGCTCAAGTGCATGGCTTTCATTCGTCATCGGGAGGACATGCCCTTCACGAAGCCGTAGTCAGTTGGAACACCTTTCATGCCTCTGAAAACATATTTAGGTGTTTTCCTTGATTGAAGGCAAAATATGACTTAATGCTGTGATGTGCTGCCCAAAATAAACGAATCAAACCTTGCGTGTCATCTTTGGGCTGCGTTAATAGAATGCAGTGCTCAGAATGAGGGAGGAGAGAGTTTTCCTGTTTGTGAGCTGTTTTTTATAAGCACTATCTTTAAAAAGAACATGCATTAAGTAGGGATTTATTCCAGGTGTGCAGCTGAGATTGTGAAGGGACTCAAAATGATGTCAGCCGACGAGGTTCCCTCAAGGAACTGGGATGGGTAGCCTGGAGCAGAGTGTTCTTCTGTGGCGGGGCGCGGAGGGTGAATGCCATCATAGATGCCAATGGTCCTGCGTGATACTGATTCTACTTTTATCCCGAGTTTACAAAGGAGGGAATTGAAGGTGTGAGAGGTGAAGTAACATGTACAAGGTCCCTTGAACTCAGGCCTGACTGTCTCCCCAAGTGGCTGGCGAAAGAGAAGGGACATCTTCCAGTTATGGTTTCTTACCCACAAACTGACCAGCTTCTCAGTGTTGCCAGGTGACAGGACAGATTTCGGTACAGTACGCGGTTTCTGTAACTCTCACGTGATTATACGGGTCTTTTCGCTTTGAGGTGAAGTTGTATCAGGCAGGATCCAGTGAAGGAAACGGAGCACATCCTGAGTATTTCAATGGATGGGTTTCAGTAGGTAATTGGCTTCAGAGGAGCAAAAGGGCAGGCGGGAAAGCTCATGGTCTCGGTGACAGGCAGTGATTCAGGAGGCAGCCAGCGCTCCTGGGGCTGGGAGACAAAGAGAAGGTGCCCAGCAAGCTGGGGCTCAGGCCACTGAGGTAGGGATGCGGGACGCTCGCACCCCTGCTGGGCATGCGCTGAGGCAGCTCCTGGAGCACAAGCAGAAAGAGAGGCTCCATCTTCCTCCTGTCACCTGTCATCTCCCTCTAGTGTCCCTAATGGCAGAACCTGAGAAAGCTCCCCAGGGAAGGGGAACTGGGGCTGGCAGCCCTGGTGCCTGCATCCCGAGGCAGAGGCCAGGAGGCTGGGTGTGGAGCTGGGGGCAGTGGCTTGACCCCCAGTGCAGGCCACTCCTCAGGGGTGTTCAGCCTTTGTTCGCGCCCTTCTACATGTGTTTGAACTGCTTCACGCTAACAGTAGTTTTAGGGTTTGCTTTGTAAATATGCAACTGTCCTTTATCCGAAGTCTTCTGCTGTTGGTTATTATTCATAGGCAGAATCCTGCCTAATTGTAGGGAGTCTATTAGCCTCCCCCAAATGAGGGGCTTCAAGAACTTTGTGGACCCTTTCAAGTCATCACCCCAACAAGTCACCCGTCCAACCAGAGCCCTGGAAGCTCGAGGTCACTGTGGATAGAGGAGGAGGAAGATCTAGCCCTTTCTGTCTGAAAGAGGGGGAGTCATAGCCCAACCCGACAGCCATGACCCCCATAGTGAGCCTACTGGCCATGCCCAAGGGCTGTTGTTTTAAAGTAAGAGGGAAAATGAAGATATTTCAAAGATGTCTGTAATCCATGATCAGCCTTTGTTGTAAACCGTGTTACTAGACTCAGGAGCATTTCAGTACAACTGCGTTTGAAGTTTTTAGGTTGTTAACTCTCTATTTCTCCTTGTGGTTTTCATTTCAAGATGGTATCTGGCATCGTTTCTGACGCAGTGCTGCCTGGGAAGAGGACCCGCAGCTCTGCATCTGTAATTGGCTGTTTTACTTTTGTAGAAAGATAATCCAGATTTTAAAGTAGTTGACTTGTAAATGTTTAGAAAAGAATTGATCACTTGGTGTGAACGTAGCTTCCTTAAGAGCAGGCTGTGTTTCCTGATTTTATTGCCTTTTTCAAGAGAATTTCTTTGGAGTTACAGACACACATTTTTCCTCCCCCTCTTTCATAGAACAGTTGAGAGTGCTGTTCTTGATACGGTTTTGTATCCTGCTTCTTTCTCTTAACATCAGATTGTGTGTATTTCCCCTTTTCATTTACACATTCCTTAAAGACATGATTTTTACTGGTTTCATAGTAACCTAAAGTTATTTAAAATTATTTAATATTAAAGCTTAAAGTTACTGGGACGTACCTGTAATTTTTTTAACCACTTTTCTGCTGTTAGACATTTAGGCTATCTGTTTTTTAATATTATAAATAATGTTATGATGAGAATCGTTGTATATAAATCTTTGTCCAGATATCTGGTTATTTTCTTAGTATAAGTTTCTAGAAGTAATAGATAACTTGGCTATGAACATATTAAGGGGTATTAACACATTTTGCAAGATTGCTGTTCGGGAAGGTGTTTTAAAGTACAGTGTATTAATAGAAAATTTAAGGTCTAGTAGGAGAATAAGAGAGAATTGCCATTGAAAAGATACTTTATTATGCACACTTCCCGAGAGAAGGGGCCTTGGGGAAGCACTGGGGTTGATCATGCCATGCCAAATGGGGAAGCACTGGGTCGGTGAGGAGGCAGAGGAAGCGGGGAACTGTGGGCAAGAGCCTTTCCTGGGAGGAAGGGCGAGGCAGGCAAGCAGTTGAGGATTGGCCAGTGTGGATAATTTCAGCAGGCTCTGGGGCATACCTGGCCCTGGGGTGATTAGGGCAGGGGGTGGAGGCTCTGTGTGTGAGAGCTGATGAAGGAGGTGGTTGGGGGTGTGGGCTCTGAGGGGGTGTTCGTTGGTTTGTATTTGAAACACGAGTTGTTTACTGTCTCCAGGAGTTGGCCAGTCCTGGGAGGGGTAGCTGCTCCAGGGTCAGTGAGGCCCCAGAAGTCAAAGAATCTGAACACAGAAAATAAAAGACCTGGTTGATACAGGTTTTACTGTCTAATGGGCCCACTGGTGGGTCTGAGAGTGCTGCTTTCCTAGTAATGTTGCCAACCCTCGGCACTGCCGTGAAAAATAATCTTTGCAATTAAGTAGATGCCTTATCATTTCATTTTTTAAATTATACTTTTAATTACTGGTACAGTTGAACATGTTTACACATGTTTATGGGTCACCTGCATTCCTTCTCTTATTGATTGTGCCCTGTGCCCATGTATGAGTAAGACAGTGTACCAGGGACACTGCAGGGCATCAGTCCTGGGCGAGTCTGCCAAGCCACACTCTGAGGACTGTTCTCACACTCCCTGACAACCTAGGGGGAGCTGCCCCTGGGAGTGTGGCTCCGGGCTCAGGCATTGACCCTGTCCTGCTCAGTGTTTTCGTCAGCACCTTGGATAAATTTGGAAGGTCTGCCTACTGAGTTTGTCGATGATACAAAATTGAGAAGGACAGGTAGTAATATAGCTGACAAAATCCTGGTTGAACATGATCTTGAAAGGACAGAAGGTGGAATGTGGTAAAATGGAACAGGGATACGTTGCAAGTCCTGCGTTTTGCTCCCTCCCTCCTTCCTACTTGCCCTCCTGCCTTCCTTCCTCCTCCTCGATTTTTTCCACCAATTGCATAAATACAGATGAATTTTAGCCATTGATGTGCAAAGACCTAGGGATATAAAAGAGGTGACTATTTGACTGACTTAGAGATTTCCATTCATGGGCCCATGTTTGCCTCTTTTATTTTAGGCATTTGAGACCACATGAGTATCTTAACTAATTCTGGGTGTTCTGTTTTGAGAGGCATTCACAGAACAAACCAGACATGGGATGGCTGGAGGAAAGGGACTAAGATCCTGAGAGACCTGGAAGCAGAGGCCCCTTAGGGTGAGTTGGAAAGAGTGGAGATGGGGTGAGGGAGGGAAGGCCAAGAGGAAGTTGGCTGGCTCCCTTACCCCAGAAGGGCTACTCTGGGCGTTCGAGAGGGAGTAGACTGGCCAGCGGCTCCTGAGCGTTACTGGGAACAGACCCCAGTGGCTCAGTGTGGCAGAATTGTCCCTCAGTGGGTCAGCCAGCCAGCCTTGTCATCTCATTCCTATTGGAAACATTCCAGGAGTAATAGTATGGCCATCTCGTGGTCATGTTAGGATTTCTGTGTTGCTAGGAGGATGCCTCATGTAGTGGAAGAGGGATGCCAGATGGACCTGAATTCATGGTACAGCTTGCTGATTCCTGGCTTTGTGGCCTTAGAATGATTGATTCTTTAATCACTCTGAACATCGTTTTCCTGTCAAGTGAGGTATTGATATCTGTTCCCCATGACGGATGTGAGGCATGCTGGGAAGTCCCTGGAGTGCATCTCCTGTTTCCTTCCTGGAAAAGCTGCACCGTGTGGATCCAAGGTCCCTGTAACTCTTAACTGCCCACTCTATGATTCTCTAATGCATATGTATGTATGTATATCTGACACACGTTTATTAGGAAGGTGACTACAAGGCAGATGGGTTGTTTCAAATCTGTGGACTTTTTATGAGACGATTTATCAGAATTTTTAGCTTTTCTTACAGTTTCAATGCATGCAAGAGCATCTGTCAATAAAAAAACAATAACTGGCTGTCCTTCTCCACTGCTTCTTTCTGAGGCTTGTCACGCTTGGTACGTAGTGAGGGGTCTTTAGGGTTGAGTGGTGGGGCCTGTTCTTCTGGCCCCATCGCTTGTGCTCATAGGAACCATTTAGCTTCTCTTTTCTTCAGAATTTTCATCTAAAGAATAACAATATTAGTCTCCTAATTCTGGTAGTGAAGCAGAGGAATAATTAGATACCCTCTGGAAAGTGCTTTGAGTTCATCAGAGGAAAGAGACTAATAGAAGAGGCTGTGTGGTTCGTGCCAGGTTAGATGGAGCCAGGCAGACCCCTATTTTTACATCTTTAACTTTTTTTGTCCTGAATGCAGTGTTCTTTCTAAGTTGTAAAGGGGAATAAATTAGCATCTTGAATTGCGCTTTAATGAAGTTTATTTTTTGTTCGTTGGGATTTTACTGAGAGCTACAGAAAAACTACTCACCTAGGGTTCAGAGAAGGGTTGTGGAGTGCTGAATTTTTCTTTGAGCTTTTAAGGTCAGAACTCAGGGGAACTAAAAAGAATATGTAAAAACATAAACATTTAGACTTTATAGGGTGACTCATAAATAACTGCCTTTCAAGATGAGTGGAATCCTTGTGGGAAAAAACACTGTGGAGTGTTCCTGCCCACAGGAGCGGAGGGCCGCCACTACAGGACCCTGCCTAACCTTCCTGGAGTGAAGAGTCTAGTCCTCTGTGTGGTACTGTATTTACCACGTCCTGCTGAAATGACAAAGAAAGTCCTTTTCCATGGTTTCATTTTCTTAATGTTCTCCCCCACCCCGCAATTCCTTGTAATTTTCCCCTTTTCAAAGGATGGGCTGACTGCAGAATCTGTCGTCTCACTTGTCTGCCTGTGTGGTGTGTGGACGCCATCAGTGTGGTACTACTTTGATCTATTATTTATTTAGAAAAATTTTTTATCATGAGAAAATGGGAATTATGTTTTGAACTTTGAATTAAATCAAGCTTTTGGTAGCTGGTTAGTCTTAAAACTTTATTAAAATAAATGATCTCAGGTGTTGGATATTTCCTGATAAGATGCCACCAGAGTTCAGACATTTAAAATGAGCCACATATTATTTATATCAGTTCAGAAATATAGAAGGAGAATGAGCTGGTTGCATAGCTGGATTTTGTGTCCTTTCCCCTGATTTCTTTACGCTTCTCCTAAAGAGAATGAGAATTTGCTTTTATGTGAATAGTTATACAAAGCTGGGGAAGGGGGTCAATTGGAAATTGAATTAAAACCAAATTATGTAAGAATGTTCTTAGTTTTATGATACTCTGTTATTGTTCCGGTGCTTTGGTTTTTTATTTTTTTCCTCAGCATTCTGAAACCCACAGAGCAGCTGTACCCACATAACCCCAGGGCATGCCATTTATATCATTTGTGCACATTGCTCTTGACACCTAAGTTTATGTGTCTTAAAGAATTATATGGTTTAAGGACAGTGGTGTTCTCAGAGTGAATATTATTTAGCATTATTTGCGTAAAGTTTAGAAATAAGACATTTTTATAATGTGTAATTGTGAAGAGGAACCTGGAGATTTACTTAATCTAGAAATTAATTTTGGGTTGGGCTTTAAAATCTTTGAATGCCTGTTAAACAAATTCTGTAGTGACTAGAGGTTCAAAAATTGCAGTGTTTATGAAAAATGCTCACTCTGAATCTGCTTTCTTTTACAATCTAGGCCATATGCAGTCTGCTAAGAATCCTTCAACACAGTCTATTAAACTTTGTTCTGAAGTCTTCTGAGTTCCCTGTTCTCAGTCGTGGTTGTGAACTAACGTTTCCAGCATACATCATAATGTTGTTTGCAGTTTGTCAGAAGGTGCTGTGCGGCCAGGCAGGTGGAGGGGCCGAGAGGCAGGATGCTGAGAATATGCAAGGGCATCAATCCTCCGTTTCTGGCACAGATTTAATTGTTTAGTTCAACTGGGAAGCCATACGTTAACTTTTACTTCAACTCCTCCTGATCTCTCCTACAGATGCTAGTTTCATACAGGCCTATTTTTCTCTGAAACTGAGCCTGAGAGACAAAAATCCGCACTTGAGTTGTCATAGATTTTGCTAAATTGAGACTCGTGCAACTGGTTGGATGCCTTCTCCCTGCCCTGGTGCTCCCTTATAAAGGAGTAGCCACGTCATGAGCACAGGTGACATACTGGGGAGAGTTACCTTCCAAGATGTGCATGTCTGTTTTCATTCCACTTTCTCTGTGGCCAAAATTGTGCACTGAGGTTTCCTTTTTGAGAAAGTAAGAATTAAAGAATGAAAAGGAGAAAGAATTGTAAAAAGGTTTGGGCAAGCCTAGTGCTGTGGCGCCCCTCCCTATGTTGCTCAGGAGTCACTCTGATCCCCAGCTTTGTCTACATTGTCAGAACTCTCCTCACCTTTAGCCTTCAAGGGCCCGTGGCTGTAGCTTCTGGGTGGAGACAGGAGAGCAGCCCCTAGGTGATGTCACACAAACCGCCCTCAGGTAACAGCAGAAAGGTCTGTCCCGAGGCTGAGTGCCCAGATGCTTCCAGCTCTCTAAGGTCTAGCTCAAATGTCTAGTGTTTCCTCTGCTGAATTTTGTGTTTCTCCTGATCTTTATCACTATTTGCGATGTATTGTAGTTGCTCACGTTCCTCAGACTAGGTTTTAATATTTTTGATGGTAAGAAAGTCCTCCCTCCCCATGAGTGAACAGAATGTTTTCTAACTGGTCTTCAGAAGGTGTTTGTTGAGTAAAAACGTGAACCAACCATGTAGTACTTCATCTATGTTTTCTTAATCTTTATAAGGTTTCTCAATGTGCTATGTTTACTGAAAGGGGTATAAAACAAGTATACAGTGAAATGAATACCCAGAAGGCAGCACTGGTACATCAGGTCCAGAAGGGCGCCTTGCCAGCCTTGTGTCAGAAGCCCCTGCACCTGGAACACCTGAGCTAGTCCGTGCCGTTAGGTAGCAGTCATTCATTCATTCTCGTTGCTGGGGTGTACGTGCCGTTGAAGGAACAGACCGCAGGTAGTCATTCATTCCACGGTTGTTGAATATTTAGGTTGTCCCAGTTTTTGTATATTATGAAGAGTGCTGCTATGATCCTTTTTATATATGTCTTTTGGTTAGCATGTGTATGGGTTTTTTGCAGGGGTGGTAGATGCCTAGAGGTAGAATTGCAGGCTAATAGGGTATACAAATGTTCCGTTTTAGGAATACTGCTGAGTGGCTTTTTTGTTTTTGTTTTTTTTCCTGAGGAAGACTCACCCTGAGCTAACATCTGTTGCTAATCTTCCTGGTTTTGTATGTGAGCCGCCGCACAGTGTGGCCACTGATGAGTGATGTAGGTCTGTGCCCGGGGAATGAACCTGGGCCACCGAGGTGGAGTGCGCCAAACTTAACCACTAGGCCACTGGGGCTGGCCCACCGCCAAGTGGCTTTTCAAAGGAGTTGTTACGCTTCTGCCAGCAGTGTGTGCGAGGTCTGGCCACCACTGCTATTTTCATTTCAGTCATTCTTGTGGGTATGTATTTTACCGTGATTTTAAATTTTAATTTCTTTCATGACTAATGAAATTGAGTACCTTTCATATACTAACTGGCCATTTGGTTAGCTTCTTTGTGAAATTTCTGTTCAGAGCTTTTGCCCGTTTTTCTGTTCCGTTGTTTCTTACTGATGGTAGGAGTTCTCTGTATGTTCTAGATTGAGTCCTTTTTGAACGTGTTTGACGTGGGGCATATTGCTTTTCCTACTCTGTGAGGTGATTTTTCTGTCTTCTCATGGACTCTTTTGATAACCAGAATTCTTAATTATACTATAGTTGAATGTACAGTATTTTCCCTGTGGTTCGTGTTTGTGTTGAAGTCTTTTCCTCCCCTAAGTTCAAGTCTTTGTCCCGTAATGTAATCCTGAAGCTTTATGCTTTTGCTGCTGCTATTTAGGGCCGTAACTAGGGTGACTGTAGGTCCCAGTGTGCTGAGGGAAGTCCTAGTTTATACCTGCTCTCCTGGCATAATTATTCAGAGCATCCTTTTTCACTCTCAAAAGTGTCCAGCTTGGGTGATAAATTATGTAACATAATCAAACTGTCTCTTGCCTACCTGGCATTGGTTTTTGCGTATGTGTGAGGTAGGGGTCCAATTTCCTTTTGTTCCATATGAACATGAATATATGAAAAGGTTCCAGCATCTTTTGTTGCCAAGGACTACTGTTCTCCTCTCAGTGCCGTCTTTGTTCTAAATCGAGTGCTGTGTGTGCTTGGGTCTGTTTCTGGTCCCTTGATGCTGTTCTAGGGGTCTGTATGTCTCTGCGCCAGCGTCTCTCTCTCTCTGTGGCTTCACAGAATCTGAAAAAGCAAATGGTCTCATCTTGATCTTCCTCAGGAGTATCTTGGCTCTTCTTGTCCCTTTGCATTCCCATAGAAGTTTTAGAATCAGTGGGTCAAATTCCACTGAGGGGCAGAAAGACCTGTTGACATTTTTATTGTTACTTGATCAGATCTGTAGGTCCATAGATCATTTGGGCAGAGAACGGACATCTTTCAATATTAAGTTTTCTAATTTTCCAGATAGAAGTCTTTTATATCTTTCGTTGAATTTATTCCCAGATATTTGAGTTTTTAAATGCTATTTTGATGGTATCTTAGCCATTTTCTGTTGGTGGTTCTAGAGCGTGGGAGTGCAGGTGCCTTATATACCGCTTTAGTATCCAGCAGGCTTGCCGAGCACTCTTATTAGTTTGAATATTTATCCACATATTCTTTTGGATTTGTATACACATAATCATAGTCTTGTGCAAATAATGACAGATTCCTTTTTTCTCTTCCAGTCCTTATACTTTTTCTTTTCCTTCCCTGTTTTTCATGGTGCTACACCGACAAGGAGCAGTGTTGAACAGCAGTGGGGCATCTTCAGCTTGCTCCTTTTCTTGAAGGGAGAGCTTTCAACCTTTTACTATTAAATATGATTTTTGCTATAATTTTTTGTAGACAATCTTGATCAGATTAAGGAATTTTCCTTTCCTTGCTATGAGTTGTTTTTATAATGAATGGCCATTGAATTTTATTAAATACCTGTTCTGCATCTATTGAGATGATTATATGCTTTTTCTCCTTTAATTTATTAGTGTGGAGAAGTGTGCCTGCCCACACAGACACACAGTGTTTTAAAGGTGAGACCTGTCTTGCATTTCTGATAAAATCAATGTGGGCATTGTATCTCAGGCTCTTTATGCATTGCTAGATTTGGTTTGCTTAAGATTTTTATACCTGTGTTCTTAATTAGAATGACTTTATTTTTTCCTTGTAGTTTTTTTGTTGTTGGATTTTAACACCAAGGTTATGTTAGCATAAAAATATGGGTTTGGGGAATGTTTTCGGTTTCTGTATTCCCTGGCTGTCAGTAGGGCTTGTAGAACTTTCCAGTTACTCATCTGGGCCTAGAGTTGTCTCTGTGGAACAATTTTTGATTATGATTTGTTTTTTAAGTGGGTATAGGAATTTCATGTTTTCTATGCCTTTGTGAGTCACTTTTGGAGAGTTGTGTTTTTCTGGGAGTATGATTTTTTATCTAATAAGTTAAAACACTTAGTGGTATAACGTTCTTCAGAGTGTCCTCTTGCCTTTTCAGTGTCTGTGGAGCTTGCTTCTTTGTTCCTAATAATGTTTATTTGTGCCTTTTCTCTTTTTCTTCATTAGTCTCACTAAAGCGTGCGTTCTCCATAGAGGCAGTGTTGCCTCAAGGGGGGAGTTGGTTCTTGATGGAGGGGATAGAAGAATTCTTCCTCTTTATGCATAAAAGCTCAGATGTCGATACAGTACACAAACAGATACGCAGTGTAGCTGCAGAGTTAGAATTCCACGGGGAGGACCATTAGGAAAAATTGTCTAAAAAGGCTCCTTAGGGGGATGATGAAGAAAAAACCTTGGGAGACACTGCACTGGAGGTTTGTCTTAGTTAGAGAACCAATTTGTGGCTTTGTCAATCTCCTCTTTTGTATATTTTTCATTTTTCATCAATTTCTGATCTTTATTTCCTTCCTTTTCCTTTCTTTGGGTTTATCTTCTTTTTCCCTAACTTCTTGTGATGGATGCTTACTCATTTATTCTCAGCTTTTCTTCTCTTTTTGTTTATGGCTATGTCTTTCCCTCCCCGTGTGGCTTTCCTCTGTCCCCCCACCTATGCTTTGTCCGTTTATTTCCCGTTCAAAGGCCCTGAGGCCAGAGCGACTGTGGCCCGGGAGAAGAACAGAAAGAAGGCTGGATTAGCTGCAGCTGGTGAGGCGAAGGAGGGAGAGGCCTGGACTGAGTCATGCTGGGGCTGTGGACCTGGGTAGGGAGTGTGGTTTTAAGTGTGTTAGGGGTCCATTGTTGGGTTTTCTCAGGGGAATGGTGAAGTTTGACTTCTATTTAAGAGACTGGAGAATGGATCGTAGGGCGGTAGTGGGTGGGAGGAGAGACTCAGAGGCTGCTCTGGTCTGCAGGGGAGAGGGGCTGGTGGCTGGCCCTGGAGTGCTGGTGGTGAGGTGGCCAGAGGGGGGCACGTTCGGGATGTGCACTGTGGGAGAGGGAGCAGGACAATCCTGCACAATTGAGCAAATTGTTTAAAAATAACCTTTATTCAACGGACCATTAATTGCCATCTCTAGCCCCATATCGTAATAAGCTGTGGCCTTCTAACTTTTCATTTGCTTCCGTGATATTTAGTGTCCTAACAGAATGGGATATTTATTGGGGCAAACAGCTCCCTAGGAGCATTTACTTTCAGTTTTCTTGCAATTCTTGTGATAAATAAAGAAAATTCAGTACTGTCTGTTTTCACATTCCTACAAATGCAGTGGTGCAGTTCTCAAAGTGTCTGCAGACTTCCGAGTCTCCAAGACCCTTCAGTGATGTCAGTTACTAAGATGTTATTTGCCTTTTCCCTATGTGGACGTGTGCACTGATGGTGCAGAAGCAACGGGGGCGGAAGCTGCTGGCCTTGTTGTAGGTCAGGCAGCGACTCCACCCTGGATTGGTCATTCATTGTGTTCTTCATAGCCTCGCACTTGCAATAGAAGCTAATGCCACTTTCAGCTAAGATGAGGCAAGAGGAGATTGCTAGATCTTGACCCTTTCGAACACTTCTTTGTAATATGCCTGAAGCACTTCTGTTGCATATTGAGATCTGTGGTTGTCTCAGGGAAAAGTACTTGTGCCGTCAAGTTGTGAGCTGAACTAGTTTTTTGTCATGGAACACTGTTTTTCCTTGAAAGAACAACTGTAAGAATTTTCTCAAAATTGAACGAACTGAGCTGTCACTTCAAGGAAAACAACTGATGTTATTTGTTGCCAACAATAAAATTAGAGCTTTTGACTGAAAATTAGAATTTTGAAAAACTTGCATCTGCCACTGTGAGCTTGATGGCTTCCCAATGCCTAAAGCCTTTTCCGATGGTACCAGTGGTGACGTTAATGGGTGTGGTTGTTTGACGTTGTAGAATGAGATACTGAACATTTGAGAGGTCTGTGTAACTTGGCGAACCAGTCTTTTCCAGATGACCAGCACATGGTGTCACAAAATCACGTGTGGGTCACGAGCCACTTAAAGCACAAGAGGGAACTGTAGATCTCAGTGTAACAGAGTATGAAAAGTTTCTTGAAACGGGTTCAGATTCTACACTGCAAATAAGAGAGACTACCACTTGTTGAGTTTTGGTATAGTATCAAAAATATTAGCAATTATTTGAGAGGACTGCATATAGATATGCAACTGCATGTCCACATGTGCCCGGATCTTCCTCCTCTACTTCAGCCGGAAGAGCACAGTGCACAGAGTACAAAAGCAGGTGTGAGAGTCCTGCTGGCTTCCAATAAGTCAGACGTTAAAGTGATTTGCAAAAATGACAAACATTGCTGCTCACTAAAGGTTTTGTTTGGAAAAATAGAGGTTTTTAAAAAAAATAAACACATATTTATGTTAACACATAATGGGTTTATAATTGTTAATTTTAAATGAATTAATAAAAGTGAAAGAACCCTCAGTTTTAACTTGTCACATGATAAATATTGGTAGTTGTAATTGGCAAAAGGTCTTTGAGATCCTCCACAATTTTTAAGAGTATAAAGGAGTCCCGAGATCAAAAAGTTTGAGAACTGCTGGTTGATCGAAACAAAAATGATATTTAGTAATCTTTCAGTTCTTTGAATGTGGGAGATGAACCTTGGCTTTTCAGTTTGACACTAATGTTTCCTACCATCAAAGGCAGACTTCTTTCTGTGTTCATGTTTTGCAATATGATGTTTTACAGGAAGTTCTTGCGTTTGGGCAAAGCCATGCCTCTTAGCCTTGTGCAACCGGCATGGGAGCAACACTGTTGCAGTGTCTTCCTTCTGTTTCCTAAATCAGGAAAGTATTATGCCCTCTCTGTGGGTGAAAAAGCTTGTCTGAGGGCTGTGAGCACAGCACAAGAATAAAGCCTTTAAAAATCATCAGAGAGAACCAGCCATTACTGAAAATTGAATGTTTTAATTAAAAATATCCATCATGAGGTAGCTCTTCTCTTCCTTTATTTCTCAAGTGTGGCAAACGTTAATAAACAGTGGCTGCACTTGGTTCCGAGGTAAATTGCCAGTTGGTGAGTGGGATTTCTTCCCATGAAGTGCTTAGAGATAAAACCCTGCAACATCTGTTCTTGTGACAACTATCCCTTTTTTATCTTGGCTTATGTATATTTCAGAAGTTAGAGATAGGAGGTTATGGGAACCTTCAGGAAGAGCTCAGTCAGTGCACTCTGTTGTGTGTGCCTGAGAGTCAGAGAAACAGGAAATATGCACGTAGCACACGATTCATTGGTCCTCCTCTCTGTTCACGTTGTTTTCACCTGGATTCATTGATGGATTGAATGGTGGTTTGGGAGTGAGAGGCGCCCAGGTGTCACCACAGGCACTCAGTTCTATACCTTAATCTTCTACCTTTGAGAGCATGTCAACTTTTTTTTTCAAAGTTTTTTTATTGGACTAGGCAAAAGGTTAACCTCATGATTCTTTGTTATCCTGTTCATATAATTTTTTAAATAAAATAAGGTAGAAGTTGGACTTGGCCTTTCTGCCTTTGAAGATATTGTACCCTAAAAGTCACTCAGATTAGGGGAGGGATGCTCAAATTTCAAAATTTTTAAAACTCATTAAGTGGGTTGATTTGGGGTTTCTACTGCAGTGGAACAGTGGCATTCAGATGGATTTTCTGATAGTGTAAAAAGAAATCGATGCTTATATACCAACCTCCAACTTTTTTCTTAAACATATAGTTTTATTAGATAGGAAAAAAAAGGCAAAAGAACAACAAATAGAAGCCTGGAAACTTGTGGTGAACACTCGTTCTCCACCGAGAAGACTGGCAGTGTGATACCAGCCCGTCCTTAGTACGGGTGGGCTGTGCTGATGCTGAGGTGGCAGCCATCTGGGCAGAAGTGTTTTTATGAGTATGGGCATTCCCTCTGTTTATAGGGCATGTGGGATTTGGTTTGGGTTTCGATGTTTTTACCACTATGACCAAGCTATTTGGCTTTTTCTCATAAGGGTTCTGCTCATCAACCAGCTGCCCTGATGTTTTGGGGTGCATTGTTTTGGGGAGATCTTGCTGGGGACTTTATTAAAATATAATGGAAATATTTGCTTATCTTTTGGACTGATGAAAGTTTAAGTCTTGATAACTTTTATGGTTGTTACAGTGTTCATTATGTTACCATTTAAAAGTAGAGGCTGGGGAGATTTGAATGTTAGTGCTTGCTGTCTTCGTTTGAAAGGGTTTATTGACGTGGATGTGTGTTGGCAGAAAAGTGCACTGGAAACCGTGGTCCTCTAGAAGCAGTTTGGGTGGGGCAACTATTTTGTTTACATTTTATATCGTTAATATTTACATTTTCTTTTTTTAAAGATTGGCACCTGAGCTAACAACTGTTGCCAATCTTCTTTTTTTTTTTCTTTCTGCTTTTTCTCCCCAAATCCCCCCAGTATATAGTTGTATATTTTAGTTGTGGGTCCTTCTAGTTGTGGCATGTGGGACGCCGCCTCAATGTGGCCTGATGAGCGGTGCCATGACCGCGCCCAGGATCCGAACCAGAGAAACCCTGGGTTGCCGAGGTGGAACGCACGAACTTAACCACTCAGCCACAGGGCCGACCCCTAATATTTACATTTTATTTTATGGAAACCTGCTTATTTTTGCCATGTCTTCATTCTTACATCTTCTTGTTGGGATTGGAATCAATAATAGAGGATTGGCCTATCAGTAGTTTGCAAAATTTAAAAAAATAAGTCAAAAAGAAGTTTGTCTGTCTTTTTGGCTACATCTGTTATAAAATTTCCTCCTTGAATTTTCCTTTTTCCTCTCTTTCCCTAATTCTTCCAAGGCTGGCAGGCACTGTTAAGCTCTGACTTTTTTTTTAAACGTTTGCCTTAACAGCTGTGGGTCCTCTTATGGGCCGGCATGGTTGTGGTCTTCAAGAGGGACATGTGGTAGCTAGGGTTTATGGCTAGTTACGGGACCATATGTAGTGCTTTTCTGTGATAGGGAGGGTACTCAAGCTCATAGTTTATTACTTCTTAGGTTGTGTAACTTTTTAATTTATTCTTTTATCCCTGATGATGGTGTTGGTATGTAGGAACTCCTGTCTAGAAAGCATTGTGGAGAAAAGCCTCATGCAATTTTAATTTTGATGATGTAGATTTCTTTTTCTCTTTTTTAAATGGACTCCTGCAGAGGTTGAGTTGGGAGTGGTGGAGTTTGGCAAGGGATCTGGCCATTATATCACAAGTTTATCAGATATTTGCTCAAAGCACAGTGGAATTTGCTCTTACAGGAGGATGAAGCCTCTGGCATTTTAGCAGCTCTTGTTTGGGGCCTGGAGGCTTCAGTTCCTGGCTCCTTTTGAGAGGCACTCAGGTAGTGCAATAATAACAGTTTGGATTTCTGCAGTGTTTAACAGTCGATTCATTCAGCAGATATCTATCGTGTGCTGACTTTTGTTGGGTACTGTGTTTGGGTTGACACTGGAGGGGGTTTGCAAGAAGGTCAAAACATGATTTTATGTCTTGGGTCGAGTGTAGGACTAACGCACCCATAACAGCTCAGCAGAAACATGTAAAGTAGCTTGTGACTGAGCCTTGACGTTTGCAGCAGAGAAACTAAGGCCGAGATGCTCAGCAGTAGGAGCAGTGCAGAAGGCTGAGCGAGGCTGTGTGGAGGGGTGGCTCTTGCCTGGGGCCTGCAGAAGGCTAAGCAAAGGGAGAGGGAATTCCAAGTGCTGGGAGGACATTGACAACAATTTCCAGAGGAGAGAAAGAGTATGACGTTTTCATGGGACAGTGTGAGGGTGTGTGTGGCTGGGGGTGGGGGCTGGGTAACATGGATGGGTAGCGCCAGGCAGACTGAGTCTGCTGGAGGACCAGGTTGAGGAATTTGGCCTTATCTTGTAAAGGCCATGGGGAGCAGTCGGAGTTTTTGAGCAGGTGAAAGCTGGGTTTTCTAAACATTCATCTGAGTGGGGCATGTGAAGTGAGGTGGCAGCAGCATGCAGGCATTAGATGGTGACATTTTAACATAGAAGATTAGAAATGGGAATAAAGATGAGGAGACTAATGTAGAGAGGCATTTAGAAAGAAGAAATCAAAGACGTTGACAACTTATTTAGTAGAAGTGATAGGGTGTTGGGGGGCCCAAGATAACTAATGCTTTATATGGACTTTCAAAGGGAATTCATCCAGGGAAGAAAAATAAATTCATATTTCTGGATTGAACTATTTTTGATCTTGTATTCTTCCATGGTCCTTGTTTCTTCTTAGGAGCCAAAAAAGAATGTAAAAACTGTAAGGCTGTACAGTTTATGGGCGTGAGAGAACCCTCCGTAACGTTTCCATGTCCAGAGGCCTAGGAGTGTTGAGTAAGTGGGCGCTCATTTTCTCAAAGCCTGCTTCCGCCGTATTAAGTTAGTCCTGATTTCTGAAGTCCTTTAAAATTCAAAAGTTCAGTAATCATGCTAGCTGACAAAATGAATTCTTTCCACATTTGGAATTTGTGCATCCCCTGTGAATGAGAATACTGTGAGGTACTGAATGACGAAGCTGGTGGAGTCTCAGCAGATATCCAGAAAAGCTATTCAGTAAAATAGTCTCTCCATTAAACATTCAGAGGTTAGGAAAAGCCCGTGTTACTTGCTGGCCTTAAACTTTGTTTGGAAGCTGTTGTCGTTGAGTGAGTGATGAAGAACAGGGCTTGTGTTGCGCACAGATGTACTTCTAGTGAGATTTCGTGCCGCGAGTGTAGACTTAGAGGTGGAAAGAGAGACAACAGAAAACAGGCAAGACCTTGCTTCCGGCAGGTTGCGTTTTCCCCAAACAGCCACAATGACTTGACACTTCTTCCGTTGAGAGGTAGGGTCTCTGTTCCCTCCCCTTGCATCTGGGCCACTTATGATCATGGGCCATCTGACTTCCAAGGCCAGGTCATAAAGGCTTTCCCCAGATCTTCTGGGGTTCTTCTTCCTGGAGCCACCTTGCTGTGAGGAAACCCCGCAGCCGTGGAGAGGCATGCAAAGGAGACCTAGCCCCCAACTGCCGCTCACTCTGAGATTTAAGTCTTCCCAGCTGAGGCCCCAGATATGCAGAGTGGAGACAACCGTCCTTCCAGGGGCTTTTCCCAATTCTTGAGCTGTGGAACTCGTGAGCATAATAAAATGGTGGTCGTCTTATACCACTAAGTAAGCGGAGTTTGTTAAACAGCAGTGAATAACTTGAGCACATTTTGGAAGCTGGTAACAGATGTTGCCATAATGAAATCCAAAAGCCTTTGGCATTGGCTTTGGGTTGTGGTGGAGGGCAGAAGCCTAAGGGCCTCAAGGAAGCTGCTAGGGCTGGGGGGTGGCCCGTGGTGTCTGTCTCCCCTCCTCTGCCTTGATGGAGGAGCAGCCGTAAGTAGGCACGTGGGCAGGGCCGGATTTGGCCCACACCCCTGAAAGGAAAGGAGAGAGTATGTTACCGCCACCAGAGGGAAGGGGTCCCTTGTTATGTGGTGGTGGCAAGTTTGGTGTTACTGTTGTGTAAAGTGGAAAGCACATAACATGTATTTCATGAACCCAGTAATCTAGTGCAGGAGGTTTCCAGGGAGAATATTCAAAGTGCCACCTGGCTTCTCCTTCATGCCTGTGAAAAAATTTGAGGTGAGGTAGCTGAGCTAAAGAACAACTTTTCAGTATAAAGACACAGGACTTGCTGGGTTCAGAAATAAAACTCTTTCTCATTCCCAGCCTCTTCTCCAGGCAAAGGATCCTCAAATGAAGAAACGGCTTTAAGCAGGTAGCAGATCTAGGCTGGTCTGTGAGAGCCTTTGCTGGCCTCAGATCTAGGATGCTGCAGCAGCCAGCCTTTCCAGTGGCCTCTGAGGTTGTGCCCGTAGATCCTTCCATTCTAAGAGCTGCTCCAAAGGGCGCTGTCCTTCAGCCTCTAAAAGGGATCAAGGGAGAAAAGGGCTTTTCTCTTTATGGGTGTGGTTTTGTCTAATGGAGTAGATTATAAATTGGTACACCAGAAGCCCACAAAGTTTGTGAACAAACTATGTATCTGGTGGACTGAAAGAAACAGATAGTACAAACTGGAAAAAGGCTTTTGGAACCCCAAACTTCAGCGGCAGGAAGCAGGCTGAGAAAACTACCCAGCTTCAAACAGGGGCTACTTTTTATGGAAAATGTAGTATATGTGAGAGAGTGGAACCGAGAACCTGGGGGAACAAGCGCCAGGCAGCAGGCCAGAGCCCTAATTAATGTGCTTTCCTCTGCGGGCCCCACCATGCAGGTGGGCTGTGCTTGTCTCTGGTTCACTGGTTCACAGGTCTTTAGACTGGAGGGAAAATGTGAGCAGCCTCGTCCTCCCCTGGATGTGATTTAGATGGTCAGCTCCCAGTCTTCCACTGAGGTGGTAATCCCAAGTGCATTTTGCTGTGGAAGGATATGAACTATGGCCAGAGGGTAGTCTGGTGGATTTTATTGTCCAAAGAGGACCACACAGCATCTCCCATCCCACATGGTGACACTGCAGTGTCACAGTGACACTACTCCTGTTGAGAGGCCATGTCCCTTTTCCCTCCCCTTGGGTCTGTGCTGCCTGTGACCATGGTAGAAATGACACTCTATGTTTTGGGGGTTAAAGATGACACAGCTTCTGCCTGGTTCTCTTGGGGACACCCACGCTTGGAACCCAGCCACCATGCTGTGAGGAAGACCAGACCAGCCTCACTGGGGAGACCACCTGGAGAGGCCATGCATTGGTGTTCCCATCCACAACCAAGCTGAGCTCCCAGCCCACAACCACCATTGACCACCAGAGATACGAGTGAGGAAGCTTCCAGTACAAGTCATCACTGGCCTTTGTGTCTTGCCAGCTGAGGCTCCAAACATGTGGAGCAGAGACAAACTGTCCCCTCTGTTCCTTTCAGAATTCCTGACCCGTTGAATCCCCACTAAGTGGGGTGGTTTGTTGTGCAGCCACAGGACATGGAGCCCGCTGTCACTGCATGGCAGCAAGCACTTGTGTATGGCACTAGAGGTGGCTGCTGAGGCTCTGCAGAGATTCAAGAAGTTTTAATCTCATACATTCCAGTTTTCTTTAAACTTCTCTGGCATATTATTCCATAGTCTTGCTGCCGTTGGTGAAGACCCCTGAGTTTTCTTGAGTTCTTCCATTTGGTGGTCATCACAGATCAGAAGCTTTGTTCCTTGCTCCTTCCCATGTTTATTTGGTTTTGGGTTTTTTTCCTGAATCGGGAACTATTATGGTGAAAAGTGGGAACTATTATGGTGGTTGGATTTGCTACCTGCCTCATCATGCTGTTTATTTTTGTTATGAAAAACATCTCTATCAACAAGAATCATCTCACTTTTATCTCAACAATCTCACCTCTGGACTTTGTCGAGTAAATTTAAAATTATATTAAACCTAATTTATCCTGTTGTCACTCTAAGAGAAACCTATCAGGAAACTGTTGAAGAGTGAAAGCTCAGGATGAGGGGGATTTGGCATAAACGGTTACTTTTCTGAGAGCTTAAGATCTAGTTGAAGGTCTGATTTGTAATCAAGTACTAATTTGCATTAAATTTAGGGGCCTAGGGGGGAAGATGCATTTCTGACCCATTCAGTGCTATTTGTAGGAAAGCTTGTAATTGGTAGGCAATGATATATCCTTTGAAGGGTTGAGGGGATGATAGGGAGAAAAGTTGATTATTGTTTGGTTGTACAAATGCAGTACCGCATGGAAGGTCCCCAAGACCACCCCCTGCTTCAGTGGTTCCCTAGGAGGACTCCCAGGGCTCAGCACGTAGTACTCATGGCTTTGGTTATTACAGTGAAAGGAGACAGAGCCAAACCAGCCCAGGGAAAACGCACATGGGATGAAGTATGGGGGAAACCGGGCATGAGTGCCAGGGGTCCTCTCCCAGGGGTGTCCCACAGGACACACCCAGTTCCCCCAGAAACAAGTTAAGGCCAGACGTGTGGAATGTTGCCGACTGGGGAAGCTCAGTAGAGACTCAGCACCCAGGGTTTTTACCGGGGGCTGGTCATGTAGGCAGCCTCTGCAGTCTTGGCAGGTACCAAAATTCCAGACTCCCGGAAGGAAAACAGGTGTTCAGCATAAAGCCAGTTTCAGCCGAATACTGAAATATAGTTGTAACCACTAAAGGGAAGGGGCAGATATGTTGGGAGAAGAAAAGGCTTAGTTTTTTAGAATTTCACGTTAATATTGGATGGAAACTGAACTTCTGTTTTGTGCAGGCACTAAATGCTGGCGGAGAGTTGCTTTTGTGAGAACAGCATTGAATTTTAACTAACTGTTAAGTACCTGTAACATATATTTGTATTACAAAAGTGGTTAAAATAATTTTCTCTCTGTTTCTAAATTTAGAGGCTATCATTGAAACAGTAATGAGCCCAGTCTTTTGATGGAAGAGAAGCAGAGAGTCGCTTCAGGAGCAGGATTGCTAATGATGGTCTCCCTCTGGTCCAGAAGGTGAAATCCTGCATGCTGGCCGTGCACTCAGGGCTTCTGTGTGCCTGGGACACAGCCACATCCAGCTGCGTGCAGGTGGGCCTGGGCTAGCCCATCGCTAGTTCTGTTGGCCCCTTCTGTCCCACTCCAGCAGGCTTCCCAGTCTGTTCCTGAAGTGGGCGTCCATTCTTGGTGTGGGTCTGATAGAAACAGGACTTTGGTGTACTTTTTTTCTTATGGATTTGAGTAAAATATGGCTAGGTCTATTTTACTGGATACTTAATACTCAGTATTTTGCGGTGAGGTTACTGACAGCTTGGGGTTTGGTCTTAGTCTTCTACTAAATAATAGTTTTGTGATGAAAGTTATGTAATCTCTCAGGTTTCATCTTTTGAAAGTTAAGGAAAAAAATGTGGGGAGGTGGTGGATGACAGAGCAGATAATGTGTAAAACCCTTTCCAAGCTGTAAGAGTCAGTGAAAATAGGTTGGTTGGTGCTGGAGAGCACTGGGCAGGGTCTTTCTCTAACTGTGCCCTTCAGGGGTTACTGGAGAGGAGGCCATTGTCTGCAGCCAGGGAGGGAATGCCTCAAGTCTCTTCTCTAGTGGTGACTCAAAACAAATGGGGTGTACTGCCTGCAAAATAGATAGAACGAGATTTCAGTCCTGGTTGGGATCACTTGGCATCTCTCTTCCTGAGCTACAGTTCCTGAAGTGTGAAATAGAGGCGATAACATTTACCTTTGTTTGAAAATGAAAAGTTATGAACATACAGCAGCCTGCGTGGCACTGACACACGCTAGGCACTCTCAGATCATCTGTTCAGTTGCTCGTGATGAGGGCCTGTCACATCCCAGGCCCTGGGTCCACAGGGGTGAACCAGTGGTAGTCAAATCAGACAGATGGTGGATTTGCTCTTTGGGAACTGGTGTAACTCTGGATCTGATTGTCCTCTGCTGTCCAAGTTTTTGGAATACAAATAGCTGTGTGACATTCAAGGTTTTCGTAAGTGGGAGGTCTGTCAGGCATGGTGCTTTTGTTTTCTATGGGTGTCTCTTACCAGTACATTTTTTAAGGAGGTGGTTTCCTTAGCTGCTAAAAAACTGTCACATGATCTTTAAGAATGGCTGCATTTATGTAGCAGTTCTTAGTGATTGACAGTTCTCATTTGGACTTTGGGAGTGTCCTGTTGCGTGTATTTGCATGGTTTGTTTTAGTGATGACACTGTGGGAAATCATTTGCCTGAGGCAGATTTCAGGCTTCTGTTTGAATCCATCTATCTGTCTGTCTGTCTGTCTGTCTATCTTACCTACCTACCTACCTGCCCATTTATTCACTCGTAATCTACCTTGTCTATTGATCTAATCTAATCTAATCTACCTACCAACTCACCCATTTACTCATCCGGTATCTATTTCTCTATCTGCCTATCCATTTATTCACTCGTAACCTGTTTACCTACCTACATATCTACCCGGATATCTGTTCATTCCTTTAAAGGTTTTTTGGAGAATATGGTTAATTGCATATCTACCTGTGAATAATACTTCTTAGCAATCAGTAGGGCCATTTTCTGATTGAAACTCTGGATTTCTAGAGGCAGCTACTTAGGTTAAAGATTCATTATCTAACAAGGAAAATGACCCATTATAGATGAAGCAAATGAAAGAAGGCCACAAATTATGTATTGGCAGCTGAGTAGGACGTATATGCACGATAAGGTGAGGTGCCTGCAGTCCTGAGGTTTTTTCCCAGCTTTTTACTGTTGAAAACTATGTGAAAATTTTATTACTCTGTGGCTGTTGATAGTATCAGATTTTAGTTGTAATTGAAGGCAATTTTGGATCTAAAATTATAATTTTGATAATGTTTAAAAAATCTTTGGTTTTAGTCTCACTATCAATAAAGTGTTTTCAAGGCTTACTAGCTGATTATTACTTTTTTGTAACCTTTCGTGATTTCTAGTCTTGCCACTTAGTGGTCGGATCAGGATTCAAACTCAGTATGCCTGACTCCAAAACCAAGTGTTCTGTGCTTCACTTCCCTGAAGTTTCTTATGGAGTATGTATATATGTGTGTGTATATGTGTGTGTATTCTTTTTTTTAAGTTAAATTTGATTTTATATCCTCTCCAATATTTTTGGCATTGCTTTGTTAGAGGAATTGGGCAACATTTTTGACCCCTGGATGCCGCAGAACTGGGGGTAAGTTATCTGTCATTGGGAGACCCCGTCCTTACTAGATGGCTGCTTATTGCGCTTCCACATGTCACACTAAGTGAACTCTATCTTTGATTCTTTTAAAGTTAATTAAACCCTGTTCACAATCAGAAAATATAATCCTGCTTAAATATATAAACCCTAAAGGTGTAGGTATGAATTCCTTATGGTTAAGGAATTTTATGCACCTATAAATCCAAAACCAACATACAAATGAAATAGAAATCCAACTACAAAACCTGCAAAATCCAAATGAACACCATTAATTTAATGTGATAAAATGATGTAGTTTTGCTAGTGGTAAATTGCTAATGTTGTGTTTAATGGTGGAAAGAACGTATTTGTATTTTAAGATTTTTACTTGTCACTTAATTCCTTTGATTTTGAGAATGATAGACACTTTTATCAATCTACTTGTATCTTTTTGAATAGGTAGTAGATTCATGTGGTTCAAACATCTGGGCGCTCTGAAAAGCTAGACTGAGAAGGCCCCCTCCTGCGCCTGCCGCCTCCCTCCCCCCTGTTATGAACCGTGGAACGCGGTTTGTCGTGTGCTCGTCTAGTGCTTCTTTGTGCAAATGCAAACAAATAAGAGTATATAGTTGCATTTCCCTCCTTTTCTTAGGCAAAAAGCAGCATTCTGCCTACGTTGTTCTGCAATTTCCTTTTTTTGTTTAATGGAGTATTTTTGAGACCTTTCCCTGTCGCTTCGTGGAAAGCTTTGTGGGCCATCATTTGAGTTGCCATCCTCACCGCTGCTGTGCTCTAATCCGCGTTTCCCCCCATTTGGCCCTCACACAACCCTATGACGTAGGTGGGGGTGGTAAGAGAGGAAGAAACAGACTCACAGAGGCTGCAGACGCTTCCAAGGCTGAGCTCTGATGTGTGTGAGGACAGGGTTGGATCCTAGGTTTATTTAACTCCACAGGCTGTGGTCACTGCTGCCTTCTCATGGCCACTGTGGCCTGCTGAGTGCAGCAGTGTCTGAGGCTTTTCCTTCCCTTTTGGCAACAAAGTGCCAGGGTCCAGCCACAACAGGTTGCTGACGTGTCTCTCTTCCGATTCAGTGTTTATTGTGTCCTCGTTTACAGTGAGGAAGCTGGTGCTCCTTCGTGTGGTTTCGATAGGACCGCTACACTCTGCAGATGACTTGTAGGCATGGTCAAGTGCCCGTAATTGCTAGAATTTGCTGCCATGGACGCAGCGCTTTATTGCGTACAGTACAGTCTCTGTGTCTAGTTGTTGTCATCTCAGCAACATTGAATGAGGTATAGTGGTTCTTCCTAGAGAAGCAGAAAGCTATCCTGAAGAGCTTGATTTAGGTTTTCTCGTATACTGCCTGTCCCTGCTGGCCATATTTCTGTGATGATTTCACAGGTGGGATACTTGGCTTCTTGCAGTCAGAAGAGTCAGTTCTTTGTGCTGCCCTTCACTTCCGTAGCTTTAATAACATCTTCTCCAATCTTTGCATTCATCTGAAAACACATGGAAATATTTAGGGCCTAATTGATGTCTTGTAAAAATCGTTTGTTCGTCACCTGCAGGTGGTGTTCCGCTCTCTGAACATACGGCACATATTGCATCCGGTCCCTGTTGGTGGGCGGTTAGGTCGTTTCTAGTTTTATCACTTCTCAGGACAGTCCTTCTGCGTGCATTCCTTTGCACGTGTGAGAGTTTCTCTAGGGTATTTACCTGAAAATGGAATTGAGTTGTAGGGTGTGTACATTCTTCAACTTTATCCTGTTGGCAGAATTCTCTCTGAAGAGGGAGTACCTTTCTGCCCCCACGTCCAGGAGTGTCTGAGAGCTCCTGCTGAACCACAGCCTTGCTGATACTAGCTATTGTCAGACTTGAAAATTTTTTTCCATACTATGAGGTAAAATGCTATCTTGTCTGTATTTCTCTGAAAATAGTGAGGTTGTGCGTTTTTTAGTATGTGTGTTGGCCAGTTGCGTTTTTTCTTTTGGAAATTGCTTGTTTGTATTTTTCGTCCTTTTTTGTATTTTTTGATTTTTGTCATTTAATTTTTCTTTTAAACAAAATAGATGCTTTAGTCATGGATATAGATGAACATTTTCGCTAAATCTGTATGTGGTGTGGATGTGTATTTGTGTCTGTCTTATGAGAGTTTCAAATTTCAGTGTAGTCAGCTTTGTCATTTTCCCCCCTTATGTGCTCTTTGTATATTTGTAGATTCTTTTTTCCATATTTGCATACCCTTCCCTACCCTGGGCTCATAAAGTTGCTCTACACTACGTTCTTCTCAATGTTTTGCAGTTTTGTTTTTCACACTTAGGTCTGTAATCTCTTTGAGGTCTAAGGTAGATCTAGATGTATTTTCCCCACATGTACGGTCAGTTGTCAAAGCATATCTTTCTCCTCGGCTTTATATCGCCACGTCTGGAATATATACCAGTTCCTCACACGTGTGTGGGTATTTCTGGGCTTCGTAACTTTCTAGAAGACTTAAAGGTCTTAGAGTAGATGATTTGCAAATGTAAAACCATAATCTGTAACCCCACAGGTAGCAAAGAGATGGTTGTGCTAAATGACCTGGGACTCTGGCCTGCTTTGTGCACAGTACATGGGGACGTCCAGCCCCAGGTGTGGGTAGCCCTTCTCTGCCACAGGGCATGCATTTTGGCCTTGCCAGTGGTTTGCAAACTCTTCTCTCCATAGCATGCTGGGAGACTGTGGTGTGCTCCCAGCAGTAACAATAGCTCCCATGCTGAGAATCTCATGGGTGTGTGCACATGTGTGCACACGTGCATCATAATCTCTGGAGAGCAGTGCTCATGTCTAATTTATAAAGGGTCTCTGTCCCCAGCAGGTGCTCTGCCCCCGGCACACCAGCATTGCCATCAGTGCTTCAGTGTGGATGCAACATGGGCTCACATGGTGTGCTAAGGCTTCAGGGAGAGTCGTTGCTTTGGAAGAACAGACCAAAGGCAGGAACTCAGCCTGGATGAAGGTTTCCAGGAGTTAATTAAGCAGATGGTGAAGCGAAGGGCATTCCAGGCAGAGGAAAGGCAGGGAATGTGACAGAACCTCGTATGTTTTGGGAGCTGTTGGCAGTGCATGTAAATGTAAAGGTGCAATGACAAATGAGGCAGAAACCAGATCACGTAGGCTCTTAAACCACTCCAGGGAGTGCTTTCCAGGTGATGGTGATAGCATGGTTAGAATGTCAGTGTAGAAGGCACATGCGGCATTAAGATGGAAATATATAGGGGCCAGCCCCTGGCTGAGTGGTTAACGTTCTGCGTTTTCTGCTTGGGTGGCCCAGGTTCATGGGTTTGGATCCCGGGCGCAGACCTACTCCACTCACCGGCCATCCTGTAGAGGCATCCTACATACAAAATAGAGGAAGATTGGCATGCATGTTAGCTCAGGGCTAATCTTCCTCAAGCAAAAAAAGAAGAGGATTGGCAACAGATGTTAGCTCAGGGCTAATCTTCCTCGCTGAAAAAAAAAAAGATGGAGATGTATTGAAGGGGGTCAGGTTGGAGGGGAGCAGTTAAGAATGTGTTGCAGTCATGGAGGAGAGAGAGGCCGAGTCCTGAACTCAGGGGATGGAGAAAGTACAGAGTGGATATCAATTTGTAGGTAAAAGTGCTAGGCCTAGGGGAAAATTAGATTGGGGTGAAATGTCCAGATTTTAGACTTGGGTGATTGGCAGTGCCCTTCTCTCACATAGAAGATGACACGAGTGGAGCAGATTTGGGGTGGGTGGGAGGCAGGGGACGATGACAAGGAGAAGTCAGAGGACAGAAGGGTACTAAGCCACACAAGAGAATATCCAGGAGGAAGCGGACTTTCTGCCTCCTCGTCTTGCTCCTTCCCGCTTCCTCCCCCTCCCGTTTCCCCTCTACCCATCTTCTCCTCATTCACCTCCTCCCTAGCCCTTCCCCTCCCCCTCTCCATGCTTGTTCAGTTTTACTGCTTTCATTATACAGTCAGCTAAGCAAAATGTAAAACATTTCCTATTCCTGCTACGTACAGCAAAAGCTCAATTATACAACATTATGATGATATAGACGGAAAGCATTTCTGAATTTTGTTCATGTAGTGTATAATGTTCCTGTTGTTGTCAATTAGCATAGCTCATTAAAGTGAGCAAGTATTTTGTTGTTGTTGGTAAGAAGGGTTCAGTGGGCTTAATTTTCTTGACTAGTAATTAAAAAATGATGGGGCTGTAATGCTGCCTGCCCTCTCCGTGGTGTGGTCAGATAACGGTGCAGGGAGGGAATTGATTCGCTGGTTAGGTGCACAGGGGCCAGCTATGAAATCTTTGCCTGGGGAAAGGGCAGAAGGTAGCGGTCTCGTGGCTGTATTCCTGGATGTTTCTTGTGCGGCTGCTGTCGCTGAGAGGGAGTGAATGTGCAGTAGAACTTCGTGATGTGGTCATTTGGCCGATGACAGAAGCACAGAGAAGGAATGCCCTGTATTACTGAGAAAGAGAAGGCCAGAGGGTGCATTGCTTTCCCTGACGTGTTAGAATTCACTCCTGAAGGAAAACCCAGAAAGTTCTTGGACTTACAGGCTTAGTGTCGTACTGAAGGTGCTGTCATGCAACATACCTGTTTAGCAAGAAAGGCAGAAAGTGTGTCTGACGTTGGGTGTTGTTGCCCCTCTGCTTTTCTATTGGTTTTCAGAGTGGTGCGGATGTTGGTGCAGTCTGCTGAGTGGAATCGTTTTCAGAACTTGTCCTTTCATGGAAACTAAAATCCCTTTTATTACCTGGAAACTAGTTTTGAGCAATAGAATATATTTTTGCTTGGGTTCTTGTTGTGATCAGTTTTGTTTTTTTCCCTAAAGGTTGCTTCCAAGTCTCTATTCTGAAAAACTTCCATACAGCTAGAGGAATTGAAAGAAGGGTATTGGTCTTCACAGTTGGCTCCACTTAGAGCCAACCGTTGTTTACATTTTGCCATATTTGCCATTTTTCTTACATTTTTGTTTATTTTTGAGTCGTTTGAAAGTAGGTAGCACACACCGTGACTCTTTCCTCCTGAACACTTCTGCGTGCATCTCCTCCTTCCTAAACGCAGTACTGACGCCACTCCTGAGAGTCAACGCCTCTTCCGCAGTAACACCCAGTGTCTAGTCTGTATTCAGATTTCTTCAGCTCTTCCACTACATCTTTTATAGCTGTGTTTTTTAAAAAACAAGATCTACTCATTACATTTATTTATGTCTCTTTAGTCTTTTCTAAATTTAGAACTTTTTTTAAAAAGCAACACTGACTTTTTGAGGAGGGGTCCAGGCTGGTTGTGTTGGGCAATATCCCACATTTAGGTTTTGCTGATTGTTTCTTCATGGGATCATTTAACTTGTTTCTCTATCCCCTGCAATTCTTTCAAACCAGAAGTTTAATCCAGAGGTATGATTATATTCAGGTTAAGCCTTTTGGGCAAGAATGCCTTCTAGGTGTTGTTGATTACTTCACATTGTGTTACTGAGGTGATCAGTTTTTAACTTAGAAGAGAACTTTCTATCATTCCACCATAGGACAGTTTTCTGTATGAGTCTTAATTTTACTCTGTCATCACCCTTAATTGACTTACTAGTTCTTAAATTCTAGGTTGGAAATCTTCTGTGTTGAGATATCTGAAGCCATTCTGATTCCCAACCTTCTCCGCGTGACTAATTTTTTCTCTGAACCCTGTGTTGTGTTATAGATAGAAGTACTTTTCTTTGAACTTTTAATTTAAGCTGATTTGAAAATCACGTCAAAGATGAAAGGCTATAGTGTGGGTGGAAATTTTAAGAGGGAAATAATATACATTAGTGCATGTGTGTATTAAGAACCAAAAAGCAACTCAAATTTCACAGTGCATAAACATCACCACAGTTCCCCAGAGCCAGGGACCCTCCGTGGACCCCATTCCTATAGAGGAAGCACGCCTCTTCTGGTGTCATGCAGCCTCTGGTCACCGCTCCTCCTGGAGAGCCTGGCCACGTGCCTGCTTCTGCTCCTGTTGGCCTGTATTGCCTGGCACTTCTTATTGGCCTCTGAATTCTCTCTCCAGACTCAGGTCAAATGTCACTTTTCCCTGCATAGCCTTCTCCAGTTCTGTCAGACAGTGAGTTCGAAGCTTTTCCGTTGGGCATTTCTGGAAGGAAATCTGACGTGGATCTCCCTTTCCCTGGAAGATAGCCCCTGAGACCATGACTCCCTCTGATGCCACAGGTGTTTGATGAAGACATTTTGAAATGACTAGTCAGAATCCCTATCTCTGTGCCTTCTTTTCTATAAGCATAAATATGCATATAAAAATATGCTCATAGTATGTAATAGCATTTATAGACGGACTCTTTGAAGAAGACCAAAGTGGATCTGGGTGATCCTCTGTGGTTTCACAGTGGTGAGCATTACTGAGGTAGCATTATGATTTCAAAGATGATGAGTTGTCCATCTCAGCACTCAACCCCCTGCTCAGGGGTGGCTGTGTTCGTGGATTTCTTGTCATAGAACTTGAGTAGGATGTTGACTTTCTTCCAGGTGTTTGTGAAGGGCCTCTCAAAGATACTGCTGGAGTAGTGGGGGGTCCTTGATTGTCATCTAGCTTCTGAAAAAGCCCTACTCTCCCTCTCTCTTTCCCACGTTTATCCAGGAATTGTCAGCAAGGGCCCCAGGTGCTGGGGCTTCAAAGATGACAACATGTAGTGGACACGCCTGCAGTCCAGGAGGGTCCACCCATGAATAAATACTCACTGAGCCTGGTGCTGCTGTCTGAGAGGCCTGCTTGGTCAGCGGTGGGTGGGGCGGAGCGGTGGCCTCCTGAGGAAGGGACACATCTTCAGTGGTTCAGAGGCCTTGCCTTGATTCGCATTTGAACTGTTTCCTCAAGGATGTTGTTTTTGAAATTATTTTTGCTTTTTGTTTTTTAAAAGAAAAAATAACCAGTCTAAATGTGTTTTTGAGGCTCTGCTTGGATTTTTCTTTAAAATTACTATATCAGGAAGAGATTTTTTTTGTCACCAGCACTAAATCTAGTTTGTTTTCTTTCCTTTTCTTTTAAATAATAATTTTTGTTGGAAACTAGTAATTTTTATGGCTCCTTCAGGAATATTTGATCCTTATGCTTGGTTGTCTTTGGAGAAAAACCCATCAGATTTGAAGACCCCTGTTTAGGTTTTGCTTTGTTCAAATGTGGCACCAAGGTGTTGATGAAATGTGACCTTCTTCATTTGGGTGTGTTTTGTGTTTTTGCTCTTGTTTCTGAGATCAGAGCAATAGTGAATGTAAAAGAAAAAATATTTTCGGCAGTCAGAGTCAGAGTTCACAAGAGTGTCAAGAAGAAATGTACACAGTGGATGGTGATGGTGGGGGTGGTGATGGTGGGATAGTGATGGTGGGGGTGGTGATGGTGGGGGTGGTGATGGTGGGGATGGTGATGGTGGGGATGGTGGGGGTGGCAGCTGTAGGACCTCACCACTCAGGTCGTTACAGCTACAGTGGCCGGAGGCTTTGAAGCAGCTGATGAAGAGGTTGTGAGCTGCACTGCCTTTTGTTGAATTCTGGGCCATGGGCTTGACTATAGACCATGGTTTGCTGTCAACTTGGCTTAGGAGTCGATAATTCCCAAAGAGTATTCCTGTGTGCTATCACCTTTATCAACACGACTTTGAAAGAAATTGAAATGTTACTGTTTGTTATTTCATGTTTATAATCCTTTCCACCTTTGGCCCTGTCCTGTGGCAATTTCTCATTTAGAATTCCTTTGAATAATTGGGTCGTGGGAGGAGTTCTGATATTATTTTATTAAGAGGAGGTTTTTAGGTGGCAGAAAAAGCCATTGACAACCTCCTGCAGGCAGCCTGTGGCCCCGCTTCTCCCTCCCCCAGCTGCTGCTTCTGTTCCTGCTCCTGGAGCTTCAGGCCTGCCGTCGGCTCTCTTGGATGTTACTTGGCCCTCTTGCAGGAACCTCCAGAACCTCCCCACCTCCAGACTTGCCGTCCAGATGTAAAGGAGTTGCCAGCACCAGTTTTAGATCAAATTAGTGAGAGGTCAAGATGCTACTTTTGGTTCCTTCAGACTGAGTGTGTTCAGGACCTGGGAGGATTCGTGATGGCGATGGTCCAGTGATGGGTCAGCTTTGACCTTTCGTTTCCTTCTTCCTTCCCTCAGATATGGTCAGCTAGTCTGCGTGAGACTGGAGGTAACAGGCATGCTTGTTGGGATAGTAGCACTTGGCAAAATCCGTGTGTATCTTCAGTTCCCTGGTTTGATGATGCCTGAGTTGGTGATTATTACAAGATGCCCATATAGTTAAATCCAGCAATGATTTGGGCTTCTGAATGTTTCTCCCCTTAAGGGCCTTGGGGATTCATAGTTACGGACATTAGAATCCATGCTGTCTAGGTTAAGCAGAAATTTGTTGAAGGATCTCCGGGAGGACCCAGAGCCAGACCTTGAAGTTACAAAGACCCCCAAGGGGGCTTCTGTGGCTGCTGAACAACTGGGACATTGGGAGGAACCTAGAAGTCCTGCTGCTGCCACCCTCAAGAGCCAGGTGCCTCTGCCTTGCTCCTCCCTGTGGAGCGGTGGCCTGGCACTGCTGGCTTTGGAACCTGATTCTTGGAAAGGTGCATCGGCTGGAGGAATCCCAGACACACGCTGGCTCCTTAGCTGCCAAAGTCTGAGACAAAATTGTTTGTGTTTTCTACCTTGGGAAGGTAGGACCCATAGCATAGGAAGTTATCAGGGTGTACGCAAGGTGTTAAAGAGGTTGTGGGGAACTACAGGTGGCAGGTGTCTCCCGCAGTTCCCCGTGGGGGCTTGTGGAGTTTCAGCCGTGCGAGACCTTTGATTTACCTGTCTTTCATCTCCGATACCTACTTAGCAGCACATGCTATAGCCTGTTCTCTTTGAAATAGGGGCTTCTTTCTTTCTCCCTTGTCCCTTCCCACTCTTGCCACACCTAGTGAAGGCCTTTTTATTTCACTATAACAGCTTTCTGGCTAATTTCCCTGCCTCCACTCTCTTTCTTTCTAAGTAAATGTTAGTTATTGTCGTGAGTTAGTCTTCCTGAAAACATCCTTTTAGCCACACTTCTCTCTTGACAAATTTAGTAGGGCCCTCTTGCCAGCTGGTGGCGATCCTCTTCGGGGCCTCTGTTATCAGAATCTACTTTACCCTCCATTTGGAGCTGTGGGACCTTTGAGCAATGCTTCATAAGGTAGGTTGGCCCAATGAAGAGGCTGGAGGGAAGCAGAAGAAAGCAGCCACCCTTAGCATCCTCAGACTTTTACGTTGTGAAATGCCTGTTATCCAGGTGTTCCAGTCACTGTGGGTGTCTTTCTTTAGCTGCTCTGGGAGCTCTGCATGGTTTTGTTTGCCTTGGGATTGTTTTTATGAAGTCTGTACCGTGGGTAACATATTGCTGGATAATGAAGAGTGGAAGAAAAATTAGTCCTGAATGAATGACTCAGCCCCATGCTGCTGCTGCTAATTTTCATTTACATTAGGAGTAGTAAAGCAGCAGTCCAGTGTTTTATCAAATAAAAGAAGTCTCTAAAGAGCCTTGAAACCAATCTATTTTTTGAATTGGAAAATCTTGTTCTCTTGAAAGAAGTTTTCGCAGTGGGCTTTATCTTGTGTCCTAAACTGGGAAGGAGTAGAGAAAAAATAGATTAGAGCCCTTAGCTCTACTCGTTGTGCCAAGAACAGGTACTCGTGGGCGATGAGGACTGTGCTCAGTTTGGTGAGCGGCGTTCTCGGGAGGAAGTGGACCCGTAGTTCTGTCTGTGAGCATCTTGGAGTCACTTGCATTGTATTTCCTCACCCCAGCCCAGCTCACTCATTGCCTTGGAGACTAGTCTAAGCTTCAGCTAACCGAGCAAGTTATTTTCTATATCTTCAGGATATAGTAAAAATTATATATACATACGTGCATACATATAAAAAAGTCCTTGACTATTGTGATAAAATCATTTTTATCTTATAGAAATAACTGTCTGCTTATAGAAATAACATATATTTATGGTAGAAAATTTGAAAATACTCATACAGAAGGGCCAAGTACAAAGAAGAAAAGAGGAACCATCCACATATTCTGCTCCTCAGAGATCACAACCACTTGTGGCATCTTGTTTTCTCTTTCTTTGTCCTTTTCATTAGTGCTGTCGAGTGGATTCTGACTCCTAGCACCCCTGTGTACAGTGGAGCAGAATCCTGCCCAGTCTGTTTGCGCCATCCTCTCACCTTCCAGCACTCAATCAGACAATGCTCTGCTGCTATTCATAGGATTTTCGTGTCCATTGTTTTTGGAAGTGGGTGGCCAGGTCCTTCTTCCTAGTCTATCTTAGTCTGGAAGTTCCACTGAAACCTGTTCACTATGGGTGACCCTGCTGGTATTTGAAATAGCTGTGGCGTAGCTGTCAGCATCACAGCAACGTGCAGCCGCCACAGTCTCACAACTAACAGATGGGTGGTGTGGTCAGGGTCGTGTGGTTCCCTGACTGGGAAGCGAACCCCAGCTGAGGAGGAGCGAACCCCAGCTGAGGAGGAGCGTTAGCTCTTAACCACTTGACCATCAGGGCTGGCCCTGTTTCCTTTGCATATGTATATTTACGCATTTGGAATAATAATTATGGATATCGTGTTCTGGCCCCCTCTTTTCACTCAGTTATCTTTCGATACATCCCATGCCATTTAACGTTCTTTGAAAATATGTCTTTTTTAACAGCTTTATTGGGATATAATTTTCATACCACCAGTTTCACTGTTTACCAACAGAGTTCACCAGCAGAGTTGTGCAACCTGAAACTTTGTTTTTAAAGGTGGTGTAATATGCCATCATATGCCATCATTTAACATACGTCATTTAATTATGCCCTTCAAGTAGGACCCTTAGGCTTCAACAGAATAAAGTTGACCATATTTGGACTTTATATTGTTGAATTATTTAGAGTTAATTTGTAAGTATATCTACGGTCACACACTGCATAACGATGTTTAGGTCAATGACGACCACATATACCGTGGTGATCCCATAAGATCAGTACCATATAGCCTAGGGGTGTAGAAAACTATACCATCTAGGTTTGTGTAAGTACACTCGGATGTTTGCACAACAGCAGAATGGCCTAACAACACATTTCTCAGAATGTTTACCTATTGTTAAGTGATGCATGACTGTATCTTAATGTTATCCCTCTGTGACAAATAAGTATTTTTATTTTCACTTTTTAGGTAAGGAGACTGAATAGTTAGTTGGATTCTTTTTTTTTTTTAAATTTCACCTCATAAGGTGTTACAAGAAAAGGCGAAGAAGCCATTCTTGTTCCTCCCTCAGCTCGTTAGTGCTGAGTAGACCGGCTTCTCCAGCTGAGCCTCTAGAGTGTGGGCGTGTCATTGACAGAACCCCTGTCACAGCTGTCCAGGTTTGCCATGGTGGTGCCAGGGGAGACCATTTGTTTCATGAAGGAATTACAAAAAGATTCAGTATAGAGTTTCTTTAAGAAGGGATTTCTTTGTTGTTTAAAGCAGTTCGGATCTCTATAATAAACCTATTTTGTATGTAGTTCTTTAATTTGATCTTTAGAAACCTGAATTTCTCCAGGATCTGTGATGCCGGTGTCCTGAGCAATTTGCATGAAGTAGGAAGGGGTGAGAAAGGGGGAAGTCTACACAGATTTGAGAGGATAGCAGTGGACAAGACTTTCTGATTTTCACTGTGGAAAAGTTCTCTCTCGTCTCTTCCCCTTTTATGAGGCCATTTTACAGGAGTGGAGGTAGATTTTAAAAGCAGGGAACTCTAGACAGAAATTGCCCTAAAAAAAGAGTGCTTAAACCTAAATTAGGCTTCTGGCTCAAGGTAACAAGCTGGGCTCATGAATTCCAGAACCGCTCCCCTCATTTCCAATTCCTGTTGAAATGAACAAAGGAATATACAGATAGGGAATCGCCCAAGTTCACACAGGAGCTGGTGGCGATGAGGATCTTGTTTCGTATCACAGGTTTTGGTTGCAAAAATTCCGTCAGATGTGCTGCTTGCTAGATTGACTGTTCACTTCTTTCTGGCAGTCTTTGGGATGGGAGTTAGGAAGTGGACCGGTTTTTCCTTTTCTTCAACAATTTGATCTCCACCCCCGCCCCCGCCTCCTGTGGTGTGTCTACTCTGTCTGCTGTATGTTCTAGTTTCTGACTTTCTTTATAAATTATGCATTTGTATAGCTTTGGCTCTGCTCAAAGTTTTTGCTTGTTGCTCTGAATCTTAATGAGCACTGCTGGGAATTGGGTGGCTTTGCCTCAGACAAACGGGAATACTGAATGTTGTGGCATATATGGCAAACCTCAGTCTTGCTTTCTATTTATTTTCCATTGCTCAGTTGTTTATGTTGGGAGGAATAAGGAGTGAGTCACGCTCTCAATATGGAGAGTGGAAAGCAGTGATTGACCAGTGGAACGTATGTAATTTCTTCATTCTGCGGTAACAACTTGGATGTCAGCCTGTGAATATTGCATATCAGCCTGTGAATTTATATTCGGGTTTGGTTGTGCCACTTGGTCATCGTATCTTTTAAAAAATACATGGTTTATCAGATCGATTAAGTAGGAAGAAACCAATAGAGGAATCCCTTGTGATTTTGTTTTGAATCCTTTGAATGGTGACAGGCATTAATGTATTTTTAATCCATGAGGTGACAGCACTTCAGTATGCAGGGGCTTCCAAGTAGGGGTGGTGATCTGGGTCCACAGGCCCCTCTCTGCAATTCTGAAATCCAAAAAACTCGGAACACTGGAAATGTTTTCACAGCTCATTTGGTGGCAAAACTAGACGCGGACTGATGTGAGCCTGTTGGTAATCTTTATTTTTTATTTTATTTTTGGTGAGGAAGATTGTCACAGAGCTAGCAGATATCTGTGCCGGTCTTCCTTGATTTTGTATGTGGAACACCGCCACAGCATGGCTTGATGAGCTGTGTGTAGATAGCGCCTGGGATCCAAATCCGTGAACACCAGGCACCTAAGTGGAGCACGCAAACTTAACCACTATGTCACCGGGACGGCCCCTGGTAGTCTCTATTTATTCTGTGGCTAGTAGATATGTGTGCATCTCACTGTGGAAATTTAATGGTTTTGAATACTGGATGTTGCTCTGTGCTCTCCTGGGTGTGTTATATGAGAAATGGGGTCTGTACCATATCAACCTTTTGTAAATCTGAAAAATTCTGAATTTCAAAACACAGCTGACGCCAGAGGATTATACAAGAAACTGCCCAGGCTGTTACAATAGCATCAGGCCCTTGCTGCCCTACTGTCCCAGCTTCTCCCACCTCATATCCGAGGTAACGTGGAGACCTTTGCGGTGGGCCCAGAATCATAGGGCAGCATGCTGCCATGCTTCCAGTACGGCTGCAGAGACGAGTCCTGAGTCAAAACTCTAGGACTGGAGATGTCTTCAGGGCCCAAGAGATCGTCTGCAGCCACCGTCTCTTTAAGGGTGGGGAAATTGTTCGGGGGAGATTGGCATTAGCTGACATGTCCAAGGTCATACATTTTCAGCCATCACTGCATGTTATATAGCTTCTCAAATGGATACTCTTTTCAAATTCAGAATTAACCTCTGGGAATATAACTCTGTCATCTTCAATTATATTGCATTGGAGAAGAAATGTTTTAAAGTCCCAAATGGTTATTTTATGTACTATTATGCAATTTTTGGCACATTAAATTTGATAGCCCTTACATTTTCTTAATGCTATAACTGTATTATTAAAAACCATTAATCTAGAATTTTTGGAATGAGATTACCATAGAAATGAAAATAAAATACCAAAATGACATTTTAAGGTGTAGCTAAGAATTTAAAATTCACCATATTTGAAATCAGGCCAAGACCATTATAATTTGCAGGGGAACACAAGACATGTTTGAGGGGCCTAAGGATATTTATTGGTAATGCCTTTTGCCCAGCTGTGGAATTAAATTGGTAGTTAGGTGTTAGACCAATATGTTTTTCTAGTTCATATGTCAATATATTCTTGAGACTTTTTTCTTCTTTTCTTAAACGGTATAATGCAGGGTGTAGAGTTTGCTTTTTTGTATCAGCAAGGATGAATCAAATGAATTCCTCTCCTGTCTCCCTTTATGGACGGCAGCTGACTGTACATTTCTGTCTGAGGGCCGTGCTCTTCTTTAAAGCAGCCACAGAGAAGTCGTTGGTCTGAGTAACACTGGTTTGGTGATGAAGACCTCGCTTGCTGAAGGCATGGCGAGGTGAGGCCCTTTACAGCCGTCTCGTAGGACTAAAGAGTGGTTCTTGCTCTTCCGTTAGTATTTCTGTCTAAGGACTTGGAAAGCTTCAGAGAAAAGAATTTTTATAACCAAATCAAATTATTTATTTTACTGAGAATTTTTTTTAAGTTTAGTAGCTGCAGTTGTAGAGGTGGAGGGAATGTAGTTTGTCTAGAGTGTCAGCTGAGGTAGAAGAAACAGGATTATAACCAGAGATGTTTGGAATGCTTCCTAAGCGCCCTGCCTCATCCTGCACCGCCTCCCTGACCCCAAAGAGGTTAAGAGGCACAAGCAGATATGCCAGCAATGGAGCTGTGAAATCCCAGTGACCTGGGTTTAGTCCTTGTGCCTCCACCCCAATTCCTTCCTCCCTCCATGCCTCTGTAAAGTGCAGACACAACCACCTGGTTCATGGCCTTCTGGTAAAGGATTAAAATAGGTGGAGAGCTCCGGCTGCTGGCACAGTGCCTGTTAGGGGGTAAGCATTAATAAGTGGAGGCCGTTCTTGCTCAGAAATGATCAGAAATGACCGGGCATGAGACTTGCTGTAAACTTCCTGGAGGTCAGAGGAAGAGAGACTGAGGTGAGTTACTGAGCACTCACAGCCCAGCAGCCCCTGTCTTTCTCCTGGGCTGCGTATGGGGGTACTGGATGTGGATGCAAGGAGAGAGGCACTGCCAGGCCATCCACAGTGGGCGTGGAAGGCATTCACGCAGCGAGATGTAGAGCTTGACCTGAGGAGCAGTGGAGGAGGCTGTCCCTTAAAGTAGGCCTTCCACTGGACGTCGTGAAAGGAACGTAACAGCTTAAGAGTTGTTCTCTTTGCAGGGGGAGGAGAAAGTGAGAAACTTGGGAAACCAGCTAAGCTGTGGTGGCGCAGACAATCTATTGGAAAATGGTAGAGACCTGCTCAGTGTAGATAATTTTCTCTATGGAAGGCTTCCCTTCCATCTGGAGGGGACCTAGGGATGACTATGAGCAAAGCACCATTTTCCTTGAGACTTGCCCCAGAGTTTGAATCAACGCCTCCCTGAGACCTGAAAGTTTCATGGTACAAAGGATGGAAGAAATGCCCTTGATTTAAAAATGTTGTAGAGCAGGTCTTAATAGCTATTCACCGTGACTGCAGGAAGATCACAGAAATGTGGCCACGGACCTTCTAGTTTTAAGCAGTTTATCCTCAAAGGCTGGGTTTGCTATAAAAATAATTGATCAGCTGTATGTAATTATTACCAGTCACTTAAATAATTGGACAATGACTAACAAATACAATAACTTTTGTTGCTCTCTGATTGATTTCACCCTTTTCTCCTGACAGTAGGTAAGGGACCATTTGTTTCTTGCAGTTCGTAACAAGATTCTGGCATGTGTATATGGGAAGATACTGTTCTTCAGCGTGTCTTTGGAGGCGGGGGTACAACTCCTTTAAAAAGTGATATTATCATTAATAATTACTTGGTTTTTCTTAAGTGTTGGGAGAGGATAGACTAAAATACTTCCTTCCTCCCAACTTTAAATTCTGTTTTGAACAGAGGAATCTTTTCCTGATGTGATAAAGATTAGATTGCAAGTCAGTAGCCATCATCGTTCTTAATTATGAAACGTTTATGACAATTTCATTAAACCAAGTGCCAAGATCACTACTATCATCATTTATGATGATAGTACATCAAAATACTACTATTTTGGAAGTTCTGGGCAATTCTGTATGACCTAAAACAGAAAAAGAGGAATGGTCGATTGGAAAGAATGAGCTAGACTCATCATTATTCATAGGCAGTGTATTTGTATACTTATAAAACCCAGAGAGAATCACCAAAAAGTTAATGAAGTTAATGAAGAATTTAGTGAAGTAACTAAAGGAAAGTATCAGCAATTATCAACAAGAAGCTTTTATGGGGAAAATACATGTGTAGAACTATATTTCCCCCAAATATTCATGAAGTATCTGGCAATAATCTTAAGAGAAACATACGGGACTTTCTGGTGAAGAAAACTTTGAACTTTAATTGCTGAGAAAAATTAAAAGAGAGAATCATACTATGTTTCTGTATAGAAAAATAGAATATTATGAGATTGTCACTTCTTGCCAAACTTAATTTATATGTTTAATGCAATTTTTTTTGTATTTTGAATCTATTTTTTTTTCTTTTTTTGTGTGTGTGGAAGATTGGCCCTGAGCTAACATCTGTTGCCAGTCTTCCTCTTTTTGCTTGAGGGAGCTTGTCGCTGAGCTAACATCTGTGTCAGTCTTCCTCTATTTTGTATGTGGGACACCTCCACAGTGTGGCCTAATGAGCTGTGTAGGTCCGCACCTAGGATTCGAACCTGTGAACCCTGGGCTGCCGAAGTGGAGCGCATGGACTTAACCACTGTGCCACCGGGCCAGCCCCTTGAATCTGTTTTTATTCATTTAACATTATAAGAATTTAATCTAAGCATCATTCTGTTAAGAGTATATCTAATGCTGTGCTTAAACATTCCTTATTTACTTAAAATTTAAGTCATTTCCACTTGTTTTCCATGCTGAGAAATGCTGTGAAGAAAATCTTTACACATAGATGTTCTCCCTTATTATTATCATTATTTTTTGTATTTCCTATGACAAATTCTCATATATGGAATTATTAGATCAAAGAAGACAATTTAAAATTATCAGTATTATCAATATGCAGCTCAATGTGACTTTAGTCAGAATCTCTATGGGATTAAAAAGTTGAATAACTGACTAATTTGGGAAAAAATACATGAATATAAATATAGCTAAGTAAAAGTAAAAAATAAATTGTGAGGAAGAAAAGCTGGCCTTCCAAGTGTTGTGAAATGTTGTAAAGATAAAGTATTTAAATCAGTGTGGTACCAGTGGAAGTATTGGTTGATAGGCTAATGGGATAAATTTGATTACCCAGAAATAGAATTTGGTCTCTCTGGGAATTAATATATGCTAAAGGAGTCATTGCAAATTTGTGAATTTGGGGGACATTATTTAACAGGGGGAATTGATATAGTTGGATAATTTTTTGAGAAAAAAATTAATCCTCATCTTGTATCATGTACCAAAACAACATCCCGGTGGATTAAAGGGTGAAATGTAAACCAAGTCAGAAGACTGGGAGCCACCCATGTGTTCGCTCGCTCGGCAGATAGGTGCCCAGCCGCGGTCTCTGCCAACTGTGGGTTCCCATGAGGCAGCTCAGTCCCGGGGGAGCTGCAGATCCCCTGAGGGAGGAGGGTGAGCAGGGCCAGCTCTGCCAGGAGGAAAGCACAGACGCCGTGGTGGCTTTGACAGAGGCGCTGCCCTGACTGGGATTTGGGGGACGGCCTCCTTCAGAATGGATGTCTGACTGAGAGCTGGAGAGAGTCCGAGATGAGGAAGCTGGAGGAGGGAGCCTTCCAGCCAGTGATAACTGTGTGCTTGAAGGCCCCGTGGGCGTGCCGAGTGGACCCAAGATGTGAAGCGACTGAAGAACCAGAGCGGGGAGCCTCGAAGTGGAGCGCGTGGCGGGAGTTGGGTCTTACAAGGCTTTAATGCCGTGTTGAGCAGCTTAGGCGTAAATCTTGAAGGTCTGAGGAGTGATTGAAAACTGGGCAGTGAGCCAGTGTGTTTAAAGCATGGTTCTGCCGCCGAGTGGAGCCCGGACGGGAAAGTGATTGGAGCACAGCTCAGACTTGGTGGTGATTTGGAGCAGGGAGATAGTGAACTGGATTAGTCAGGAGACTTTTAGGTGGTAGGATAAAAAAGATGGAGCGCTGAGTCCAAGGCGGGCGCTGGTGCTCAGGAGTAGGGTGGAGGAGGAGTCAAGGCCGGTAACTCTTGGCTCAGATAGCCCTCGCACCTCTCAGGCTCTCAGTAGCCCTATCTGAAATGTCCTCTCTCCCCTCCCTGCAAGGATTCTTATTTCTTTGATTTACTGATGTATCCTCAGCACCTAAAAATAGTGATTGTTATGTCGTAGTGCTCAATGAATGTTTGCTGAAAAGCGAATTGAAGGAAGGATAGGTCCCAGATTTCTGACTTGAGCAGCTGGGTAGGTGGGGCTGACGTTTCCTGAGGCTGGGACACTAGAGAAGGAACAGATGTGCAGGAAGCTGTATCCGATGATGGACCCAAGGCTTTGGTGTGGAATGAATCCAGTCACAAACGCCAGACTAGGGCAACATTTGCAACAAATAATGTGGACACAATCTTTAATATGTAAAGAGTATATGAAAATTAATCAGAAAAAATCACTAATGCCAGTAAGTAAATGGCAGTATAAACACAATTAAAAATCCACAAATGATAAAAGATACAAGTAGTGAATACATATTTGAAAAAACAATTCAGCCTTTCTAATCCTGAAGAATGCAAACTAAATCCCTATGACAATTTTTCTCTTATCAAATGATTTAACTATGTTACGTAACAAGAATAGTGATAAGGTGGTCAGAGTGTAAATTTGTACAAAGTTTTTGTAAAGTAATTTGACAGAATATATCAAGTGCCTTAAAATGTTTATGTCTTTTGATCAAAAAATTTTGCTTCTGGAAATGTATCATAAGGGAGCCTGAGAAAAAGGCCTCTGCTGCCATGAGCCCCTCCCCATCTGCCCACTTTACTCTGAAACCCCGTCTTCCAGGAAGGAAGTCACTCGTGAAATAATACCGGGCGGCACAGGCAGCAGGTGAGCGAAGAATGGCTGGAGAGGCAGAGTGGTGGGGAGAGGGCTTTGTCTGTTCCCGGGACATTTTAGCAACAGCTGCGTCAGTGAGTTTCACATTGAAATACTTGTTTTTTCTGTTGTGTTTCCAGATGAAGACCGTCAGTGTTGCCTTAGTTTTGTGCTTGAATGTCGGTGTGGACCCTCCAGATGTGGTGAAGACCACCCCCTGTGCACGCTTAGAATGCTGGATTGGTAAGCATGGGTCCCTCCTTACAGCCTGTCTCCAAGGTCACTGTGTTTGAAGGTCACTTTGTAGCGGTTCTGGGCTTGGCAGGCCTTGTCTTCCACTGCCCTGGGCCAGTGGAGGCCTGTCACTAGTATGTGTAAATCTGAGGCTTTTATTTCTTTTTGGAGTTATGTAACATTTAAGTTATTTTAGATGCATTCACTATGATTTGTAGTGGAGAAAGTGTTTCAAGGAAAATTAATAAAATAGTGACTGTTGGATTATATAATTTTCTCATTTAAATTTGCCCTGTATCTGGCACATAATAGTAGCTATATACACTTAAAATGTAATGACGGATACCTGTATGCAGGTACTTCACTTCCACAGCAAGGAGTCCTAGTTCATTGCACAAGAAGGCCTGCTCAATTCTTTGTCATCATCCTTCCCGGAGCATCTTTAGTCCAGTGTTGAATGGAAGTGATGAGAGTGTGTGTAACCTTCACTTGTTTCTGACCATTAGGCTCTTACCATTAAGTGTGACATTAGCCAGAGTTATTTTTCAGATGCCTTTTATAAAGTAAGAAGTTCACTTCTCTTCTCAGTTTGCTAAGAGTTTTTGTCAAGAATCGATGTTGAACCTTACAAAATGCCTTCTCAGCATCTCTTGAGATAATCACCTGGCTGTTTTTTTTTTCTGAAGATTGGCACCTGATTTGCATCTGTTGCAAATCTTTTGTTTTTCCTGTCTCCCCAAAGCCCCGCAGTACGTAGTTGTCTATTCTAGTTGTAGGTCCTTCTGGCTCCGCATGTGAGATGCCGCCTCAGTGTGGCCTGATGAGTGGTGCCATGTCCACACCCAGGATCCGAACCGGTGAAACCCTGGGCCGCTGAAGTGGAGCATGCAATCTCAACCACTCAGCCACAGGGCTGGCCCCTGGCTTTTCTTTTTTAGTCTATTGATGTAGTGAATTATATTCATTGAGTTTTGGTTGTTGAGCCAACCTTGAAGTTCTAGAATTGAACTCATTTGTATTATCTTTTTTCTATATTGCTGGATTTGATGCCTAGTGTTTTGTTAAGGAATTTTGTGTCTCTGTTTATCAGGGATATCAGGCTATAGTTTCTGTTTCTTGCAACATCTTTGTCTGGTTTTGGTACCAAGATAATGCTGGCCTCATGAAGAGAGTTGAGAAGTATTCCCGTCTTTTCTGTTTTATGGAAGAGTTTGTATTGAATTGGGTATTATTTATTCTCTAAATTTTGGTGTAATTTACCAATGAGGCCATGTCTGTGTGGATTTTCCTTTGTTTCTATTGTTGATTATTCACCTTTCTCTTACTGATGGGATCGGGGGCAACATCTGTCCACCTCTCCCAGCTTTCTCCATCCTAAGCAAAAGCAGAAATTCCCTTTATCGACTTTAAATAAAAATGACAAATTATTCTAATCTGAATTGGAAAAAAGTTTTTCCCCACTTTACTTGCTTGTCTCACTGTTTGGGGGTGTCTTACGATGACAGTCCCAGGCCCCTTGTCCCCTTCCCAGTGACAGTGATCGTTTTCTGTGGCCAGTTTTCTTAGCTGCTTTCTTGGCCCTCTGCCATCTCCTGATGACTGTGCCTGTTGAAATTGACTTCTGATTAGCCACCACTGGCTGTTTCCACTTCATTTATCCCTTGTCAAACTGAATTTAATCAATTGTTTTCTATTTTCTCCCTCTGTAAGTACTCCTGTGTTAGGTTTTTTAGAATAGGGCTTCTCAACCTGGATCCCGGTGTGCTCCTGGGGAGAGTGAACCCTGTGGGATTGTGGGGGTGGTGGTGTCAGCGTAGAACTGCACCTTTCAGGCCAAGGACCTTGATTTTTATTAGATTCTCCAGTGGTCCTTTACCCCACCCTCTAATAAAAAGAACTGGAAGAACCCTCCGTCACACCTCACGTAATCTCTTTGATCAGTATTTATGGAACAGTGCTAATGAAAATGAAACAGATTCCTTATTTCCTTCTTGGAAGGAAGCAAGCAAATGAATAGATTTTTTTATATTGTGTTTTAAAAAATTTTCTGCAATTTCAGAATATAATCTACTTTGTAATCATTTCAATGGATTTTGAGTTCAGAAGGGCATATACCTTTTCTAAGTTGAAAAATTTCCTTTGGCCTTTATTAAAAAGTGGGTATGGCTGGTCCTTGTGATGGTAATTTTAACAATATGGTGTAAGGAAAAAAAGAATCCTAGAGATTTGAGTCAGCCAATTTGCAGTGGTATCTAGCAGTATATATTTTAATTTTTATTTTTGGAAAAAAAATCAAAAGTTGCAAGTGCAGTACTAAGCAGTTTTTTCCCGATTCATTTGAGAGTAAGCTGGTGAATGATGCTCCATCACCTCTGACTCCTTTAGTGTGCAATTCCTACCAATGAGAATTTCTCTTTCCTAATCACAACTCGGTCATCAGAATCAGGGAATTAACATGCACGCTGTACTACTGTGTAAGCCTCAGACTGCATCCAGGTTTGCCAGTTGTCCCAATAATGTCCTTACGGCACAAGAACCCTGCTCAGTATCATGCGTGGCCCTTAATTTAGTCTCATTCAACCTGGAGCAAAGATCCCAGTCTTTCCTTGGCCGTCACGATCTTGCTGCTCAGCAGGCCACAGGCTCTTTGTTTAGCGGACCGTCCCTTATGTTTCCTCAGGATTAAATCTCGATGATGCCTCTTTCTGCCTTCTTCCCATGGTGTCCTATGAGGTGGCACATGATTTTGGTTTATCCCATTACTAGTTATGCAACTCTCTTATCACTTGATTAAGTTGGTGCCTGCTGGAACTCCTTGCTGAGAAATCTCCCTTTCCTCTTTGTAGTTAGTAAGTATTTTGGGGAAGTAGTGCTTTGGCTGTGTAAATGTTCCTCTCCTCATCAGACTTTCAGTTTATTCAGTTTGAATTCATTGTTCCTTTTGTATTCAGTGGATTATAATCCATTACTACTGTCATTTATCTTGGTACTCAACTTGTTTCCCATTTAGCCAGCAAGGACACATTCCCATGGGCTTATATGGCCTTCCGTCTTGCTTCCATTGTTCTTTGAGTACTTCCTTCCTCTCTGGCTCATCCTCTTCTTTCCTGCCCCATTCCTGCTATCAGCCTTTTCTCCTGTTAGTAGCTTCTGGAATTTAGAACCCAAGATCTGGGTGCTGGGTGTGCTCACTGGAACTAGTGATGTTGTTCCCAGGACCTCTCATTGGACAGAGCAGGGGGACACATTCATGCATGTGTGTGCATAATGTGTGTATGTGTTTCTATGTGTATACACACATTCCTATCTGTATTTCTGTACTATCTATATACATGCATTTACACTCATGCCTCTCATTCCAACCCAACAGGAATTCCATATTTGTAACTCCCTCTTCTGACAGTGAGAACTTTGGTGTCCTTTATCCTTAATATATTTCCTAATTTGATGAATCCTGCTGTGTGAACCAGCTTCTCATCCCTGCCGTCAGCACCCTCTCAGACTCCTTTATCCTGCACCAAGTGTTTCCCCACAGGTGTCTGTCCTCGTTCCCTGGGCTCCAACACCCCATGTGGGACACCTCTCCATGGACATGCCTTCTTTCTCTGACAGCTCATTCCAGGCCACCACAGTTCCCCTCATCCTGGAGCAGATGCCAACCTTGCCCAGACCCACCTAATGGCTTTAGGATTGTTCAAGAAGGGATTTCAGCATTTTCACCCAGTGCTTTAGGTTTTTCTGGCTTGGCCAGCCCAAGGATGATGATGTAGCAGTAACCAAGATTGAGAGTCGGGGACCAGCTGGGGATTAAGGTGCTTCTGGGATGCTCAGGGTAGAGCCAGCTTCCAGCAGACAGCTGGGAGGGCCTACTGGTTGGAGAAGGGGACTTCAGGGAGGTCACCTGCTGAGAATGAGCAGTGACCAGAGGGAGAGGAGCAGAGCCAGGGCCCTGAGAGTGTTGGGAGGGGTGCTGCCTGTGACAGAAACCCTGCTGGGCAGGCAGAGGTGGGAGCAGGGCTGGGTGGTACTGATGAGGAGTTTCAGGTTGGCGTTATCACAAGCCGTGGCAGCAGTTGAGTGAGAGTTGGGGCCCAGGCAGGCTGTAGGGGGCTGGGTGGAAACTTGACCTGCTTCCTGCATCTGCACCTCTTCTGCTTTGTTCTGTGTGCTCACTCTAAAAGAGGAGAAAGAACCATGTCTTCTGCACCCAGTTCTTCCGTGGGCCTGCCTAGTGGGACAGCTGCCCCACCCGGGCTGGCTGTCTCTATCAGGTGTCTGGTAGTAAAATGCATGATGTCTCTCATTTTATTTTACAAAGTAGGCATTAAATATACCAGGTGTCAACCCGAGAGTCTTGCGTGCTTTACCTTAGCTCTGTGCGCGTGGGGGTCTCTGTTCATGGGGCAGGGGGTTTAGGAGTTGATTGCTTTTCAGCTGCAGGCACATGTCCAACCAACGGAGACCATGCTCCTTGGAACTGCTCTGATCTCAGGCACGCAGGCTGTGGGTAGCTTGAGAAATAGATTCCTACTTTTCAGTCTGTTTTTGTGTACGTGTGCGTGCATTGCCTCCTCACACGGTGGAGAGAGTACTGTTTCCAGAGGCTCAGGGAACGTATGTGTAAGCGTTCATCCAGTGGCCACGTAGGTTTTCCGGTGGTGACAGGAACCTTTATTGCCAGAATAAACCAGTGGAGATGCACTGTGCTCCTCTGAAGCGACTGCGTGGCCTCACTGACAGTCAGCTACCCCTCGCTGCCGTGGCTCTTGCACAGGAAGGGCTCAGATTTGGGATTCCGGCGGAGTAAAGAATGAGCGCATGGACCTGAGTGGCGTGTTGGGAATGAGCGAAGATGTGGACATTGAAAGCTGTCAGGCATTTTCCGGGCTCTAACATGCTGACTGTCAACACCTCTCCCCACCCCTGCCCTTCATTCGTCTAGGTAATAAGATGATGTTTTATTTCATGGAAGTAACACTCGTCTCTTTCCAGAGAAGCAGGGGAGAGGCTGTTTTGTTTTATGGCCTGACGTTAAATGCTACAACAGTAATACTGAAAACAATCCCGCTAAAGAACGGTGTGTGCCCCATACCTGTTGGTGAAATATCTGTGTTTGAAAGCAGAGTATCGATGAGCGGAATGCTGAGCAGGAGGAAGTCTAATTTAGCTGAGATATTTTTTATGTGCTAGCTAATGGTAGCCGTGTATCATAAGAGGTAAGGATGCTAAAGGTTTGTCAGATGCTAGGAAATTCTGTTATCCTCTGGAAACGTTTGGGAGGCTCTTTGCTTTGTTTTTTTCTCTCATTCCTTAGAGAAAAGTATCTTCTTCTCCCCTCCCCAAACGTGGGTGTTAAGAGACCCTGGGTAGATGAGCTGAAAATTGTGATGGTTGACCTTTGCGTAGCTCTAGACAGAACTTTCACAGATTTTGTTGTTTGATTCTTACAGCAGACTTGGGACTGATAGATCAGTCAGGTTGGTCAACAAATGTTTATTAAGTAAAAACTTAGGTGTGAAGCACAGTGGTGTACCTGAAGATATGTGGGTGGTGCTCCTTGCTTGCAAGGCACTTGTGATGTAGCTGGGGAGATAAGGCTGGCACCTGTGAGATAGCTCCACCTGGAGTGGCCTAGGAGTTCAGAAGATGCTAGGGGTGGAGGAGTCAGGCCAGGCCACGTGGAGGGAGGGGGCTTTGCAGGGGGGGGGCAAGAGCAAAGAGCCCAAGGAGCAGCTCAGCTGTGGGGGGCTGAGCCCTTGGAGCATTCACTGGGCTTCGCTTGGGTATGGGGGGTGTCAGGGGCACCTGCTGCCATATGCTCTGGCTCACCTCTGTGCTTGTAGCCAGAGCCTTTGCTCTTAGGGGCTTCTGGTTTAAAACCCTATTTTCTCTGTGCATTGACGCTGGCCTCTCATATAGTACCTCCGTTTCTCCCGAAGGAGGACTGTGTAACTGCTTGGAGCCTTTCTCCTTCTCTCTTATCCAAAGTGACTTTTTTGTAAATGTCGAGGCCTGTACTATAAAACAGGGCATCCAACCATCTCCATCAGCTCTGTTGAAAATCGATCCAGCTCCTGGTGTTTGTATAACACAGCAGTAGCCAACACAGGGACTTAATCTATCTTGTGGATATGTGGGAAGTGATACTGAATGTTTAGGCTGGGGCCGGATTGTAGAGAAGGCTCCTGTAGGATTATGGCTCCCATGGTAAAACCCTCAGGCTCTGGGAGGGCTGTAGTCCAGCCATTCGCTGGAGCATTACTACCATGGGGCCATCCAGCCAGGGGGCTCCCAGCTCTGCCCTCAAGCTCAGGAAGATGAAATGCCTCTCACTATGTATGCTACTAATTATAAAATATATGTAGATGATGTTATGGCTAATATAATACAGAGCCATTAAAAACCATTTCTAATTTCAAAGTGGCCCTTTTGCCATTATGAATTTTCTCAATCAAAAATTAGTTACTCAAGGTTACACACTAATTAGTGGCAGAGTCCTTGAAAGCCGTGCAGAGAAATTTGCATTTGATCTAGTAGGCAGTACTCAGTTAATAAGTCAATTAACAAATACTCACGAAGTGTTCACTAAATACAAGCTACAAAGAAGTGCAAACGCTCTTTGAGCAGTGAGCTCTGCATATTTTTTTAATTTTAGATTTGTACTGACGTGTGGCATACACACAGAAACGTGCACTAAGCCAAGCGTGTAGTTTACAGCTTTTCCCAAGCTGATCATACCCAGATCAAGAAACAGTATTACCAGCGACCCCGAAGCCCAGTCATGTCTCTTGTCACTTTCTGGTCACCCCCTGTCCCCCAGGGGTCCACTCTCCTGACAGTTATGTTAGTTTCGCTTATTCTGTGTGTCATCTAAGTGGGAGCACCAGGAGGCACTGGAGGCTTTGAAGGGGAGGAGTGACATCAAAGAAGCATTAGTTTAAAAGGGTTCACCTGTGCACATCTTCAGGGTGGATTGAGAGGAGACTAGGTCAGTGGAGCCCTGCTCCTGGGGTTCTGCCTTCTTCAGAATCTTCAGGGCCCCAGCAAGGAGGAAAGAGAGTCCCGGTATTGTCAGCATGAGGCGCTGTGATTTGGACCAACACGTTAGTAGTTGATGATGGAGCATGGACTCTTTTGAAAGAAAAATGGATAGAACTTGGTAATCTAGTTGTGTGTGTGAGATGATGGGGAGGTAAAAAAAATGCTCCACTTTTCAGTTTGATTGAATGCCAGCACCAGCAATAACCTTTGTGACCTTGCACCGAGTCATTTGACCACTTTAAACTTCAGCTTTCTCTTCTGTGTTATGAGGGAGATTAGACTAAGTTCCTGTCAATGTAAAGTTCTAAGCATCATGAAATACAGAGGAGTTATGCTGAAAAGCTTGCAGATAGGAAAACTTATGAAGAGCTAAAATTTTATACAGATGCCAACTTTCCCTTTCATCCATCCATCCACCCACCCGCCACCTGTCCACTCACTCACCCACTTCATTCATTAAGTGGAAACCCGTAAAGGCATTAGAAGAGTTTTATTAAGACAGAACTACAATTTTAAATTTATGTTCTGTCCACTTTACCCCACATCAGATTAATAACATTGTCAGCAATATCCATCCAGGAATTTAATTTTAGTTTATTTAAATTATTGTTTCGTTTATTTTAGTTAATGTAGTATTAAACACATAATTTTAGTTATCCTCATTCTTTCCCCCTCTTCCCTTCTCTCTCTTATTTCTTCCTCTCTCCCACTCACTGTCATATTCTTGGGAGGAAACCATAAAGTTAATCGGCCACAGGGATTCCCAGTAGATAGGATATGACAGCCCCACTTAGTTGATCACAGCCTGATGAACGGCCAGTAGTGGCCCTTGTCTCTTCCTTGGGTGGGCAGGTGTTTATTTATTTATTTGTTTTTTTAAAGATTGTTCCTGAGCTAACTTCTGTTGCCAATCTTATTTTTTTTTTTCCTTTCTTCTTCTCTCCAAAGCTCTGCAGTACATAGTCGTATATTCTAGTTGTAGGTCCTTCTAGATGTGGCACGTGGGACGCTGCCTCAGCGTAGCATGATGAGCAGTACCATGTCCACGCCCAGGATCCGAACTGGCGAAACCCTGGGCCTCTGAAGCGGAGCCACTTGGCCACGGGGCCAGTCTGGGCAGGTGGTTTTTTTTTTTTTTTTTTTTATTAATGTTATGATAGATTACAACCTTGTGAGATTTCAGTTGTACATTTTTGTTAGTCATGTTGTGGGTACACCGCTTCCCCCTTTGTGCCCTCCCCCCACCCCCCTTTTCCCTGGTAACCACCGATCAGATCTCCTTATCAATATACTAACTTCCACCTATGAGTGGAGTCATATAGAGTTCGTCTTTCTCTGACTGGCTTATTTCACTTAACATAATACCCTCGAGGTCCATCCATGTTGCTGTGAATGGGCCAATTTTGTCTTTTTTTATGGCTGAGTAGTATTCCATTGTGTATATATACCACATCTTCTTTATCCCATCATCAGTTTCTGGGCATGTAGGTTGGTTCCACGTCTTGGCTATTGTAAATAATGCTGCGATGAACATAGGGGTGCAACGGACTCTTGGGATTTCTGATATCAGGTTCTTAGGATAGATACCCAATAATGGGATGGCTGGGTCATAGGGTATTTCTATTTTTAACTTTTTGAGAAATCTCCATACTGTTTTTCATAGTGGCTGTACCAGTTTGCATTCCCTGGGCAGGTGTTTTTATCCAACACCAGGGAAAGAAGAGCGGGTGCTGCTGTCAGCTGCCACTACTAATGAGGGTTTCTAGTGTCTGCTGGAATGTTGGTGGGATGCACAGAGAAGTGTGGCAGTGGCTGTCTCCAACTCTGGCACGCTTTCGACATGCCCTCTTTGGGAATACCGGGGAAAAGATGGTGTCAGGGTGGAGGGCCTGGGCTTTCCAAGGGGTGAAGTTCAAGGAAGAGGTGTAGCTTTAGTCCCTTTGGAACTCCTTCTCTCCCTTTGTCGTGGTTCCTTAGAGGGCATGCGTAAGAATTGCCATTGGTCAGTGTGATTCCTGGACAGGCCTTTTATGTTTTTACAAAGGAAGCCATTTCTGTTCTCTTAAGCATAGATTGCAGCCAGAGTGCTGACCACATGGGTGCTCCATGGACATGTGGATGGATGAGTTCTCTGCTTTCAAACCAGCTCTTGCACTGACTCTGCTGGTCATCATGCACAGGGCATGGCCAGCTGTTTGCATGGTTTCTATTTGTGAAAGCTATTTTCTGCTTCCCTTTGCTTTGTTCATGCACTTTAGTGGCCCTTAATTTTTGTTTTTCAGATCCCAATTCATTCCTGTCTCTTGCCAGTTTTGTGATTCAGATTACAGCAGAGGTGATTGGGGTCATTATAATTCTTTTGAGACCTTAGCGCTCTGTTCCTACCAGAACAAACAGCGATGAAGACTAATGGCTCATTTCTTTAGTTATGGGTTAAAACAAATTTACCATGCTTCTTCCAGATAAGTTAGTTATAACCTGATTTTCACCAAGTTTTCCTCAGCCAGAGGTGCTCATTAGCTGACTGGGCTCTCCTGAGGCTATTGAGTTAGACTCTCCAGGGTGGGGCCTGGCATCTCTAATTTGAAAAGTCCTTGCTGACTTGACATACTCCTGGTAAAGGTCCCTTCCAGCTCTAAAATCCTGTTACTTAATTCTATAATTCATTTTTATTTTTTTATCAAAGTAACCCATACATGCAGCCTAAAAATCAAATAGTACTAAAAAGTGGATTAAGAAAAAGCTGTCTCACATCCTGTCCTTCCCAGAGGGGGTCCTCTGGTTGATTCTTTCCTTGTTTCTATATATAGTTTTTTTCCGCAGTAGTTACAATTTGCTGGTTACTTTTAATCGCTAAATTTTCTGTGAACTTCAGTTTATTTTATTTTTTACATACATTCCAGTAGGTCTGTCAGATGCTATTGATAATTTTTCTGGTGCTTAAATAATCTATTAGCTTTTTTTTTTTTTAAACACCCCTTTAGCTCCTTTTGGACTCCTTGGTCTCTAGATCTGGTACATGGGTATCTTGTGGACTCTCTCTCTCCCTGTCCCTCTCTGTCCCTTTCTCTTTCTGTCTGTCTGTGTCTCTCCCACGTTTCCTGGATCCTTTGTTGCCTTCTTTTGTGGTTTATTTCCCAAGAAAAGAAACACGAGGCACAGATTTTGTGAATGTTTGCATGTCTGAAAAGACCTCTGTTTTACTCTGAAACCTGAATACCAGGTTAGCAGTACTTTCACAGACGATTTGAAGGCCTTGCTCTATTTTGCCCAGTGTTCAGTGCTGTTGGGAAGCCCTGAGCTTTTCTCATTCGTGATCCTTTGTGATCTGATTTTTCTCTAAGGACTTTTCTCTGTCTTTCCTTTTTAGCAATTTGATTATGATGTGTCTGGATGTAGATTTCCTTGGGTTAATCCTGTTTACGGTTCACTGAGCTTCTTGAATCTATAAGTTTTCGTCTCTTGCCAAATTTGAGGAGTTATCAGGCATTATGTCTTCAACTATTTTTTGAGTTCTGTGCTTACTTTTCTCATTCTGAGACACCGATGACACAAACCTTAGACCTTTTGTTATTGTCCCCAGATTCCTTGAGGCTCTTTTCTTGGGAGCCTGCCATTTCTACAAAGAGGAATCTTACGTCCTCTGCCAAGGTGGGATTGTACAGTGGGTGGCCAGGGAGAAGGACGAGGCTAACCGATCCACTTAACTGTGCGGAGGACAGTGTGTGAGGGGGCTCTGGGGGAGTGGGGCGGGATTGGTGTCAGTGCATGGGACAAGGGGATTGAGACACAAGGCAGGAAAGGTGCCGCTGAGCACACCGACTGGCTCGGCGTTGAGTGGTGTTTCCACAGGCACACCAACGTGGACAGTGAATCTTAATTTAATAAAAATGTGATGTACTCCTTTGGGAGACTGGGGAAACGGTGAGTGGGATGGGGGTGGAAGAGAGGACGATCCTGTTCTCTGTAGAAGGATCGTTGCTGATATCTACAATGAACACAAAAAGTAGAAATATAAGCATATTTTTAGAAAAATGGTGGTAAATATCAGAAGCAACAGCTGATGGAGTTGAAAGTGGTTGCTTCTGAGAAGTGGGGCTTGGGATGGGCATGGGGAGAGCAGGGGACTTCTGCTCTTTTGTTTAAAGCCTTGCGATGCTATCTAACTTTTTTTTTTTCTTTGAGGAAGATTAGCCCTGAGCTAACATCTGCCAATCCTCCTCTTTTTGCTGAGGAAGACTGGCCCTGAGCTAACATCCATGCCCATCTTCCTCTACTTTATATGTGGGACGCCTGCCACAGCATGACTTTTGCCAAGCGGTGCCATGTCCACACCTGGGATCCGAACCGGCAAACCCCGGGCAGCCAAGAAGCGGAACGTGTGAACTTAACCACTGCGCCACCAGGCTGGCCCCCTATCTTAAACTAAGTATATGTGCATAACTTTGAGTTTAAGAAGCCCGTGGGAAGGCTCTGGTTAAGAGGAAGAGGTTGATAAACCTCAGGCCCCATTTTGCCATCTTTAGTCGCAGGTGACTTGGAAGTGAATTATGTAAGAGGGAACTCTGAAAGAGACGCTTAGCAGAGGAGGAAATGCACCTATAAAGAACTTTCTCCTTTTCCTTGCTTCCTCAGATCCTCTGTCAATGGGTCCTCAGAAAGCTCTGGAAACCATTGGTGCAAATTTACAGAAGCAGTACGAGAACTGGCAGCCAAGGGTAAGCATTCTTTATTTGCTTTTCTCTTTCTTTCTTACGGGGAAACTTCAATTCCTTGGTTTTAAACAGTCCTTGAATCCAAGTGAGTACAGATGATCCCCTCATCGCATTCGGTGACTGGACACTCCGCCCCGCGTGCCTGCGGGTCCCCTCTGGTCTGACGATTCGCTCTGCTGCTTCTTAATGACAGCACAGGCACTAGTGTGAGTCAGGAATTGGCTGGTCTCTTATTTATTTTGCCTAAGTTTTTCTTTAGAAAATAAAAAGCATTTTTTGCATGTTACTCTTAAATCATTCTGTGCATTAAATCCTGTGCATTTTTTTGCACAGGAAATGTATTTGCAGTAACTTTTCTACACTCTCAACTAGTTAGAGCTATTTTTCCCACCTTCAATTTTCAAACAGTTGAGAAAAAAAGCACTCAACATTCAAAAGATGACACCTATTTATGCTTTGTCTTTGATTCAAAAGGTAAAGTTCTTTTTCGGGAGCCAGTTACCAATTACTGTGTCTTTTGTTGCTTATATCTTACAGTTTTGTTTTTCTTTTAAAGAAAAGTGGCATGGAATATGATAACTGTGTCAAATTCCCTTTAAGATCTTAGTTATTTGTAAACCACCCAGAGACCTATTTCCTTTAGCCTTTCTCATTAACCAGTTTGAGGATTTAATAATCTTAGTAGACAGAAATTTGGGGTGTTTGTGGAGGTGTCTTTCCGTTCAGCTTTGTGTGACGGGCTGGTTCTGGAATTATCTCAAGGACGTGATGAGGAAGGCTGGTCTGCATGGCTCCTGTGAGTCTTTGCTCTTCATTTTTGGGTGTAAGCCCAATAGAAGCAAATGTCTTGGAGACCCCGGTGAACACTGCCTGCTTGGGATTTTCATTTGTGGATCATTTGTCCACAGGATCTAGAATTTAGGAATTCTTTGTACATTATTTACATTCTAAGACAAGAGAATACCAGAAATGGTTTGATCCTGCCTCTAACGGTCCCCTGTAATGGTAATTTCTGCTGTGGCTCATTGTGCTGGGGTGACTAACAGTTATGAAACATCTCTGTGTCTCAGGGTGGAGCTTTGTCCTTTTCGTTTCTAACTTGTCAAGTTGATAATAATGGGCTCTTATTCCTTAGAAGGCAGTTTCTTAGTGGCGATTTTGATCTATGCCTAAAGGCTTTGCTTTTTCCTCCAGCAAATTTGTTACCTCTTGATAGTTTATATAAAAATTCAGTAGCCTTTTTCCTGAGAATGCGATGCGTCTGGGGCTTGGATGAGGACTGGAGAGAGGTTTTGGTGGTGTATTCCTTTACAACAGTTGAGGTGCCTGGTTTTAGCAGTAGGAAGTAGCTTCTTTGAGGACTTTGAGGATATTCCAAGATCTCAGCAAGGCTAGACAGGCACTTAAGGGTGAGTGAGTGGCGCAGACAGCCCTTGCAGTCCACGTGGGACGACGCACACAAGTAACATCGGAAGACATGACGTCACTGGCGTCTAGAAGATTGAGAACCAGCGTATTTAAATTTAAAAGAATGCCTTTCTGACTTTGCTGCTTCTCACCATCTCCTGGGTTTGACTTAACGCTTTTGCTTTTTGCTGGATACTTTTGTTTGAAAGAGATTATAACCAGATAAATTCACATCTGCCAATGTGTTCCTCATAGAATGTGTCTCTGCTGTTTTAATTACTTCCTTCCTTTTAAAGAATTATTACATGAAAAGATACAGTCTTTCAGAACACTTGTCTAATATCTCAGAATATTGTATGCTTATTCCGTTTGGTATGATTTACCATTTTTTTTGGAGTGCTAAGAGTTGATGTACTGCTAGCTTTATTATTAGTTTAGCTTGGGTACATCTCAGCTAGTTTGTGCTTGCTGACAGTGAATCTGTCTAAGAGCAGATGTCTCCTGTGGCATCTGGAAGAGGCGTTACCATGTAAGGCAGGCACGTTTGTGTATAGGGAAATAACTGCAGATCCCAAAATGACGGTGTAGTATCACGTATAGGATTGAGAGTGAGAGTGGGAGGGCTAACCTCAGGTGGCGAGCATCCATATAAAGGAGTGCAGTCCTCTGGGTAGACGGTTAGTCTGAGAAAATTTGTTAAAGTCAATGAGATTTCAAGAATGGATCTGCAAAATAATTTTTTGAAGGAGAGAGAGTTCAAAGGGCTGCCGAGGTTCTTTGTTTCCAGATTCCACGATGCTTAGGGAGAGGTGTCGTGTACCAGGGCGGGTGGGATTCCATCTGGGTTGGTTTGTAAAATGGAATTGGAATAAAGTACAGCTGCAACCTAGAAAGAAGCAGTTCATGCACACAGAGTGGGGTCTTTTGCCTGCATTCAGGAAGCAGAACCACAACAATGAATACTTAATATTTTCTTTTTTGAATGCCAAGACCATTGCATTCATTTTTAAGTATGATAAAAATGTTTACAATTTTACTGGTACAAACCATTAGTGGGACTTGTCTATTTCAGAAACCAGCCTAAGGTAGTGGTTGTAGCAGGATACCTGCCTGCCGCTGATGTCAGTTGTGGAGCTATGCCTTGTGCACTGGGTAGTAATAGTCCACGCCCTGTTGCAAGTGGCTCACTCCTCTGCTCTCCTAACTTCATGTGGGTTACAGGAGAGGGAGGGAGGCCTGGCATCCCATAGCCTGGTTCTCAGTGTGCGGCAGGCCTCATGCTGCCTCATAGAGTTTGCACAAAACATGAGGCAATTACCAAGCTCAGATGCTTGTGTGCAAGGTGCCTGGTTCCTAACTGTAAATCAGGGTCCTTTGAAACATTACAAAGCTAAACACACACCACTTTATTGCACTCTATAGGGCTCTCGAGGTTTCCACAGTAATAAAGAGATGTTGATGTGCATCTGCAATAAAACAACAGGAACATTATTAAATTTCTAGACCTTTGATGTAGATGCCCATAGATCTGGTTTTCTCTTTCTCTGTACCCTTTATTGCAAGACTCACAAAGGTTGGGCAACTGGAAATGAGGTTATTTTCATTAACGTTTGTGGAAATCCTCGCCTGCCTCCACGGTGCTGTGGGTGGGAACAAGCTAGCGCATCCCGCTATATGATCCCATCCAGGAAGTACGGAAGATCAACCACTGAGAACCTGGCCACGTTGTAGGAGCAGGGCCTTGACCTGATCTCCTTCCTGGTGCTGAAATGCTTCTGCTCTTGGCTCCTTACTTTTCCAGCTTCAACCATTCAAGATTAAACATTTTGATAAAGGTGATTTGAGGTTAACAAAGAATGTAGAGAAACCATGACGGTGATATTTCTTCTGAAGTGGCCGGACTTGGGCACAGATTTCCCTGCCAGGCCAGTTGAGCCCTTTTCTAAATAATTTATCAGTTTGCCACTGGTGAAATATTTGTTCTGATTAAATTTAAGACTCTGCCTTATTACCTTGTAGGTACATAAATTTGTGTTCTGCAGGAGATTGAAGGAAAAACGCCAACCGTTGTTTCAGCTGAAAATTCTGCAGTTAAATAAACCTCACTCGTTTCATCATAAGTCTCCACTGAAAGTTTTATTGGGAGATGGGAGTAGGAGATTATAAAGCTGAGAGTATACAGTGAAGAATTTATCTTTTTAAGACTTTTTCTAACAAATTGGGGGTTCTGGCAGTTTAGTACAAGGTGTAATTTAGGAACTGGAGCCGATGGAAGACAACAGAGGGAAGGTCTTGCCTCTCTGTTCTTCCCCAAAGAGTGCTCCAGACCGCAGCGGAGGCCGCAGCTCCTTCCCTGGGTTGAGATGCAGTTCTCCTGGGTGGCTTGAAAACAAATTTATGTGGGAATATTTATAACTTACGAAGGTAGGTGAAGGCATTTAGTGAGACTTCTACTTTTGGCAGGCACCCGAGGTGACCCCTGACTGAATCCTGTTTGCCCAGTGTGCCTGTCTAGGAAAGGAGATGGACGGTGCCCTTTAGTGCGCTGTTATCACATGCCGTGCTGTGAGAGCTCATTCTCTCCTAACCAGTCTGTGAGTGGCCAAGGTGACACGTCCTGTGCAGTAGCCGTGGTATCTGCAGGGAGTCCAGATGCTGGCAGTTCCCAGTTAATCCACAGGGGCCACTTCTAGATTATCCGCACACAGTGACATTTTGTGGATTATAGTTAGCAGATTCTAAATTTCAGCCTTCCCCTCAGTTCATCTTGCCTCTCAGGTCTGTCACAGTGGATGTGTGGTCAAGGGATGAATTGGGTGACCTGCTTAACGAGCTGCTGAACATTCAGGATTGACCATTGAACTGGTGGGTCTTAGGGAAGGGGCTCTGTCAGCCCTGATTGCTGAGTCGGGCTTTGGAGCCCACTGCACTGCTAGGTGACTTGCCACTGCTGGCCTGCGGGTATCCTTCCTGGGGCTGGTCACAGGGCTTGTGACTCACAGCTGTGGTGCCTACCTCTGCTTTGGGGGTGGGAATAGGGGCAAAGCAGCAGGTATTAATACTGACCGCTCTCCTTACCTACGCCTCTCAATGTTTTGGAATGAATTTTATACAAGACCCATGAGTAAGTGGATTCTACCCTTTCTTGCGGTTCTCACAGTCAGATGTGGAGAATCAAGGAAGAAACCAAGTTTGCTGTAGGACTGTGTTCCCCCCCTAGCAGGTGATCCAGAGAGATTTGTGCAATAGGCCAATGTGGGTTGTTTCTTCTAGTGACTCTTGCTTGGGGCAGTCACATTAAGACCTTAGTCTCAAATCGACATTGCAGTTCAGCCAGTAAAAATGTCCCTATAAGGGAGATTGGTATCGCCACCCGAGTGCCACCTTGGTGCCACTGTCATACCATCGTCCTTGTCCTTATTCTACTCTTTTCCCAGGCCAGCCAGATCTCCTTCTTGCCTTCACCAGCTGAGTTTCCTTTTCTGTGTGTCCTAAGGTTGGGCTTCATCCACCTTGCTTGTGTTTTTGTGACAAACCGCAAATGAGAACTCATAGCCAAGGCAGAACTGCGGATTGATAGCTCCCAGTTTACATAATTCAGTGTCTGGTGTGAAGCACTTTGCATCAGGTCCTCATTAAATTTGCATGACAGTGTAGAAGAGTCTTCTGGTCGTCTTGGGGTTAACTGTTGTGTTTTGGTAATTTCACTTAACTGCTTTCTGCCCAGAGTGCTAAGATTTGTACCTGTGACAAACATCTTATTTATGTTTTTGCTTTGACCTCAATCGTGTTCCCATACTTCATCTTTCCCCCCTCTTCTATCACTGCTCACCTGACAGCTTTCCCATGCACAAGTTCGGTGGGAGTTCTGATTTATGCTCGTCAGCTGAAAGTGTCTTATTCAGCCCTGCCCACGCACCGCCTCTCCTGCCCCGTCCCCAGAGGCCGTCGTATTGGAAACAACCTCTTGGATATGGAGTTTAAATTCTGACAACCAGTTCATAGCAAACTCTTCAGTCTAGCTCCACCTCCCTTGCGTTTCATAAGAAAGCATGCAGGCAGTGTCATCCCTCTGCCATCACTCAGAGCAGCCTAGAGACGTGACCTATAAATTCTTTTAAAAACACAGCGAACACATTAAAGAAGAAGAAGAAGAAGAAAGAAAGGCATCATTTTGCAACCTGTCTGGAGGACAAATACCTGTTGTGCGACTAGAACTCTAGGCTCTTTGCTTCTCTCAGTCCAGGAGAATTGACCTGGGAGGCCGCACTGATTTGCTGTCCCTGGGTGGACTCCTGCTCTCTGAGGCAGCCGGGATGGACTCCTGAGAGAGTTCCATTTGGGATTTAAGCCCACACCATTGTGAGCAGTGTGTCGACTAGTGCAGATTTCAGACCATCAGTCACTGCGCAGGAAGAGGTTTCATCAGCCTCTTCCACCTCCCTGCTATGTCCGAATGGTCCTCTTTGGCTGGGAGCTCCTCGCACCTTGCCCTCCTTTGCAGGCATGCCCCCCTCACTGGCAGGGAGGGCTGTCTCCTTGATTCTGTGGTACTGGTAAGAGGAGCGTTGAGGTCGTGACCTGGTAACCACGCAAAGAACGTGGACTTGTTGAATTTTAGCTTTGCTGCTTCCTAGACATGTAGCTTAGAGAAGTTACTACTTAACTTTTTGTAAATAAAAAGGAGAATTAAGGGGCCGGCCCTGTGGCCGAGTGGTTAAGTTCATGCACGCTGCTTTGGCTGCCAGGGGTTTGCTGGTTTGGATCCTGGGTGCAGACCTACACATCACTCATCGGGCCATGCTGTGGCGGCATCCCACATAGAAGAACTAGAATGACTTGCACCTAGGATATATACCTAAACTAGTGTATGTCCTAAACTAAACTAACTAGGATATACAAAGCATTGGGGCTTTGGGGAGAAAAAAAAGAGGAAGATTGGCAACAGATGTTAGCTCAGGACCAATCTGCCTCACCAAAAGAAAAAAAAAGCATATCTAACAACAACAACAAAACACATACATAGACGAGAGTTAGTGGGGAGAATAAACGAGGTAAAGTGTTGGTAAAGTGTTTGCACACAGAGGGGCCCATTGCAGCCTGTTGGCAGATCCCTAGTCTCCATCTGTACCCTTCCCTCCCAGGCTACCTGGTGAAGGCCACACTTAGAGCACTCAGGTGGCCCGAGTTTTCCTGCTCTCTCCAGCTCTATCCTCCGCCTTTCCCAGGTCTCCTGTACGAATTGACCTACTTGAAGTATTGTATTTTTAGAGAGAAATAAGGGCTTAACTCTGTCCTTAACAAGCCTCTCAAGGGTATCGTCTCTCATCTTCATGTTCCTTTTAACAAGAGAGTTATCTCTGTGTGTGACAAATTGCAAATGAGGACCAAACGGTGTCAGTTTGAGGACTAAAACTGTAGCTCAGATGTCTGGCGTTTACAGATTTCATGTGCAATGTTGGTTTCCTGAGTTAACCTGGAGGCCCATGATACAGAGCGATGTGTAAACAGCTCTGGAGCACGTGCTAGGGATGGAAATAAAGATGTCTGAGGAAGTGCTGGTTCTAAGTCAGAAAGGAGAAGATGTGGTGCGGTAAAGAAGGGAATGCGAAATGTGGAGGTGGTGATGAGGAGCCCACCATCTGCTCACCATATGTGACTGAGAAGAGCCGTCACATTTCACTCCTGGCAGTGAGACAGTGCTGATCAAGGGGCAGCGATAATGGAGGGGGCAGAATGGCCCCTTCTGTTTTATGATTTCGTTTTACAGGGGGAACTGTATGTCACAGTGGCATTTGTGAATTGGAGGTTCACGAAGGCTTCTGGACACCCCTCTCTGAAATGTCAAGGATTTTACTCTTGGTGTGATCTATAGTGGAGCTTTTTAAAAAGTTGAGATAAAATTCACGTAACATGAAATTATAAGTGGAATCATACAGTATGTGGTTTTATGTGTCTGACTTCTTTCACTTAGCATAATGTTTTCAAGTTTCATTCATGTACTTCATGTTGTTGCGTGTACCAGTAATTCACTCCCTTTTTATAGTTGAATAATATTCCATTGGATGGATAAAGTACATTTTGTGTGTCTGTCTGCTGATGGGCAGTTGGATTGTTTCCACCTTTTTGCTACTATGAATAATGCTGCTATGAACATTTGTGTACAAGTTTTTATGTGGACGTATGTTTTCGGTTCTCTTGGGTTGGAATTGCTGGGTCATATCTAACTCTGTTTCATTTTTGAGGAACTCCCAAATTGTTTTCCACAGTACCGTTTTCCATTCCTACTGGTAATGTATGAGAGTTCTAGTTTCTCCCTATCTTTGTGAACACTTGTCATTTTCTGTATTTTTAAAAAAATTATTATTATTACTATAGCTATCCTCATGGGTATGATGTGGTATCTCTTTGTGGTTTTGATTTGCATTTCCCTAATGACTGATGGTGTTGAGCATCTTTTCATGTGCGTATTGGCTATTTGTATGTCTTCTTTGAAGAGATATCTATTCAAATCTTATACCATCTTTTAGTTGGGTTATTTGTCTTTATTATTGAGTTGTAAGGGTTCATAGTGGAGATTTTTTTAAACTGACTAAGCTGTAATTTTTGTTGTGAGGACGTATTTCCTTTCCAAATAATGTATGTGATGTCTGCTGAGAACTTTGTGATAACGTTTAATTGTTAAAATTGTCCTAGGTCTGTTAGATTTATTCCATTTATAAAACTATTGTTAAGAGGTTCTATGACTATATTAATGTGTATACTATGTAATTAGATGTTTTATTATCTGTTCCATATGGTTCGTTTGGTGTTTTTTGGTTTCAAAGAGCTGCTGTCCACTCAACCTGGACTATATAATGTGGAGAAACTTCCTGTCAAGGTCAGTACACGTGGGGCAGTAGGGCAGTGGACTTCTGTGACAACCCAGGTACAGGTCTGGAGGGTCAAGGTGGACAGGGACCTCAGCAGTAAGTGGTAGTGCATTTTCACTCTGGTGGCTGGTCACTAGCACGTCTGTGCCCCATGTGTGTCTCCTCTCTACTTTCAGTTTTACCTGGTTTACCCTGAAGATCTTTTCTGTGCCTCTTGATGCATGATGACTTGGTTTTTCCTTTCTGATGTGTGCATCTGTCGGGCGCATATTTGTTGATTGTCTGCTCATGTGAGGTTCTGCTTGCGCCTAGGATCTCGGTGTGAGCCAGACACAGCCCTCCCTGGTGGAGCTCGTCTTCTAGTGGTTCTCACTCTGCGTCTCGTCATCTTAATTGTTTGTCAGGCCGCGAACCCCCCGCTTCTACTATCACTGCACGACCTTTCTTCTCTGTGTTTCTTCAGCTTCAGCTCTCTGTAAGCTGTACTTTTTTGTTGGATTTTCAAGATTAAATTTACTCCCCAAGGAGCGTTTTATTGTTCACTGGGTGGTCAGGCTGTGCAGCCAAGGTTATAAGGCAGATATGTGCCACCCAGGGGAGAGACCAGTGCATGATTTGAGGTCGCTGAGTACAGACACACACACACACACCAGGTTCACATGGTGCAGCGTGTGCTTGTAGCCAGAGGAGAGAGGGAGAGTGCGCCAGAGCCGGCCACTTGCAGTGTGTCTGTCCCCAAGAATCCACAGCCAATGCCGGTGGTGTGTGGCTGCTCCCACCTCACTTAGTGCTGCTGTGGAAGGTCCACCTCCCACCCTATGGGGTCCGAAATACAGAAAGTGGGGGGCGTGCCTGAGGACCAGTGACTGGTGTGCTTAAGCAGAACGAGGGGCAACAGTGACTGAAGCAGGCCAGCTATTCCCACACTAGGCGATGAGCCCAGGCAGGCTTCTTATCCCCCTGTAAGGAAGTGTGCCAGGCCTGTTCTTAGGCGGCACGGTCCAGACTGCCTTTGCCAACAAAGAGAGACTGTGATTGGCCTAGCTTATCTTTTATTCATTCATTCATTCATTCATTCATCCATTTATTTATTTATTTTGCCATGGTCCTGCATGTAACTGGCCAATCTGTGGCTTGATCCCACAGGACTGAGGTTCCCACCCTGTAATCAGCTGTAACCAGAGGGCTGGTTGACAGGATTTAAAGGACATGGCCGAACCAGGAGGATTATACAGGACTCGTGTCACTGTCATTAAGGAAATTTGTCTTTCGAAGGGCTATGTGTATGGCAGCTTCCTTGATTGACATGTCTGATAGCCCTGGACTATAATGTATCCTAAACTAAATTCATCTTTGTGTAGGGTTTTTAGTTATGTTTTCTTTTTATAGAAACTTAGTGAAATTTCAATAAAATCCAAGGAGAAAGCACAGATAATTAAGGAGAAATAACTCAAGATTTGAGGAAATTGAAAGAGTCATAAAGAAGTGCTTTGCAAAACTTTGAAATAAATGGAAAAACCTGCATGAGATGCAGGAAAATTTCTAGGAAAATATAAGTGACCATAATTGACCTCAGAAAAGATAGAAAGTCAAAATAAATCAGTAAACATAGAAGAAATTGAGAATGTTATCAAAGGGAGCTTCTCTCACTCTTCCCTCCAAAAGATTTCAAACTTTGGAGGAACACAGAATTCTAATGCTATTTAACTTCTGTTATGAATATATTCAAAATATGTTAAGTTTAAACAGGAAGGTGCAAAAGAAGAAAATGTATTCAGTGGTCTTAGAACATGTACATGTAACTTATAGAAATTCAGCTATTCCTGCTTGTCAAATTAATAGTGTAGGTGTGTGTGATACATATGTATATGGAGATGGACGGATGGAGAAGTCGACAAGAAGACAGGTAGACAGGTAGGTGGATAGCTCTGCCCACCTTTCCACTCAGTCTAATGCCCTGAGTGAACATACAATGAGGAAATTGAGGGTGTGGCTTCCTCAGTCATTTTCAGTTTCCATGTGCCTGTGGAGTCCTGCTGTGTTGATTAATTCTGGTCCCACAAACATGTAGATAGACAGATAATGCCTGAAATGATACACAGAACATTTGTCATGGTGAGTTTGCAGATGCAGAAGAAGACTTTTACCCTAAATCCTTCTGTATATATTGCATTTGAAAATCATGATTATTTCTTACTTTACGAATAGGTAACTGATTTATGATACCCAGCCTCCAGGTGCCACCTTAGTGTGGGAATGGGACTGTGAGGCAGAAGGAACCTCTTTTATCTATCTCTCTCGTTTCTCTGCTCTGTGTGTGTGTGTGTGTGTGAGATGGCTAGTTCTGTAAGACCAATTCTATCGACTCAAACCGGTGCAATCCAGAGCACTGCCCTGAGACAGTGGGGAGCTGGTCTGGAGCATCTCTGCTCAGCAGTTCCCTTTGACTTTGTTCATCAGCACCAGGCATTAAAACAGCTAAACTTATGGGCATTTTAACCCAAGAAGGACAACAAATGGTGAGAAATTAGGTTGTTGTCTTAGTAGAAGGAAAAGTATTATATTGAAAGCTCTCTTTAAGAAAAAAGAAAGGTAAACATCTAGAAAACATGAATATTGGCCACGCAAAGCACCCTACAAGGTTAATGTGAAAGATAGCGTAGTAAGAAGATGACAGCCCCGTCTTAAAGGGATTTACAACCTAAAGAGTGGAAAATGACTAGTCGTCTTAAAACGAAGCAATATTTGTCCCCGTCAGAGCGCTCTAGGTGCTGTGGTGGGAGGTGTGTGCAGTGTACACTTCAGCCGGCTGTGCGCCACACGTGTGTAAGGGACTGTGTTGGCACCGAATGCAAGCGTGAGGGTGGCACTTCTTGAATAACTGTAGGTTCTTGGTGTAGCCTCAAATTAGAGAAAATAGTTTTACGTATAATTTTAATATTTCATCAGTGTGAAAAATCATTATTTTTAATACATTAAAAATAGGTAAGTGAATACCCCCAACTCAGTGATGAAGAGAGTTGCAGCTAATGGAAGTGATCATTAGTTTACTGTCCTCTTTTCAGGAAGATGACTATCTAAATAGTGGTACCTAAACAGATTTCCATACTTCCCTAGAGTTGTAAATGTCTAAAGGAAGCGCACACAGACTTCAGAAGGGGAGCAGTCTGGGATAGTTTAGGTTGGGGAAAGGGTGTTCAGGGTGTTCCATGCCTTAATGGCCCTAAAGAAGTTTCTTTGTTTTATAAAAATGGCCCTTTTGTTAATATACTTAATGATGGCTAAACAATTATGATGTCAGCATTTGCCTGGGAGTCAGGAGACCTGTTTTAATCTCACTGAATACTTTTGACCTTGGATAAATCTCCAAAATTCATTTCAACTTTAAAATGCTCTAGTTCTAAAAGGGGTTTATTCTCATCTATTTAGTAAGATAGAAAAGTTTGTGTCTTTCAGAGGTGAGTATTTTCAACAATGTTGGGTCTAATTTCTCTAGGACATAGAGGATTTAGGAGATGGAAATTGTATAATTTCTCTTGGTGTTTTTGTCATTTTGAAAATTAGAAGTTCCTTTATTTTCACAGCTCTACTGTTAGCTTGTTTTAATTTGAATATGTTTCTACTCATTTAGCTGATATGAATTCTTCAGCTTTTAAATTGAGGGGGGACCTTTTGGGCTTCCAGTAGGCCCTCAGACCCTTGTAAGGGAGGACTTCAGGCTAGTGGGCTTGTGCAGGATCTGGAGACTGTGGTGATGGCGGAAGTAGGCTCCAGGAAAGAGCAGGTTGCAGCTTTGCAAAGGAACATTGGAGAGTGGATGTTGGACCACAGCAAGGATGTCTGCTGGTGAGGGAAGAGGGAATTCAGATTTTCAAGATCTTAAGACAGGGACATTTTTATTCCTTTGGCTCATGTCTTGATCTAAGTCTTTGTTTTTTGATAGCCAGAGTAACCAGCTGACTTGCCTTTATATCCCAAACGCACTCAGTAGGGATTCAAATGGTGCATAAAGGATGAGCGTTGGCTCTTAGTTTGCTGGGGTGACCCGGTGCTGATTCTGTCATGTGGTTGCTCTTGCTCCTGTCAGGTGTGTCTGAAGATGGAACCAGGAATGTAGATGCCAGAGGAGGCCCTGAGTTCGTGGGCCTCTGAAGCCTGCCTCCCCTACTGGTTAGAGGGGATTTTTGTCTTTTAATTGGTATTTAGTCCATTTACGATTAGTTTAATTACTGACTTACCTGGGTTTAATCTATCCTCCTATTTTATTTTTGTCTTACTTGTTCTTTTTCTTTTTTCCTTTTTCTTGACTTCTTTTTATTAATCAAGTTTAAAAAAATTATTTCCTTTCCCCCTTCTATTGGTGACACATTAAAGAGCGTATAAGTCACGTATTAGTTTAGTGGTAACCCTACAGGTTACTATATACATGCACTATAACTTAGTACTTGTGTCACTTTTCAAAAGTGCAGGAACCTGAAAACACATTACCTCCTGCCTTTACCCACTTTCCTCGGCTGTGAACTCACTGTCATGTGTTTTAATTCTATGTATAAACAAGGCAGTATTATTATACAGTCAATATTTATTTAGATTTATCCACTTATTTGCCCTTTTTTAGCACTCTTTATTCCTTCCTGCATTTCTCTCCATCTAGCTGGGATAATTTTCCTTCAACTTGAAAAACTTTCTTTAATATTTCTTTTAATGAGAGTCCATTGACAATAAATTTAGTTTTTGTTTTTCTGAAAATATTTTTATTCTACCTCTATTTCATTTTTGAAGGATATTTTTGTTGGGTGTAGAATGCTATAGCAATTATTTTTTTCAGTTTAAAGGTTTTCTTCAGTTTAAAGGAGTTTAAAAGTGTTTCCCCCTCATCTTTAGCCTTCTGTCCTTTCTCTTAAAAAGTTGGCTGTGAGTCTTAATATTGGTCCTTTGAAGATACTCTGCTGTTTTTTCCCTCTTCTGGCTGATTTAAAAGCTTTTTTCCTTGGTTTTCATCATTTTACTGAGATGTTCTTAGATGTCGTTTACTTTGTATTTATCCTGTTTGATGCTTCTTGACCTCGTGGCTTGATGTTTTTCGTTAATATCACTTTGAATACTGGTTCTGTCCCATTCTGTCTCTTCTCTTCTGGAACTCTAATTAGACTATATTAAACCTTTTCACTGTGTCCCATGTGTTTCTTACATTCTGTTCAGTGTTTTTATTTTTCTTTCTGTGCTTCTGTCTAGATATTTTCTACTGACCTATTTTATAGCTCACAAATCCTCTTCTGTTATGGTATCCAATCTGCCATTTAGCTGAACTACCAAATTCTTGATTCCATTGTATTTTTCTATTCCATAATTTCCATTTGCTTCTTTATTGATTCCTGGTCTCTGGGAAAGTTCCCGCCATGTTATCTATTTTCTTGAACACGTTAGCTATCAGTTCTAAGAAGCCCATTCTTTTACATTAACATCTCCGAAATTGAGAAGTGCGTTAATGTCAGTGCTGACTGCTGACATGGTCTTGACGTAGCTATCTATCGTTACTTGCACGTGTGAACTCGATGGCATGACTGAACAGGGGTCAGCGTTTCAGCCAATTAGCCATAAGGCCCACTTGTGGAGGGAGTATGAGTCCTGATTGTGGAATGCCAAAAGCAGCATCAGATCTTGCATATGGGGGTCTGTGACCTGGAAGAACTCCCCACAGACCACCATTGAGATGTCACACTAGCCACACTTGTGGCCTACAGGGTGATAATGAGTGAAAATGTGGACATTGATGGCTCTAAGAGGCAAGTTGGTTCGGAGAGTGGACTTCTGCACGTGAAGAAGAGATATTAGGAATAACTTAACCAATTTTTGTGGCTTATTTTTTCTTCTATTTATACAAGGGTGATAAATGATAACCTTGTCTGATTAAGTTCACAATAACTCTTTTACTAAGTATCAGATAAAAATGATAACCTTGTCTGATTAAGTTCACAATAACTCTTTTACTAAGTATCAGATAAAAATTCCAGTCGATGAGAAAGCATTGTCACAGTTCAATTGGCAGCACTTTTTCCTTAGTGATACATAGAGCAATGATGTATCTTTCAATCTTTGGCATCTTAGATTTTATGAACAAATAGCCTCTCTTTTTATATACATTATATCCACATTTTTGAGGAGCAGACTTGGGGACAGAGCGGGGCTCCATGAAGTTTAATACTGCAGAACCCTGCAGGTCTTCCTGAGCCCACTCCTACCCCATGGCCAGCCTGCCCCACTTCCCATTCTCCGTGTTCTAGTCTCCCTCCACGAAGGGCTTACAAAGACGGACATACATGGCAACATAGGCAGTCAGGTCCTCCCCTGAGGTTTTCATTGATCCGTGTTTGCCGCAATCACAATAAGTGAAGGAAGATGCGGATTAATGTCCTATTAAAATCCTGGATCCAGCCAGTCCCTTGATCCTGTTCCCAACATGGTCTCAGTCCCAGCCCTTCCTTCCTTCCTTCCACTGCCATTGTCACCAGCCCCATGTCCTCACCCTTCCACTGCAGCAGCAGCTTTCTTCCAGGCTTCCTCCCCCAAATACTGTCTCTGGATTAAGGTTCCTCAAGTGTTGCTTTGGTTCTGTTACTCACCTGCTTAACATAAATTAAAAAAAACCCAGCCAGCTCTCCAGTCTAACTCTCCTCCCGCCGGCAGCCAGCCCCTCACAGGGGTGTTTCCATTTCTCTTACCTCTGCCCTCCTCCTCCCCTGCCCCTTCCGTATTGATCACGTCTGCCTGCTGACCTTTTTCATGTTCTAAGTCTGCTGCTTACCCACCTAATTTAAGTTTCTCTCCTTCATGTGTCTTCTGTGTGTCAGTCCTGGGCTCTGGAGCTCCGGAGCAGGAATGGAGAGGGTGGGTGGTTAGGCTTGAGCCCCAGTTAGGGATTAGGTGTGGCTGACTTGGCATATGTTAAAATTTGGAGGAGATTAGAAGTGACGTGTTGTCAGAGTCAGTATTGATCCTGGAGTCCAGCTGGACGGATCAGGAGGGCAGAGTCATTCTGAGTAACCATGAGGGGAGACAGTGAGGGGTGTTCACAAGTCAGTGTCTCAGAGGCAGAGATGAAAGCCAGGTAAGGTCATCTCTTTTCAGGTCTCAGCAGGGGAGCTGAGGGGAGCTCCAGAACTCTCCTTACTGCCAGCAAACCCACCTAATGTCTGTTTCTTCACCACTGTTTGTTGAGGTTTTGATTGGGATGATATTGAATTTATTGTTCAGTTGAGGAGAACTGGTGTTTTTACAATCATAACTATGTGTACTTTTCTATTCAGTCTGCTCTTCTTTTTTTTGCTGAGGAAGATTAGCCCTGAGCTAACACCTATGCCAATCTTTGCCTATTTTATACATGGGTTGCTGCCACAGCATGGCTGTGAGGGGCGTAGGTCTGCGCCCAGGATCCGAACCAATGAACCCAGGCCATCGAAGTGGAATGCCCCAAACTTAACCACCAGGCCACAGGGCTGGCCCCTTTTCTGTTCTTCTTTTTATGTCCTTCAGTGAGGTCTGAGAATTTCTCCACAAAGGTCTGGTGCCTTTCTTGCTAAGATTCTACTTAGAGTTTCTGTTGCTGTTCTGAAAGGGATCTTTTTTCCTTACGTTTTCTGGTGAGTTTTTAGAGTGGTGTAGGAGAATGCTGTTTATAATTCTGTGTTGGTTGTCATATTGTCACTGATTTCTCGGGTTCTCCCAGTACAGGGCTCTGATCCTGTGGTTCTAAGATGATGGCTGTGATAAAGGGTGTGTGGAGAGTCTGGGGCCTTACGACTGGTGCTCTGGACCATTAGAGATTCACAGCCCTGCACATCAGGGCTTCAGAAATTCACAGTCAAAACAACAGATTTGGAGGTGTACAGAAAGGTCTGTTCTATTTTCAATTTTATATATTTTATGTCTCTTTAAATTGTTTAAAATTTAGAACATCCCTTTTTATATGCCATTCTGTAAACCTTTTTGCAAGCAGGTTTTTAGATGTCATTTACATACAGTAAAATGTACAGATCTTAATTACTTAGTTTGGTGAATTTTGACAAGTGTATTCTCCCCTTTAATCACCACTCAAAATAAGATGTAGGCTATTTTGATCACCATAAAGTTCCCTCATGCCCCTTCTCAGGCAGTTTCCCCTGGCCAAGGGAAGCTACTTTCTGGAAGCCCTCTTTCACCATAGATTAGTTTTGCCTATTTTTTTTTTTCCTTTTTCTCCCCAAAGTCCCCCGGTACATAGTTGTATATTTTTAGTTGTGGGTTCTTCTAGTTGTGGCATGTGGGATGTCATCTCAGCATGGCTTGATGAGCGGTGCCATGTCTGCGCCCAGGATACGAACTGGTGAAACCCTGGGCCGCCGAAGCGGAGCGTGCGAACCCAACCACTCGGCTGCAGGGCCGGCCCAAGTTTTGCCTGTTCTTGATCTTCATGCGAACAGTCATACACCGTGTATTCTTTTGTGTCTGCCTTCTTTCACACAACGTATTGTGTTTGAGCTTCCCCCCGTTGTTGTGTGTGTCAGTGGGTCGTTCCTCCTTGTTACTGAGTAGTGTCTCAGTGGATGGAGGTACCGAAATCTGCTTGTCCGTCCTCCTGCTGATGCCCTTTTGGGTTGTTTCCCATTTCTGGCTGCTGTGAGTGAAGCTGCCGTGGGTCTTCACGTAGAAGTCTTTGTGCGGCCGTGTATTTTCATTTTTCTTGAGGCAATCCCTAGGAACAGGATTGCAGGTCATGGGGTAGTTGTATGTTTTCCATTATATTTTGTAAGCAGCTCTAAATTGACAAAATGACAAACATCATCAATTTCTCTTTGCAGAGCCAGGCAATCTGCAGAGAAATCTTATTTACAGTTTTCTCCACATTCTCTGGAGACATGAAAACATGAACATAAATGAGCTGGGAGATGTTTGATTGTCTTTGAATGAATTCTTGGGTTAGGTTTTGGGCATTATTTTACTCTCAAACAGTACACATTCCCTGCCAGTGAGGAGTGAATTAGGCCATTTGAGCTTATTATGGAAGCAAGCATATAAATATATGCACAGTTTAGAAAATAATCAAATTAACTGCTTTTACCCATTACTGGACTTAAGAGAAAGAAGGCAATTTGTGGCGTTAAAACCCCTTCTGAGCCCTCCCTTGTGGCAGCCCCCCGGTGCTGTAGAGGTAGCCCTGTCCTGACTGGGTGTGTGCCTTCCCTGGTTTTCCTTGGTACTGTGTACACGCGCATGCGTGTGCGTGAGTGTGCCTGTGTATGTGAACAAGACCCTGGGCAGACCCTGGTCACCGTGCCATTTTTGACATTTGTGTGCTCCTTTGCTCAGCACTGTTTTGGGGGTGCATCTTGGCTGATGTGGATTCTCAAGTCTCCACTGCTCTGTATCTTCCCTGGTGATGGGAGGATGGGAATTTGGCTCCTTACAGTGTCTGGGTTCACAAACAATCCACTGAGGAGGGCTGGCGCCCACATCTCGTGGTGCCAAATGCAGGACTGCTTCTAGGCTCCGCCGCGGGGAGGACTTGCTGGGGAGGACTTGCTGCTTGTCGAGTCCGTGCATCTTCACCTTCACAGGGGAAGGCCAAGCTGCTTTCCCTGGTCCTGGTGGTTCTGCTGCTGGGAGGGGCAGCCCCACTGAAGGCTGCATTTTTCTGCCGGCAGTCTCTCACTCTGGATAGTCTAGGCTTCCCCGCTTTCTGAAAGGGGAGGTGGGAGGCTTCTCATCCTTTCTCTGTGAATGACAAACAGCAAGAAATACAGTCCGATTTAAATTCCTAGTACAAATGCATTTAGCTCTTTTCACTTTGTTCCCTTTTAAGTTAACAGAAGCAAAACCCCAGAAAGTCATTTTTATGCCCAGAACTGGTTTCTGCTTCAGGTGCTGGGGTGTTCTGTCTCCCACCCACAGCTGCCGCTTCTCCCCTCCCCTTTCTCCCTTCCTCTTCCTCTGAGCCTCCCTAGCTCCTCCTCCCCTCTTCCATATTTCCCTGCCCCCCCACCCTTCCTCTCCTTTCCTCTCTCCTCTCCTTTCCCTCCTCCTCCTCCTCCTCCTCCTCGCCCTCCGCCTTCCCTCCTCCTCTCCTTCTCCCCCTCCTTTCCTCCTCTCTCCCTCCTCCCCTCTCTGCTCATCTCCCGCTTCCCCACTCCCGGCTGGTCTCCTAAGAAGCACTTAGCAGTATTTGCTATCCTTGACCTTGGCAGGTTTGGAAGGTGTTGGTTAATGAAGAGAGGAAAAAGAGAAAGGAGCCCAAGTCTCTAAAGGAATCGTGCCTGTTCGAAGCTGGCTTGATGAGAAGATGGAACATTTATAATAATGTGGGTTGTTAACTGTAAAGTGCCTGAGATAAATTTATAGTGTTCATTTGCTTCAGAAGGCCCTGGAATTTCTCTTACAAGGAGAAATGTTCTTCTATAACTTTTATGTCCAGAATATTGATATAGTTTTAATCTGCATTACTCCTCAAAAAGTACAAAAGAAGTTTTGTTTTTTTTTCCCTGAGCTATGGAGGCCTCCTAGATATTTTTTCTTCCAATGCTTCTGCATTTTGTCATTTCTCCTTTTCTTTCCTCTTTTTCTCTGTCAATTAAAATATTTGAAAGGACTTCTCTGAAATGCTTTTGCTGTTGTTGACCGTGGGCGTTGAACGGGTCCTGCATTTCTTTCCCTGGGATTCCTCCCCTCATCCTAATTAGTGGTTTGCTGGCTGCTCCACATCAAAGACTTCCAGGTTTCCCAAGGAGAACCAAGTAAGCCATGGAAGCTAATTGAGGACACTGCCTAATTATGGGGGGCAACCTAACCACTGTTCTCATTTCTTCTTGAAAAGTGTTTCCTTTAAAAGTGATATAAAATTTTAAAAACTCTAGGAAAGTCTTCGTAGGAAGTATGGAAGAAGTCTTGCTTGTCTGTTATCTTGCTTGTCTGTCATTACCTTTCTTTCCAGTCTTGTTTGTTTCCATGAATTCTATGCCTGTTGTAATATTGTTCCTATCTCATTCATGGGACTTATGGGAGTGAAGAGGGAACAGGATATGCCTTTTATTTTTAATAATTCTCTCCAGAAAAGAACTGTATTTTCTGTCTCTTTCAATGTGAAATATTAGAAATATTGCCGTTTGGTATTATGTAAAAAATTACATGTCTCCAAATTTGGCTTGTGAGAATAGGTTATTTTTATTATTCTCTCTTTCTGTCTGGAATGAATTTGAGAAGACTCTTGTTTCCTTTCCCTCTTCTCCAGCCTGCTGGAGACATAAAAGATGGAGGTTAGAAAAAGTCTTAGGACAAAGTCCTGGAGTCTTAAGATGAATTAGAAGGCTTAGGGTCATTGCTGTGGGTATAAGTGAGGCTGCCCTAAATCAAATCACCACGCTGGTCAAAATACAGAAAGAATGAAAGCATGGAAACTGTTTCTACTTGGTTCAATGCAACAAAATATGGTGGAGTGTTTTCCACATATAAGGTACTTGGCTAGTTGCTGTGGATGTAAAAATAAGATGCTTCCCACTGGCGAAAAAGTCCAAGTCTTCTGGGGAAAGTAGACCTTGGTTCATTGATTGATTCACACAGTCATCAACAGTGTTTATCGGGATTGTGCTCTGCTCAGACTGAGCGGAACCAAATGAGGTGCCATCGTGGCATGTGGAGTCTAGTGGGGCAGACAGATGGCAGTCACAGAATCATGTTGTTGTTACCCACGGGATGGGTAATAGCGAACTGAGAAGAGTGCCTGGAAGCAAGGAGGCCATTCCATGGACCTGATATGGCTCTGGTGACCAAAGGTCATGCGGAATTCCTGGTGTGCTACTTGATTTGCCAAAGTGCTCCCTCTATGCCCCAAAGAGGGCCTTAGAGCTGTGCCAGCAACTCCCCATGCTTGTAAGCTCAAAGAAGTGGGAGGGGCGGCAGGTCTCATTTGTGAGTGCCTTCCATGTGGTTAGAGAACTGATTAATTAGGGCATGGACCTGGGAAGGTAAGAGTTGTCATCGGCATTTACCTTTCCCAGAGTACCAGCCCTGAGAAGAGATTCTACTCAGTTCCTCCCCAGGAGCCTGTCGATCTTTCCAGCACATCTCATTGTCTCCCTAGCAGGAGAGTGTGCAGCAGCGTGTGAGGCGACCCCGAGTTAGAATAGTTATTAGTCTTCAAGAGGCAGGAAGAGAAGCAGCTCAGGGAAGCTCCACAGGGTTGGCAATGTCTCAGCCAGGAGAAAAGGGGGCCCGGACCTGGCTGGGTGGTCGAGGTGAGGGAAGACGTTCCATCGAGAAGAGGGGTCCTCCCAGGCCATGGTTCGGTGTGCACCTGAGAAAGGCAGTTACTTGCAGAGACAGTGAGTAAGGGCCAGGTCGTTTCCCCTCTGAAAATTCACCATACAGCGTCGTCTTTTCTACTCATGCCCTTTTCGAAGTTTATTTCTCTTAGCTATTTTGACCAAGACATACAGAGCTAATAGTTGAAATTGAATAATTTATTTTCCCCTTTTAAAGATGTTCTGGGGAAGTTCTGTGCCTCACCTGTTGGTGACTAATAGCAAGCTCTTCTTTCTCTGTGGCTGTGTCCTTCATACACTGTGACCTTTGTTTAGCTGAGTCTCTGGGGCCCAAGGTAACGAGTTATTGACAAATGAGAGAAAATGTTAATATTCTTTCAGGTTTCATGGGACAAATATGGGGCTCCTTGATTTGCTTTACGCTAACTGCAGTTTGGACACAAGACCACGGAAAAGATTTGAGAGATTTGAGTGAAATGAGCAGTGTACTTGTCATTACGGTAATGCATGTAAAGCCAGTCAGTTGGTAGCTTTTTATTTATTTGATTCTCACCAGTGCCCCAATATTCTGAAACAGGTTAACCTTTTGTGAAATCATTCTAATGGGAAAATCCTCAAGGATCTGCCATTTTGCTGAAAACATAAATGCCTTGGGCAGAATGACCTCAGTGGGGAATCTGAGTCCAAGGGAGATTAGTGCCAACGCGTGACATGGAAATTGCCAGCAAAAACATCTGGTTTTCAAGTGGGCATGTAAGCGGGGCTCTTCCTCGATGCAGATTTCCAATACTGCAGGAAAAGACCAGTTTACTGCCTTTCCCTTGGTGTGGCAGGCCTGAGGAGTGGGGCGAGAGGGGGGTGGACCCTCACCAGACGGACTCGTCCGTGGTGAATCTGCTGATTTCAGCTTGTCGAGCAGGGTGGCTGCGGAGGTTGCACCCAGTGATTTCCAACTCTGTCTGTTCCTACCCATTGCTACTCTTTATAAAGTACTGTTAACTGTGTGCGCTTTGTGTAAGCTCTGAGCCCCGTCTCTGCCCCCTGAGTTAGTAGAGCAGACTTCGGTCCTTTGCAGGAGGTCTAGGAGATGAGGTGCAGTGGCTCTGGAGGCTCTGTCCCCACGGCATTGATCACATGGATAGTTCTCATTATTTCACACCACGGCATGCACTGGCTCTCCCAGACTGGCTCACAGTGCTCATCCTTCTACACTGCTGGAGAAAGGACTCACTCGCAAGTGGACTGCAAAAAGAACCAAGGACACTGTCACAAAGGATGCCCCTGCCCACGTTCGCACACCTCAGCAGGTCTCTGCTATGTGCCTTACGCCTTTAAAAGTGAACAGTGTTGTACATGTCATTTGCATTGTAAGGGTGTCCTTGTTTATGTTTTAAAGGTTTATCACAAATTTTATAGTCCCTTTCCTCATTTTTTTTTTTTTGAGGAAGATTAGCCCTGAGCTAACATCTGCTGCCAATTCTCCTCTTTTTGCTGAGGAAGACTGGCCCTGAGCTAACATCTGTGCCCATCTTCCTCTATATGTGGGATGCCTACCACAGTGTGGCTTGACAAGCAGTGCCGTGTCCGCACCTGGGATCCGAAACGGTGAACCCCGGGCCGCCGAACTGGAATGTGTGCACTTACCCACTGTGCCACTAGGCCAGCCCTCCTCATTTATTTTGAAAGAGAGAAAATGAAGAATTTGGTGCATCCTCTCCTGTTTTATATTTCTTTTCTGTCTGGCTTCCTGGCAACCTTTGTTTCTCACTGTTTATTTTCCTAAACCTTTTGTTTCAGTGTTATGTGCTGCTGAGCAGCCGCTTGAGGGATTATGGGCAGAGTGGGTCCTATTGTAGATCTGTCTGAGGAGGTGGCTTCTCTTCATTTTGGTCAGAGCACGTTCAGCATGTTCAGAACAGCTGTAAAGGACAAGCTGAGCACTGGTGAAGGGAGAGGTTTAGTAGTCCAGGCGGATGCTGCAGGTTCACTCTCTCAACACCAGTGTGGCTTCCATACTGTCGAAGCTGGAGCACCAAAGCTGCCTCCAGACTCCCTTGCAGCTAGGGCCCAGCTAGTCAGCACTTAGCTGAGGTGGGGGTCTGTACCAGGTTCCTGCAGAGGGACACAGGGTGTGAGCTGCCCCATTTGCTGGCTCAGCATGAGCTTCTGGGGCTTTCCAGAGCACTGGGGGTGTTCCTCAGCTGCTGCTCAGGCCATTGGGTCTTGGCACTCGTTCCAGAGAGCTCAGTCTACGTTCTGCTCCTCTTGTCCTTCCCAGGTTTCTGCAGGTCATGGAACACCTGGTAATGCGGTGCTTTCTGCGTGAACTACTCGAGTGGTTTCTGCTGAACCCCCCGAACGTCATCCCTGTTCAGTACGGTCTTTCCTTCTTAAAATGCCTCATGTGGTGTTTCTCCCTGTCCCCTGAGCAGCCCCAAACCACCCTATGGCAGGTGAGCTTTGTGGCGCCTCTTACATCCACCCCTCCCCGGGCCTTTGTCTTTGACCAGCCAGGTCTCCTCCTCTGTGAGTCATTGCTCCTTTTTTTTCCCTTCTCTTTTTTGTCTGACACTAATTCAAAGAACATATGTGTTTTTTCCCTTCAGTCCTCATGTCTGTGTTTGATTTCTGAATGCCTCTCTAGGCCTGACCTCTTATCTCTCAAGTTGTCTGTTTGTCAGTCTACAACATCACTTCACTTCAGTATCTTTAGTCATTGCGTCTAAATGGAATGCGTCTTAAAATTGGATAGCTTTAGACCTAGAAGGGATGCAAGTAAAGGTTGAGAGCCATTACCCTCATCTGATACATAAGGGAATGCAGCCTAGACAGACAAAGTGACCTGCTCAATAGAGTTGGCTCAGGATTGGAACCCAGATTTCTTGATTCCTTGCTCACTGTGAGCGAGGTTTCCCCTTAAACCAGTTTCTTGTCAGGGCACCATTCTTGTTGTCTTTCAGGCTAGAAAGCATGAGCATCACCTTTAAAGTGTCCCTGATCTTTTGATCACTGTCCACTTGGTCACTACGTCCTGCAGTTCCTTTCCAGGGACTCTGGAATTTGCTTGCCCCTCCTCTCCCTTCCCAGCCAACCTCCTTAGTCTAACTCTAGGTCTCTACACATAAGACCCACTGTCTTGCCGTCTTTGCCCCTTAGATTTTTCTAACGTTTTATGCCTTCAGTCCATCCTGAACTTTGCCACCAGCACTTGGTGTTGGTGTTCCACTGATAGAACTTGTACTTGTCACCTCTCACATGCTGTATAATTTTTTTCCCATTTTTTAAATTGTGGTAGAATACATATAACATAAATTTTACCATCTTGACCATTTCTAAGTGTACAGTTCAGCGGCATTAGGTACATTAACATTGTTGTGCAGCCATTACCACCATCCACCTCCGGAACTCTTCATCTCGTGAAACTGAAACTCTGGCCTCATTAAACACTAACTCCCCATCCCACCCCCAGCCCCACACAACCACCATCCTACTGTCTGTCTTGATAGTTTTGACTCGCTGCTGTGCAGTTTTTATACTTGTCATGTTTGGTGTCTAGTTCTCGCCATCAGATGGTGAGCTCCGGGAGGATAGGCATTGTTACCTGTTTTGATTACAGATGTGTCTCCAGCTCCTGGCACAGGGCCTGGCACACAGTAGGTGTTCATCAATCGTTGTTAAATTTGCTGAACCCTCATCTTGACTTTGAACCTGGGTAATCTGACCGTACCACCCTTTTTTTCATACATTTCTGGTTACTCCGGTGTAGTTGTGAGGGTCTCCTCTGTCAGGGGAGCACTGCGTGGGCTCGTGTGCAGACCTATGCTCCTCCTCCTCTTCTGCTCCATGCTGAGGCCAGAGAGCGCCTGACGGGGGGGCGGGCAGGCAGCCGGCGTGTGCCCAGGGTTTTGCTTCTGTTTGTCTGCCTCCTGAATTTCTCCCTGCTGTTCTTTTTCTTTGATTTTTCAGAGTCCAAATCACATTGTGCTTTCTCTAGGCTCACCCTCTCTGCCTGCTTTATTCTTTTTCTTTAGTGTTCCCTGTGGGGCCCGGTTCTCTCTGTCTGCTCCGGCTCCACTCCACTTTCCATCTGAGCCCCTGGCTGTGGCCTGGGCCTTCATCCCTCCTGGTTCCTGACATAGTAGGAGGCTCCTGGTGTTCCTTGATATCATATTTACAGGGTGAGTGTGTGTGAGAGAGAATGTGCGTGTGTGTGAGAGTGTGTGAGAGAGAGAATACGTGTGTGAAGAGTGTGTGTTCATGCTGAGACATCTGGGTTGAATCAGAATACTCGCTAATTCCTGGTTTCTTTCCTCTTCTCCTGACACGTGCTGTGTCTGTTCGCCGTCTGTGCCAGTAATGCTGAGTAGAACTGGAACTAGAAGTGATGTTTGTAGTGACTTCAAATAGGTTAAGATTCCTTTAGAAAAGACGTTTAGGAGATGGGGTGGAGAGGGGCCTGCCGAAATTATAAAGGGGTGTTTTCAGGAATCCCAACGAGAAGGAATGGGAAGAGGGGCAGCCTCGCCACGTTTGGAGGCGGTGTGAGGCAGCCGAGCAGTTACACACGTTTTCAAGGTCTCCATTGTCTTTTTTCGTCTTTAGCCATTCCATTCAGCTATGGAATTACCTTCTCTCTTTTGAAATAGGTGTAAACAATAGGGGAAAAGAATTATAATGCACAAGACATACTGTGTGCACAGAGATGACCATGGAATGTATCAAGGAGCAGTTGCTATCATTGTTTAGTACTTAACTGTGGGCTTACTTTCCTAGTAGCTGCTGTGGCATTACATTCCCTTGGCTGAATTCCAATAATTATTCCCTTTGTATGTTGAATCCATTGCTTCTTTTTAAAATATGATGGTTAGTAGATGGATTTATCTATGAAAAAAAGAGGGCTGATATCACAAAATAGGTTTTTGAGCAGATACTTACTCGACTAAGAAATCTGTTCAGATTCAGACAGTGAGGGGGACAAGAGGAGGCCCTGGGTACTCCTTCCATGATTGTCACCTTAACAGCTCTTTATGCTCACTGTAGTCTTAGGATTTGGTTTGGCTAAGAATTACAGGAGGAAAAATAATAGTAGTATAAATAAAAGTGAAGTTCGTTCTCATTAAGATTATCCAGAAGTAGTTATTCCGGGCTGTTAGGCACTCTATAATGTCAGGGCCCTGGCGCCTATCGAGGATTCTGTTCTTTCGGCTGCCTCATTGTCCATGATGACTGCTGGGGCTCCAGCTATTATGTATGCGTTTCACCTTGCAGGAAGGAAGAAGTAGGAAAGGAGGCCCCTCTCTTTACCTTTAAGGATGTTTCTTAAAAGTTACACTTAGCACTTTCACTGGGAGACTGGGAAATATTGTCTGGATGACCCTGTGCCCACATGAAAAAGTGGGATTCCATTATTCAGGAAAAGAGTAGAATGGATATTGGAGAAAACTTGCAGTCTTTGGCATATGCACTGTCCTGGCAGATGCTTGGCTAAAATCTTGCCACCATGCCAAGAAGAGAATGGTTTTGCTTTGGAGTGTTCGTTAATCCTTCTGAATTGCTTCTAAGTGTGCACTGTCTCAGGCTGTGATCATGTGGGCACTCAGAACGTGAGAATGAGTTATCCTGGTGATAAGCACCTGAGGAACTTGGAGGGAGAATGCCCAGTGACCAGCTGTGCTTCCTTAGGACGCAGACCCCATGCTGGGGCAAGGGGAGGAGCCGAGGTGTGAGAAATGGGGGACATCCACAGTAGTCTCTGGGCACAGCATGGAAAACAGTGCCGCGTTTGAGGGGACTGTTTTTGCTTTTACGTTTTTCTGATTTAGGTCCCCACAAGATTATTGCCTGTAGACATTTTGTATTATATTGTAAATTTGGGAAAATTACCTTAAGTCTTGGTTTCATCTATCTACTGTCATTTCTGAGGATTCTTATGGGAAGAGATTGCCAAGAGGCTAATGGAACATTCCGGGATGGGATGTATAATGGTCAGGAGAGGTGCTTGGAGCACTTCCCTGGAATTAAAGGGTCGCCTTGCTTTCACTTGGGGAGCAGTAGGCCTGGGCGTGGAGTGGGCTCCGGCGACTGCCTCTCACTTGCAGCGGGACCCTGCGCACAGGACTTTCTCATTGTACCTCAGTTTACACATTTGTAAATGAGGATAATAACAGTGTTCCCCTCAGAGGGTTGCTGCAGACGTTGGATGACGTGGTGTATGTGAAATGTGCTCATTAAATGTTAGCTAGTGATACTTTTATTCATACCCTTTATAGGTAAAAGCTATTAATCTTTTTCACTAGTATTTGGTTGGTTTTCCCAGGGATTCTGAAAGAGCTGTCAAAAAGTAAAATTGAGGTTTGGGTCATAGTAAAGTTTCTCATTTGAAATTCAGAATTTCAGAGGTTCTGAAAACTTTGTTTTTCCATAAGTTGGTGCCAGAATTTCTTTGGCAGCAAAACCATGCCTGAATGACAGGAGGCTATTTACAAAATTTAAAAAAACAAACACCAGCTAATATAACTATTTATAGTTTTGTCAATAGAAAAATTTATGTGTTTGTGTATTCGCCATTGTTATCTTTTGATAATACAAAGATTCGGGATTCTGGACTACGTCTGGCCCGAGGGTTGCAGGTAAGGGGCTGTGACCGTGGGTTCTCTTGCCCCTTCCTCATGGAGCTCAGCTTGCCGTTGCTTGGTCCTTGCGTCCTGCAGGCTAGGGCCTGGACCTCACTGGAGGGCTCCAGGAACAACCCAGAAACTGAGGGGGTCCAGGCAGGGAATATCCTGATGGCAACTTTTGTTCTGAAGCAGCTGCATGGCAATTAGGAACGTATTTTATACCATCTTTTCTTTCTCCATTTTGGGAAAGGAGGGTGAATCCTTGCTTCTGTCTTCTGTCTTGATATTCTTTTTTAAATTTTCAAATTTGTGTCTCTGGGTTTGCTGTTTACTTTTGACTTTGTCAGGTCCTCTCCTGGTTGCTTTCTTGCTGTATGTGTACTTCTGACCTGGGACTCATATTGTTATTTAAAACTTGAAAATGACCTAATTTACCAAGGAAATGAGTTTAGAATTACTATTTATTTTTCCATTTCGTCTTGAGATATATGTGGTTTGTAATTTATCTGTATGATTTACTGCTGAACTCCTGGTCCTGTACTGGGGTCGCCAACCTATGGCATTGTTGCTAAAGTTGAGACACGGGTAAGGCGACTCTCACAGAAGACTGGCTACCACCTTAAATCGTACTTTTTTTTTTTTTTAACTCTAGATAAATGCTAAGGAAAGCCCAACAACGTTCTGTGGACAGTCAATTCTAAGTGATAAACAATAAACCTAGACACTCTTAGTCTTTTTTCCTGAGAGTCAGGACACTGCCGCTGTGGAGGAGAATAGAATGTTGTGCTTTAGAGTTTTCTGTTGATTTGCCAGTTCCACTAATTTGGCTTCACATAAATGCTAAGAATAACTTAACGTTTTTCTTTGGATACTGAGTTCCAAAGGCATTTGTTTCGGTTCTCCATGGCTGCGTAATCAAGTGCTCCGGAACCTAGTGGCTTAAAACAAGCGTTCGTTTGCTCACAGTTGCACAGTTCGGGCTGGGCCTGGCTGGAAGCTCTTCTGCTGGTGTCTCCTGAGGTCATTCAGGTGGCTGCAATCATCTGCAGGCTTGACAGGTTGGAAATCCAAGATGATATCCCTTAAATGTCCCATGTGCGTGGGCCGAGGTGGCTGGAACATTGTGGGCTGGCCATGCATCACTCTCTCTCTCCAGACTCGCTGAACCTTTTTTTAATATCTGGTGGCTTGGGGATTGAGGAGGGAACGTTCTAAGAGGACAAGCTTCCATATGCAACTGCGTATTACACCTCTGTTTACATCACATTTGCAAATACCTCATGGATCAAAGGACGTCACATGACCAAGTGTGGGAGGGGACTACACAAGACCTGAATACAAGAAGCCATGGTTTATTAGGAGCCACTGGATTTTTTAGTGTTGTTATGAACTTAGAGATTTAAACATATTTGATAGTTTTGTGTGTGTGTATGTGTACGAAGAAGATTGGCCCTGAGATAACATCTGTTGCCAATCGTCGTCTTTTGCTTGAGGAAGATTGTCACTGAGCTAACATCTGTGGCAGTCTTCCTCTATTTTGTATGTGAGATGCCACCACAGCATAGTGTGATGAGTGGTGCATAGGTCTGTGCCCAGGATCTGAACCTGAACCCCGGGCCCCGAAGCAGAGTGTTTGAACTTAACCCCTATGCCACTGGGCTGGCCCCTTGATGGATTTTAATTCATTGCAATTTTCTTTATTATTGAAGCTCAGATTGTCCCATCTTTAGCTAATGGGGGCCTCTTCTAGTTGCCTTGGCTCCAAAGTCCTTGTCCCTCCTGTCCCTGGTTAGCTTCCTTGCTATCTGTATGGCAAGATGGTTCAGGTTCATCTTATACATTTCCTGTCCCAGACCTGGAGAAAGCCATTTTTCCAATAAGTTTTGATTTCCTTTAGTGAGAAATTTGTATTTCAAGACCACAGTCTCAGAGCTAGGAATATTCATTGCTACTGTGTTGGACATTTTTTCTAGGCCTTTTCAGAGGATGCAGCTGGAATTGTACAGTTATTCTTTCTGTAGTCAGCATTTGTTTGTTTATGTTTATGCCAGTTTTTACCAATTCCTTTGCATCTCAGACCTTCCACTGTAATCATTTTCCTCTTGTCTGAAGCTCATCCTTTAGAATTTCCTTGTCTATGTTATCTCTTTTGGGGATAAAATTTCTCAGTTTCTGTCATCTCAAAAGATTTTTATTTTACTCTTGTTCTAGAAAGATATTTTTACTGGGTCTAGAGTTGTTTGACTTTTATTTTCCCTCAGGACATCAAAGCTGTAATTCTGCATCTTTTGGCTTCTAGTATTGCCTTTGAGAAGTCAGCGGTTGCTCCAGCTGCCTCTTCTTAGGGTAGTCTGTCTCTTCTCTCTGTCTGCCTTTAAGAGCTTCTCTCTGCTTGGGGCTCTGCAGATTCAGTGTTATGTGTACAGGATAAATTTCTTTTGTTTATTCTGCTTGAGATTCAGTGGGATTCTAAAATTAAGGTATTGGCATCTTTCATAAGTTCTGGTAATTTCACAGCCATCATCTATTCAAATATTGCCTGTGCCCCATTCTGTCTTCTATATGAATCTTATTAAAACGATTTGGACCTTCTCACTCTGTTCTTAAAACTTTTCCTATTAACTCCTCTTTCATATGTTCCATTATTTCATCTCTGTGTTTATATTCTAGTTAGTTTCTTCAAATCTGTCTTCCAGTTCATAAATTCTTTGTTCAGTTATATCTAATCAGTTATGAAGCCTTTCCATTTCTATTTCTAATAGGACATTAAACATTTTTTTTTTACAAATTTGTATAATCATTTTTCATATCTGCTTCTCTTTGCCTCATATTTTCAATTCTCTTTCTTGAGAGACATTAAACAAAGGTACTTTATTTTATGTTGAATTGTTTTGATACCTGAAGTCTTTGCATCTGATTTAGCTACTGTTTTTGTTGGCTTTCTGTCTTGATGCCAGTTTCCTAATGTACTTCTAAGATATTCACTGTGAGTTATTTTCCTTTAAAATTTAACTGTGTAAAATCTTGGAAGCTTGAGATGAAGGTGTTTTCTTTTTTTTCAGAAATTATTTAGGTTTGCTTCTGTCAAGCACTTATGAGCCCTAACTGTTAAGGTTATTTAAAGTCTTGGCTTACGGTTTTTATAGCCACCCAGGTAACATGACTTTGCAAACCCACGTCAAGACCAGGTTTTCTCTCTCTCCGCTTATTACCAGGATTAGAGGCAGATAAATTTCTTTGGAGCCTCTTGGTGGGTGGTTTTACTTTTGGGTAAACATTATGCTGAGTCTGTGGTCTTTTGCAGGCTCACTTTTCTGGAGGGACATCTTCTCTTGGACTGCCCACCTAGCCTGGGCCTTGGGCATTCTCTCCTGTTCCTCAAGCCGCTTATGACAGCAAAAGCCCCACGCTCCAGCTCAGGGCTTGGCAGTTGCCATTCAGGAGAAATCTGGCTTCTTTCTCTGTTCACATGTCTGGGTTCCCAACTTTCATGTATGGTCTGACTATTCTTTACTTTATACCAGCTTATCCTTGTACTTAAGAAGGCGTCCACCTGCCTGCTCACTTGCTCCCCGGCTTCAAGCACTTTCCATCGTTTGTGGCAAGAGAGCAGTCCTGGAACCTGAGTCCACCACATTGCTGGGCGTTTTCTCATCTGTGTCTTTTGATTGCTGCAGATGTGATTTCTTTGCTTGTTTCTTCAAGAGATGTGATGGTCCAGGTCTTAATCTTAAAATTGAGTGATATGATGAAATATTTTTGAGAATGTGAGTTGTACTAAATCACAGAGGCTGAATGGCACAACCTGACAGTTCTGAAAGAAATAGAAAAGGGAGCTGAGTGCCTGATATCAAGTATAGCCATTTTCAGTGATAAATTACCCTATACAGTAGGTGGCTGGGATTAATTCACCTAAGGCTTGAAGGTAATTCTGGAAATTTATAGGGTAGCGAACCTTGTGTTAGTGAGAGGCAAAGAAGCCTGTAGGGTCTGCACAAACTTATAATGTCCTGCTTCTACTTTGTTGGCACAGAAAGTTCCAGTAGATAAGAAGAGGTTAAATAAAGAGGAGTGGTGAATGGAATTTGACTACACTTAAACATTTCTGAGGGAACGGAGCCACTGTGGAGATGGAGTCACCTCCAGCTTTGATTGAAACGACAGGAAACCGTATCCAAAGAAAGAGAAAATGGCCTGTATGTCCAGCAACCAACAGCTCGTCTAGTTCCATGAGAAGCACTAGAGTGCTCCCTCAGATTTTTGGGTAGCGGTACCCCTTGTTGTTGCCTCTGAGTTGAAGCATCCAGAGAGCAGGTGAAATAGCAGAAATTGTCATCCTGTGACTGCATTAGACTCTGCCATCTGGGATGTCCATTCCCAGACCCTGGGCTACGTGTGCCAGTCAGTGTATGGAAGATCAGCAGGGTAGCTAATGGGAAGTTTGAATAAAGTAGAATTTGGAGGCAGAGCATTAGCTAATTAAGTGCAGCAAAATGCAGGGTAGCGTATGGAAGCAAATATTTTCAGTCCTTGGGCGCCTGCGTGACTGCTGGAGCCAGGGGCCCCAGGTGGCAGAACTGGACAGGCCTCAGAGGTCCTCTGGCTCAGTCTCCTTGTGTGTCTTATGAAGAATGGAGACCCAGGGAGGTACAGGTGGTCACCTAGATGGGGCATAACCAGGACCGGGCTTCCTGATTTAGTCAGCGGTCTTAGTAACACCACCTCATGTTACGTAATTAAGTCAACGCTGTAAGGAAGATTTTTAATAATCTGTTTAAGGCAGATCTTGAAAACCAAAAGTGGTAGAAAGATGTCAGACTTAGGTTAGAACCTCCTGAGACCGAGTCTGATGTGAGCGGGCCTGGCATGTCAGAAGCTGCTTCCTGGGTGTTGGGGAGTAAGATGAATGAGATGCTGCATTATACACGTTACTCTTTTGCTTACTTATTGTGGCAGGAGCTCGTTGTGAGAAGCTTTTATTGTGATAAGAACATTTTCTTATCCTTAGCAATAAATATACCTCTTTCTTTCTTAACTGTTCTCTTAATGTTTGCCTTTTACAGCGTGCTCTTAGAGATACTTAGAAATTCTGTGCTTTTCAAACTGTCATAACTTTTCTCTGTGCTTTTGAAGTGTCATAAAGAAAGTGTAACCCTAAAACTGTACAGTAATTCCTAAACTTGGCACTTATTCTTCACCCTGGGGACATTATAGGTTTCATTTCAGAGGGATTTTTGGTCTGCATAACGCATTTTAATGGCTTTTCATTGGCTCCAGTACAAAGTCTAAACTCTTCAACTGGGCTGAAAAGTTGCTTTTGATCTGGGTGCTGCTCTCCACCGCAGTCGTGGCCTCCCCGTCCCACACCAGGCTCCAGCCCGACTCTCACCCTCTCAGTAGGCTTGACCTTTCCTCCCACCTTTTGCTGGGCAGTTTTCTCTTCCTCTGCCTGTTAGACTCTGATCATGCTTCAGGTCTCACCTTTGATGTCATTTTCTTTGGAAGCCTTTCCTGAATCCTTAATCCTTACCATCTGAAAAAATAACAAAACAAACCCTAGGAAAGATGCCCACTCCTTTGTTCTCTCGTAGGATATTATTTTTACTCCATAAGATGAACTATACTGTAAGATACATTATTATTATTATCATCTTGATGTCAGTGTTGATATCAGTATTGCACCTTGGTCTCTAGGCTTTAAGACAACAAGGAATGGAGACTTCCAGGTAGCTGATGACAATGGTGGTGTCTTACATCCCTGTCTCCAAATATTTTCTCCAAAACAACGTAGAAGAACAAGAAGGGGAAATTAAATTATATGAAAACCGTGCCCTTGGCATAAAAGACATAATATGCTCAAACTTGAAAAAAAGGAGCAACCCAAATCTCAACATGTAATCCCTAACATTCCCTCCCCATTCCTGCCCCGCTGCAAGGCTCTGCAAAGGCAGACTGAGAAAAACCGCAGGGAAGTGAGAAGAAGGGAGCGAGAAACAGGGCCTGAGGTTGATAGGGAACCACTGCCAGAAAGGCCAAGTCCACCTGGAGTTTGGAAACACTGAAACGAGTGTCCAGGTCAAGCAGAGCATGCCTCACAGGTAGTAGGCTTAGAAGTATGAGTAAGAGTCCGCAGGAGAAGACGACAGAAAGGGAGGGATTTGGCATTTGGACAGTGAAGGGAAATGAAGCAAAAGGGGGAAATTTAGGGTCCTGTAAATAAAATAACCAAAAAATCTTCCAAGACTAATTCTAGCATCAGTCAACGATTCCCGCCTGTAACAAACAAGACAGATTGGAGATCACATAACTTTTCCTCTTACCACCAGAACAACCAAAGCATTCATAAAAGCCGGGGCTATCAGACTAATGCCTCTGGGTCTGCTGCCTTTCTTGCCAAAAAAAGAGAAAAGTTTTATTGGAACTTAGCCACACCCATTCGTTCATGTATTGTCTGTGGCTGCTTTTGTGCTGTAGCCGACTTGTAGAAATAAACAAGAAATGTGTGAAACTCTGTGAGGTAGACTCTAGCACACTCCTGAAAACCATCGAAGTTGACGTGAGCAAGTGGAAAGGCGTCCCCTTCTTGGTGAGCATGACTTGGCATTATAAAGGTTTCCATTCTCCCTAAGTTCATTAATGAATTTTTTGCCATCTCAGTAAAAATATTAATACTTTTTTTAATGGAGTTACAAAGTTGATATTAAAGTTTACATGGGAAAACAAAAATGAAGAATAGCCAGGAAAACACTGAAAAGTAAAAATTAGAAGGGGTGACTAGCCCTCCCAGGCGTGAAAACATCTTAAAAAGTTTCCCTAATTAAAACAGTGTGTGGCTGGCTCATGAAGAGACAAGTAGACAAGTGGAATAGAATTAAAATCCTAGAAAGTAGACCCAAGTGCAAATGGGAATATAATATATCATAAATATGACATCTCAACTGAGGCAAAGATGGACTTTTAAATAAATGGTGCTGGGACAACTGGGTAACCATTTGGAAAAAGATAGAATTAGATCCATACCTCACACCATATAGAAGAATACGCTACAAACAGATCAGGGAACTAATGTAAAAAGTGAAATGGGGCAAACACCAGAAAGAAACACAGATGAATTCCTCTAACCTCAGTGTAGGGAAAGGCTTCCTAACTACAAACTGGGAGAAAACACTTAGGACACATGCCACAGGCACAGGGCTGGCATCCACACTGTGCAAACAACTGATAATATCAGGGGGTCAAAAGCAGGATAGAGAACAGGGAAAAGATGTAAATGGATAATCCACACACACACACTCAAGATAATGAAAATGGGCCTTAAAATATGAAAAAGTGTTGAAGTTCATAATTGGAGAAATGCAAAGTAGAGTAACACTGAGATGTTACTGTTCGCTTATCAGACTGGTGAAAATTAAAAAAGATGACAACCCATCTGTTGGCAAGGCTGTGGGGAGACAGGTCCCCTTATACATTGCTGGTGGGAGAGCAAACTGGCATCTCACTTTGTAGAGGAATTTGACAATTCTAAATACAATTACACATGCAATTAGCTTTTCACCTAGTGATTCAACTTCTAGGAATTGACCCTAAAGGTGCACCTCCAAAGTGCAAAGACACACGTGTGCTAGGTCGTTCATGGCTGTCTTGTTTGTTACAGGCGGGAATCGTTGACTGATGCTAGAATTAGTCTTGGAAGGAATGTTGAGAATCAAGATAGTTAAATAGTTTTGAAATTTCTCTCCAGAAGATGCGTATTAATTACAAAGGGAAAAATAGCAACTTTTCAGTATAGAAACTTGGCAGACTCCACCTTGATGAAGTTTTCAAAATTATCACTAATAACCAAATATTGGCCCTCCTGATTATGCAGGACACAGATCAATCACTTCTATAGTATTCTTGACAAAAATATGTAATGTTAATCTGATGATTATTAAACATCAGAGAACCCCAAACTGAGGCACCTTTCTGCAAAATAACTGCCTAGTGTTTTCCAAAACTGTGATGTTCCTGAAGGACAAGGACTGAGGACCTGTCACAGTTTAGAGAATACTAGAGAGATATGAGGACTAGATATTGTGCGGGATTCTGTATTGAGTCCCAGACAGGAAGGGACCACTGGTAAAATTCAAGTGAAGTCTGTAGATATGCTAATAGTATTGTAGCACTGCAAATTTTCTGATTTCAATAGTTGTGCTATCGTTATGTAAGATGCTAATCTTGGGATGCTAGGTGAAGGCCAAGACTGGAATTTTGCTAGTTTTTCAATGTTTCTGAGTGTGTAAAATTATTTCAAAATTAAAAATTAAAAAAAAAGCAGGAATTATAGTTTATAGTTGTGCCTAGCACAATGCCTGACTCATAGAAGACAGTCACTCATTTATGTTTTCTGACTCAAGATACATACAACTTAAAAAAATGTGTGAAGAGGGGCCAGCCTGGTGCCATAGTGGTTAAGTTTGTGTGCTCCGCTTTGGCGGCCTGGTTTTCTTGGGTTTGGATCCCAGGTGCAGACCTGCACAGCACTCATCAAGCCATGCTGTGGTAGCATCTCACATGCGAAATAGAAGAAGATTGGCACGGATGTTAGCTCAGTGACAATCTTCTTCAAGCAAAAAGAGGAAGATTGGCAACAGATGTTATCTCAGGGCCAATCTTCCTCACCAAAATAATAGTAATAATAATAATGCATGAAGAGAGTAGAATGAACAATGAACTGGGATTCCAGAATTATGGATTTGAGTCACCATGGACTGAGAACGTCATCTGGTTCAGTGTTTCCTCACTGTATAGATTGGAGCTGTCCAGAGACACTTTCTGTTTGCATGTGTCCTTGCAGGCCTCTGCTTCCTGGCCTTGAAGACAGAGGTTTCATTGCTACAGCTGGTGGGGCGATTTCTTCTTTACTGCTTTTTCTGGCCATGGCTTTGTTCATCTCTCAGGGCATTTCTTTCTCACTTCGTAAGAACTGCTCTCTGCTTTTTCTGATTATTCATAGTGTCCCCTGTTGATTATTCCTCTTCCCTTTCCTTTCCTCTGGATGAAAGTTTGATGTCTTGTGAATTAATGATGGGAAAGGAACCATGGGGACACGTTTCCCTGATGAAGGAGTCCCAGCTGACCCTGAGGTCCACCATCATCAGCTACACATCAGTAAGGAAAGACCCAGCCAGAGTAACAATTTTCTTTACTTTTTACTTGAGTTAAGATTTTTTTTGGGATGGTGGTTAATGATATTGTTATAAGATTTTGTTTCCTTTTTCCTCAGTTTAGGGCTCAGGAATATTAAGATGCCTTTATAGACCCACTTGAATGCATTTAAAATTAAGAATTTCTCTCATTTCTTCTTCCTTTTTGTTTCTCTCAGCCTAATTTTTGAGCCTGCGAGTTATTAATTTTTGCTATGGTGAAAATAACTTATTTACTAACTTAAATCTTATTTGGAAAAAGCCAGAGTGTGAAAATGTAAATCATAAATAGTTTATAAGGAATTAAAGTGTCTTCAGAATTAATATTTATCTTTTTGAAGCTCTGTTAGTTGGAATCACTCGCAGCCGTGTCAAGTACACCCAGATCTCATCAGTTCCGTGGCCTCACTTTTTCTCCCGTCCTTTACCAGCAGTCTCTTCCAGCATATTGAGAGAAGGGGTTCACAATTGAAGTTACGGGGTGAGGAATAAAGCTTGTGCCAGTCTGTCTCGATTGTTTTCCCAAAGCTCCAGAGAGAAGGAAGGAGGTAAAGTGGTCACTGTCCTGGAGTTAAAAACCTCAAGTTTTTCTTGATGAGACGTCATGACCCCTGGAAGTGTTGTAGTCATCTTATTTTTTCTGCTCTTCATCTTAGAGCACTGGTTCATCCACGCAGGACTTGAGGTTGTGCATGCCCAGCTCTCCACTTCTAGGCGCATCATTTTGCCCACACTCCAGCTCTGTGTTTCAAACTTTATACTAAATATTCCTGCTGAGTACTTGTCTCAAATCTAGGCCTACTTTCTTCCCTGCGGGCTGTACTACTTGAGAAATCTGGGGTATCTGTAAGGAGGAATTTCTGTTTGGGGTTCGTTGCTTTGTCTTTCAGCTTCTATTTCTCAGTCTTCTTCCCTCCTCTCTTCTAAATGCTTGTTCTTTGCCAAGGTTCAGTCGTGACTTCCTGCTCTTGAATGCACGTGGGGTCCCTCACCTTTTCCTAATGAGAAACAGTTTTGATTCCCGTGAAATCCCGTGTTTGTTCCAGATGGAGCTCCCTTTGGTGAATGATAGAGAAGACCAAGTGTGGTAATACTGTTCCCAGCAGGGCTCAAGGCCTGGCTCAGCACTCACCACAGGGGCAACCTTGGGCACATGACATCCCCTCTCCTGCGAATCGGTGCCAGCATGGTACTCCCCACCCATCTGTTGTCTTCAGTTGGCTCGTGCAGATTTGAAGGCGGTATTTGATGAGTAAGGCTGTGTCTGCTTTACCTGGCACAGCTCTTACTATGTGTAGGTTAGATAGACCCCCCGCTAAACTCAACAAATGGGGTTAGAAGTGTGGTTTTTCTCTTGTCTAGCTGCATTTGTCTTTTGCTATAGTTTCCCGTTCAGATATAACAAAATACGAAAGGGTAATGGAGAGAGCAACACACATCACCCGTTTCCAACGCCAGTGGCCAAGCTTTTCATGCACCTGTGGGCGTGACACACCAGGTGGCTGCTCTAAGGGGTGGGGGTCTTCACAGGGACCAGTACAGACTGTGTGGAAGGCCAGTTCATGTCAGTTAGTAAAATGTGATCTCTAAATACTGGCAGTGGAGTAACTCCTTTTATTTTTTGATTCAGATCGATATCTTGTTAGGAAAAGAACTCCTTTAAGTTGTCTCAAACTAAATGAAAAGCAGTCCCTGTGCTGGTAGAAATGTCAGTGTTCTTACCTAGGCCTGGAGGCTTCAGGTTGCTCAGTGCAGATTCTGTCCAGTTTCTCACGCTGCCATCCCAGAGTGTGTGTGCATTGTATGTAGTTGCTTTCCACTACGTGTTGTCCCCACACAGGTGACAGTGGGTAAGTCCGATTTTGACAACATCCAATTGGAAACACGCTGTCAGAGTGCTGCTGGCACAAATGGAAGGGGAGGCCAATCATAGCCAGTGTTGAAACCAATTTTGTCTGTGTATATGTATTTTTTTATTTGAGGAAGATTTGCCCTGAGCTAACATCTGTGCCAGTCTTCCTCCATTTTATATGTGGGTTGCCACCACAGCATGGCTGCCAATGAGTGGTGTGGGTCCATGCCTGGGAACTGAACCCAGGCTGCCAAAACAGGGTGTGCTGAACTTAACCACTAGGTACAGGGCCAGTCCCTGTTTTAATATTTTTAGTTATGAAGACTAATACCATGGAAGTTTGTTATACCTTTGTGTAGTTAAATTTTATTTTATTCATTTTTATGAAATTTTTGGCTGAATAGTTAGATAATTAAGAAAAATTTTATTGTAGTTATGATCTTTCCTGTTATATAAACAATGAGAAAGAATGAATTTGTCTAAATACTATGTCAGTATTTTCAAATATTGGTCAGTGAAATGGGATCTTCCTGTCTGGTGTGACATATTCCATCAGTCATTTAAAATGTGTGGTAGGCTGAATTGTGGTCCCCAAAAAGATTTTCCCACATGCTAATCCCCAGAGCCTGTAACTATTACCTTCTATGGCAGAATAGTAACTAGTACTTTTTATGGCAAAAGATGAGACTAAGTTAAGGATCTTGAGGAGAAGAGTTTGTCCTGGATCTTCCAGGTGGCTCTGAATGCAATCACGTGTATCCTTATAGGGGACAGGCAGAGGGGCTTTGAGACGGCACAGAGGAGGCCGTGTGAAGACGGGGGCAGGGGTGAGAGCCATGTGGCCACGAGCCCAGGAATGCCAGTGCATGCCCGCTGCCACAGACCCTGGGAGAGGCAAGGGAAGGATTCGTGCCCAGAGCCTCACAGGGAGCGTGGCCCTGCTGACATAATGACTTTGGATTTTGTCCTCCACAACTTTGAGACAAGAAATTTCTGTTCTTTTAAGCCACCAAGTTTGTGGTAATTTCTTACAGAAGTCACAGGAAACTGATACAAATGGGGTATGAAGAAATCTTGTTTGTCACGTATAGACGCAGTTAATTAGTGTGACTGTAGAGCTGATGAAAGCTGTTTTATTAGCAGTCTCCACCACCATATGAATAAGAGCCAGCGGTTCCTTTGTGACCTATGAAAGAAAACAAAGCTCTGGATACCTCTGTGTCTTAGTGTAGAGTATATGACTCTTTCCGTGTTGCTGGCTGGTTCCCTGGGTGTGTCACCTTCTCACCTGTAATCATGGAGGACGGTGAGGCCACTGAAGGTATCCTGGGCAAGTTAACTTGCGAGAGCCCAGCTAACTGTCACACGTGTAGTGGGCACGGATGAGGAGCAGTCATCCAGAGGGCTGTGACTTTAATATGTGCTTCTGAATTAGGCCTCTTAGGAGAAGTTGGTAAACACAGCCGACTCACCTTATTTCATCTTCTGCACGTGCCCTCCTCCAGTACTTCCTCTCTGTCCCATCACCACCTTCCCAGCTGCCCAGCCCCGGGAACCTGGGCTCACGTCACTCTCGGCTTCTCTGCTATCGCCCACGGTTAGTCCATTATCGGGTCCTGTGGAGCCCACCTCCTCGATCTCTCTCCTGTCCGGTTATCCTCACAGTCTCTCCCTGGGTCGAGGCTGTTGTCCCTTTTTGTCCAGGCTACTGAAGCACAGCTGTCCTCCTCTCAGACAGTCCGTGCACATCCCCCCCCAGTTCCTCCTGAGGCCGTGTTCCTCTCCCCTCACGTGCCGTGGGAGGACCCGCTCCACTGAAGGGGACACCCTGTGGAAAATGTACGTTTTCCCTGGAAGGAAATGGATGCTGTTTACGTACTGTTTGTTCATTCATTTGTTCATATACCTTGATTATTCAAGTGTAAAACAAACATTAACTGCACACCTACCTTGTACCAGGGCCTGGGACAGGGCACTGACCAAACTGTGTTCCCATGCAGCTTACTCTGTTGGAGCACTGTTATGAAATGAACTGTGAACTAGCACATGGACCTGTTTTCTTTATCCTTCATGCTCTTATATATATATATATAAACATATATATATTTTTTTCCTGACCATTTGAAAGTAATTTGCAAACATCATGTCCCTTTATCCATAAATACTTCAGTGTGTGGTTTTTAATAACAAGGACTTTCTCTTACATAACCACAGTACATTTATCAAAATTAGGAAGCGCAACATTGATTCACTACTATGATCTAATTTGTTTCATAATCACACTTTGCCATTTGTTCCAGGAATGTCCTGAATCCTCGCCCGTCTGGGCTCGAACCCAGGTTCGCACACTACCTTCTATTGCCGCTCACTCTTCCTCTGCCTCACTCTGTCTCTCACGACCTGAGCCGCCTTCTCGTCCTTCTAATCCTCGGCCTCCATTTTCCCCTTGTTTTCTTCTGATTATGGTCGGGGCGAGCATTTGTGGCAGGAGCACTGCAGATGTGATGCTGTCGCCTTCTCAGGCACTGTCCTTTTGTCCCATTACTGGTGATATTCCGTTTGATCACTTGGTTTAAGATGGTGTCTGCCAGGTTTCTCAACTGACTGCTCAGTACTTTTCCCTTTGTAAGTAATAGGTACATTGTGGAGAGTACTTTGAGGCTGCGTAAATATCCTGTTCCTTGTGGTTTTGCAGCATTGATGATTCACCTAAACCAGTTATTACTGTGATGGTTGCCAAATGCTGACTTTCTGTTGTTTTTTTAACCTCCCCATGACTTATTTATTTTATAACTAGAAGTTTGTACCTTTTGACCTCCTTCATTCATTTCTGATTTTCTAGTTCCATCTTTCCTTCTACATTTTTTAGTTGATATTCTATCACAAATGGCTTTCTTTTTATGCCCATTCATTCATTTATTCTTTTAGATCATCATAAAGTAAAAAACTCCTTCTTGCTTCTGATGATAGTCTGCTATTGTCATTATTTATTTTGATGCTCCAGTTGTCCCAGATTTGGCTTTTGGTTACCCCTTCCGGCTCACTCAGTTTTTTCACACGTTCCCTTCAGCACTTACTTGCTTTCTGGCACAAGATGTACAGGCTCATACTGTATTTCCCCTCTCCAGCCCTGGCGTTGGCTGTGTCTCTGAAGAGCCCAGTTCCTTTTATTGGAGAAAGGTGTTTGGAAACCAGGATCTGGGCTCTGGGTGTGCTCACTGTTCTTGGCTCCCATTATCCTCAGTGTATTTACTCCGTTGGTTAGTCCAAGACACAGAAAGTAGTTTCAGAGTTGCTGTCTCATACCATTGTGAAAAACAAACTTCCCAGCATAAATTCAGCATTTGTTTACAATTATTTTTTGTCTGTGGACTGAGAACCTGTAGTCAGAGCGCTGTGTTCAGCAGTCCCTGGGTTCACTCTTTTCCTCTCCCCTCTGTCCCTTTAGATTTGTCGTTTGTAGGTCACTTAACGTTCATCTGTTTTTGTTTGTATTCCATTTTAGGGCTCCCCATACTTGATTTTTACAATATTTTTGAGTATGTAAAATATTAATGTAATTCCACAAGTCAAAACTGTGCGAAAAATCATGCTCAGAGTAGTGTCATCTCCCCACAGCCATGTGAATTTCCCTCCGGCAGGTGATGAGTCTCTTTAGTTTCAGGTTTAAAATAAGGAGGTGCGTATTTATTTTCTTCTTTCCTGTTCTTTACACAAAAGGTGTTATACTATACTCCTTTTTTTGCTCTGTCCCACTTCCTAGTGCATCGTGGGTGGTACTGCATGTCAGTTTCCTAGGGACCTCTCTTGTTCCTTTTCAGAGCTGCCTCATACTCCACTATGTGGAGGTACCATTATTTTTTCAATCAATCCCCTGCAAATGCCATTAAGATGGTTTGTAATATTTTGCAGTTACAAGCAATACTGCATTGAATAACCTTGCTCAGATGTGTTTTGTATTGTTAAGGGTGTATCTTTAAGGTAAATTCATAGTAATGGTATCACTGGGTCAAAAAATGTGTAGATAGTATTTGGCGTCACTGCCAGCTTTTTCTACCCAAGGATTACACATCGTTTTACATTCCCACTGGCATGTGGAAAAGCGCCTGACCCCCAGGGCACTGTGTGGAGCTTTATGCCAATGTGTGCAGCCTGTGAGGTGAGAAATGCTGTCTCAGGGTGGCTTTATTTACCTTATTTTTATTGTAAGTGAAGTTGAACATTTTTGTATATTTAAGAGCCATTTCCGATCCTTTGCTGTGTATTGTCCCAGTCTTTTGCCCATTTTTCTCATAGAGTGTTTTTTATTTCCATAATTTTTGACTTCATGGGTGGTAGCTGATATACCCCTTAAATTCCCAGCTGCCTCTGCTGCTGAATCCCTCCTAGGAGTGAGGGCAAAATCAGCAGAGTCTTCCTGGGGAGCAGAGCAAGGAGACCACCCACAAGGGGCACGTTTGTCCCCAGGTGGAGGAGTTTTCCAGTCATAATGCTTTTCTGGGATGGCAGTGGTGGTCTCTGAGGCACCAAGAGTTGGCCATGAGCTGTCCTGTTTCGGGGGAGAGGTGATTGTTGGCGGGACACTGTCTGTCTTGGGTTTCATAGAAGGATTCAAACCTCGGAGCTCTGTCAGGCCCCCTGAGCCGTCCAGGGCTGCTTATTTCTGAGGGTCTGTGTCTCCGAGATGAAGAGCTGGGGGGCGGAGGGGATCACGGCTTAGTAGTGGTGGTCATTGAGAGCTTGTGTCCAGACTTGAGGTGCAGCCCTTGACATGGGTGAACTCCCGTCCTCTTCACAGCAGCCCTGGAGGCAGCAGACACAGTCTGTTCCAGTCTGCAGATGAGGAGACTGAGGCTTTCATGCCTCCTTATCCCTCATACACTCGTGGCCAGATTTCTGCATCACAAAGTGAAGAGAAAAAGAACTCTCTGCTCCTCAGTCTTCTTCCTGAACCATTTGCATAATTCAGGTTGCTCTGCAGTGAATCAGTCTCCTGGAAAGTCTTCCTCCTGGGAAGGTTGGAAAGAATGATTGTCTGCTAATGAGGCCGCACTTCTTGAGCACTCTCCTGCATAGAAGGAGGTGCTTTCTGTGCTTTTACAAAGTTGGATGTCTAATAGGATAAGTGGTGAGGTCCCCGACCTAGCCAGAGGATTCCGAGCGTCTGCGGTTCAGAGTTAGGCCATTCTACTTGGGACCTTTAAATGTAATTTATTTTAAATCTTGAGGGAGATTTCTTTTAATGGGAGCATTAAAAGTGGAGGCTGTGAGGGTTAAAATCTCATAGCGTATTGAATCTATCAATTCTAGTTTGAGCTCATGGCCAACTCTTGTTTTTTCAAGTCCAAGGAGTGAAATCTGTTTATCTGTATCTTCCATAACCAAAGTGTGTCACCATGCACAGTGGTCACAGTGACGGAGGCTGGTCGCCTCCTTTCCTTCTAGGGTGGGCCAAACCCACCTTACCTGCCCCCATGCCAGCACATTACTGTGCACTTGGTTGACACTTAGGAACCTTTTTGCATATATGAAGAATTGTGGAAAATGAGTGCAAATAGCATAGCCAGACGATTATTGTTGGTTTAGAAAAAAGGGAATGAGAAGAGTCAGCGTGGTTTATGTTGATGATTTCTGACTGTTTCCTGTTTTGGAGCATCCCTTTGCTGGAATGAGGGAATAGGTTACAATGTAATGTTAAAGCTTTAAAATGTGAAATGAAATGAGGTTAACAGTGAGTACTAAGAAGCTCAGAAATGGAATGCTTGCACCGTTTTCAGTCTCCCTGCAACTCCCAACGTCCATTATAGCTGGTTGCCCTGTGAGTGCCTGGCGGCCTTCATCTCAAAAGGTGTGGCCAAGTGTGCATCACGGCGCTTCCCAAGGCTTCACCTTCCTTGCCATTAGCTTTCATTCAGCATACTCACTCCCGACTTTCCACCTGAAGCGCGGTGCGCAGAGCTTCAAGCTTAGCTCAGTAAATACTGGTTAAATTGAACAGGCAAGTGGTGTAGGCCAGATTTGTCATGTTTTCATTCTTCATTACTCTTTTGCTTCTAAACATTGCATATTTGAAAATTTTAATTTTATGGAAAATTATAGACGTTTTAGGATTTTATCGACATATATAGCCAGCAGTATTCATTCATTTACATATGTTTCATAGTAAGTGGCTGTTCAGTGTGTGTGAGTCAGTGTGTTGAATGCGGTAAGAAATGCAAAGCAATAGGGAAGTCAGAAGGATGCACCAATTTGGAGGAAACAGCATAATGTTTTTAGTGCTGGAGCAGTGTGTGGTGGAAATGACTAGGAAGAGGGGTCAGGGCTGGTGGCCTGTGTTTCACTGACATCCACGTAAGAGTAGTAGAGAGACTTCAGGAACGGATGGTCTTGGGGGCAAAGCCTGTAAAGAGAGCTGAGGGCTGAGAACCCTGTGTCAGGCTGGGAGGAGGAAATTGATTAGTTGGGATTCTTCTGTGTACAAGTAATAGATACCTGCTAGATAATATTAGTAGCCATTCACATAGCGGGTACTGTGTGCCGGGCACTATTCTACGTACTTTCATGCATTAACTCATTTACTTTTCACAAAAACTGTGAGTCCCCCCTTCTCCCCTACCTCTCCATTTTACAGATGAAGAGGTGGAGGCATGGAGAAGTTAAATAATTGTCAAGATCACAAAACTAGTGTAAGCTGACATTCTGTCTGTCCCCAGAGTTCGTGCTCTCAGCCATTATACCATATGTTTTCTTTGGATCAACAAGCAAAAGTTTATCATGAAGTCTGAAAGTAAATGGTTCCGGGACTGGTTATGTAAATGGTTTGGTATTGTCAGGATTCTGGGCAAGTCTCTTGTTTTTTTTTTATTTTACTCTCATGATGGCAAGATGGCTGCTGCAGCTCCAAACAGCACATCCTTTTGATTGTATTCAAAGGGAGAAAGAAGGAGGAACAGCGATTCTCTTTTTATCAAGGAGAACACTGTTTCAGAAGCCTTCCTGCTGGCTTCCCTGGCGTCTCCTTGGTCAGGCTTGATGCCTAGGAAGGATACTTTCAGCCTCTCCAATGAGACAAGGCGTGCTCCGCTAGAGGGAGGAAGGGATGTGGGAAGGCAGCCAGTGTTACTCCTCACCCCATCCCTTTTTTATTAGTTTTGCTGGTACTCTTATTGAGATTGTGTCTCTAGGGCAGTGGCAAGAATGGACTGTGGTCTTTTGCCGCTCAGGGCTGCAGCCTGACTAGGACAGGTGAGTGCTGAAGCCCAGCCTCTACTACCCCAGCCCCGAGCCCTGTGGGTGCGTGGGCTGCCTAACTCACACAAGGCACCTTGAGGGAGGCAGCTGGCCTATTGTAGTTCTGAGGGATTGCATAATAGTTAAGAAAGTGATGTTTCTGATTTTAGATATGACTTTGCCTAAAAATGTTACTTCAAGCCTTTCTAAACATTTATCAGATTATTTCACGTTTTAGAATCTATTTATGTGTGGCCTTTGTAAAGCGAGGAGGATTACCTTAGGAGGCCAGTCGATACTGTCATTACTCCGGAGCAGCAGAGGCCGATGAGCTGGTGAACACGTTGCTTCTGTGTTCTCCATGGCAGCATTATTGTTAGAGAGGTCACAGCGCGTCCCTCAGTCTGCACCCCAAGTCATTTATTTACTCACAGAAACCACGGACTGCCTGGCGCAGAGCAGGGACACTGTGCCCCCACTGTCTTGTCGGTGCTGGGCCTCTGCCTGAGCAGGGTGCAGTGCAGGCTCCTGGCCTCAGTTGGCCTCCCCTCCCATGCTGGACTGTTCGGCTTTCTAATGCAGTCAGGAGCTAATGTGGCCAGGGTGCGTTGTCAACCCCAGATGACCCCGGTATGGGGACCTGGCTGCACATTACAGCTTTCCTCAGTGACCCACGGTGAAAAATCAAACACTTAACTGGAGACAGATTTCCTAGCTCGGAGTAAGCAGAATAGATCTCACACCATTATTATGCTTTGTGTGTGTATAAAACTTGAGAGGATTTCCGAGACGTCAATATCTGTATTACGTTTATGAAACGTGTTTTTTCCAGTTGTGTTAATCTTTCAGATTATTGGTATGTACATCTTACTAGTGCTAAACACACATTTAAGATTTTTACCTGTCTGGACGCCTTAAAATGTCTGGCTAAGCCTTGGAAAAATGCTTCATGTAAGTAAATTATAATAAAAAATAGCTAATTTTGACTTTACCATTAAGTTCTATGTAAAAACTATTCTAGGGGAGTTCCTTTTAATCATGGAAACATTTTGAAATTCTGTTTGCTTGTTTATCTCTTTGTTTTTGATGGCTTATTCATTTGTTAATTTTTAAACTATTATGGAAAATTTTCACATCTACCTATCATCTGTCTTCAGTAGTTATCAACTTCTTCCCTGTCTCCTTCCATCCATGCCACCACCCACCCTCCCCTCCCCTCTCCTGCCCACTCCCCTGGCTTGTTTTGAAGCAAATTCCAGACATCATATAATTTCATCTGTAAGTATTTCGGTGTATCTCTAAAGATAATTGTGACTTTAAAAAAACATGCAGAGTTTATTTGAATCAGGACACAAGTAAGGTAAAGACAGTGTGATTGGTTGATCTACCCTGTGGTTGTTAATCCACAGAATTAATCTAAAAGTCAGCCCCCCACTCCTAGCCTGCTCCATTCATCTGTCTATCTGTCTCTTCCTGCAGTTTATTGGTTGAAGAAGCCAGGTCGTGTGACCCATAGAATTCCTCGTGGTCTGGATTTTGCTGATTGCTCTCCCCTCTTGCTCTGAGTAAGCCACACTCGCCCTTGTCCTTGACTTTCCTCTGTGTGGTCGATAAATCTAGAGGCTTGACCAGACCCTGGTGCAGTAGGAGGGAGTGTTCAGGCCACACAGTGTTCCGTGGGTAGTGGGGTGTACTTCCTTTAGAGTGAATAATCGGACTGCTTATCTTCTCTCTGAGACGTCGGCAGCTGTTAATGATCGTTGCTTGGATCCATCCATTCGAGATTGCAAAAAGGTGGTATGGTGATTCTGTCATTCCTCCTTGTCCGTTAACTGGCATATCTCTGTAAAGAGGAACTTCCTCTCATCAGTTATCGGTTAGCTTGAGGTACGGGTCATATAGGAAAACCAGCATCAATATTTATTTGCTTTTATTTACTAGTTTTCATAATAATGAGTGGGTTTCTCCCAAAGGTAACCAGTAGGGGCTGTGTGTTTGACTGTTCTAGTTAATGTGCAGTAAAAGTTTAACTGTTGCATTTCTTCATTGATGCTCACGTTGTTTTGTCTTCGGCCAGTGGGAGCTTCTTTAAGTTGGCTCCTGAGTCTTTTTGATACAGGTCTAGTAGTCTTTGATTGCCTCTTTTCTATCTGATATGACAAGTCAGGATGTTCCATACTCATTTTGTACATTTTCTGCCCCAGGCATTGAAATCAGCCAAGCCTCCAAGGAGTCCTGTTTCCTTTTAGTGGGAAGTGGTATTTAGAGAGCTTAATCTGGGCCCCAGGGGTGCTCATTGCTCATGCTCAGTCTCTTGCTCGCTGTCTCTGTGTTTTAAAGATAAAATGCATCGTGAGCTCTTACTGATTCAGTTTCAGGACCACAAGGTTTTGACTTAATCCTATGGGTCTTACAACTGTATCTGCTTTCTCCTACACTGAGCGTTTGGACTTTTCATGAACGCCGATGTCATTCCTCATTTCTTTTATTCCACACTACGCTCAGCACTTTCAGAAAGCAACAGCAGTACTCCCATCAATACGATTACTGAAGACCGTTCACGAGGCATTCGCAGTTCTTTCTGACATCAGGGCATAGACGTAGAGTCGAATTACCCTGTTTTAAAGTCACGTGGAAGAGTTCCTCTCTGTCTGGTTGTAAGTTCATCTGTTTCATTTTACTTAAGGTTTGTAAGCTTTTCAAAAATTTTAATTTTGCTTTATAGTTATGTAAAATATTTCATGCATCTAAAGTCAAATACACAAAACAAGGTGTGTCCAGGGAAGTCTGGTTTCTATTCCTGTCCTCTCCACCCTGTGTCCTCCTTCCTTCTGTAGGGAACCATTTAAACATTTTAACAATATGTGCTTATATAAATATATGTATATTTGTATACACAGATATAGATAAATGGGAGCATATTTTACACATTTTTCTCCACCTTGCCTTTTTTCACTTTGTTAGATTGGAATCAATATGTCCTTATTGGAATCAAAACTTCATTTTTTCCTCGAAAGCAGGGTTTCTCAAACTCAAACTATTAACATTTTGGGCCAGATAATTCATCTTTGTGGCAGTAATGTCCCCACATGCTTTGAGGATAGTTGTAGGATGTTTAGCAGCTTCCCTGGCATTTATCCATCAGATGCCAGTAAAACGCTCCCCTCCCTGCCCCATTGTGTCGACCACACCTGTCTCCAGACCTCACCAAATGTCGCCTGGGGGGCAGAATTGCTCCCTGCTGAGAACAGCATTTCTTAAGCAGGTCTGCAGAGACCACAGGAGCCCCGTATTTCAGAAGTGGATTCAGACCTCATCTAGAAGCTATGGCTTCTATTTCTGGACTACAAATACTAAACCAGCTCTTCTCGTTCTCTCCTGCCTCTTTTGCGACTTCAGGAAAGAAGGGTTGTTATTGAATAATACATAAAGGAAAGAGAGGCAAGGATTTTACAAATTCCATGTAAGGTGCTTTTATTGGGAAGCCGCCTGTTGAAAATAGCAGGAGTTACTCTCACCTTGTACGGCGGTTCACTAATTTAGCCCGTCGCTCCCCCGAGGTGCCTTCAGTGTCAGCACTCGTGGTTTCTTACCCGTGAGCGTGAGCCAGCGGGCTTTCCAGTTCTGAGGCCTGCCATTGCGCCGTGACCCGGCTGGCGCTGCAGCCACGGCTGCTCCTCATCCACACAGCGTGGATCCCGATTGTACTGCTGGGTGACAGTGGAAAGAAGCCAGGGCATTTTGCCAAGGGCCAGTGAAATTATCCAGACTCGTGTCCCAGAAAGCATCCATCTCGTGGAGCAGAGAAGCGTGAGCCCCGGAGGATGGACTCCTTAAACATTAGTGTGGAGGCTAGGGGCGTGCTGAGAGGTCACGGGTCCTTGGGGCTCGTCCTTTCGTGTCACTGCCAGCTTTGTGATGCTCCATGTGGAAATCGAATTAGCCCCTACAGAGAGGATCATCGCAAACATTAAAAGAAATCTAACAAGAAATTAGAAATTTCTTTGAAAAGTAAGCAAATGGAATTAGCAAGAATGTTTCTCTGACAGCAGAAGATTGGCATTTACAGACCAAATGAACATGGACTCTGGCAGTTTGGCGCTCTTGTTGGCTGCTGTTGGCCCCTGGGCGGCCCTGTGTGGGCCTTTCCTCAGAGTGGACTCGGGAAGTAGAGGTAGAAGGCTCTGTCACTTTCTCCTGAATCGTTATGGTGACTGTTTTCTTGAATTCAAGCATGGTTGAGGTGGTGGCCTGCCCAGGTGTGGCCCTAGCAGCCCACTTTGCTGGCTTGGTTGGCGAGCGCTGAGTGCCCGTTTCCTACTCAGTGTGAGCCTTGCTGGATGTTTATTCCCTCGTTCATTTTGTTACTGTTAAAGATCGCATGTAAGACAACAGAGTGAGAGCTCTTTTCAGAAGGGCTCTGCCAGCTGGTGCACAGAGCAAGCTTGCAGATCTGGAATGCCCGTGTCCCTGTGTCCAGTGAATGCTCTAGTCCTGGTGACAGGGTCCGGTCTGCCCTTCCCCTCCCATCCGCTCCATCCAGCTCATTAAATTCTGAGTGTTCTCCTTCTCTCCCTGCCAGGCGGCTTAGTAAATATTGAGTGTTCCAGGTAACCAGCAGTTATTGATCTTGCTTGGAGATAGGCGGCGTCAACCTAAGGAGGCAGCAGTTTTGTCAGTGCTAATGTGATATTCTTGGGGAATTGTTTGGCAAAACTCGGTAGCAGTGAGTGATGTAGGCTCTTGCTTTCCTTAGCTCCGGGAGAGACTTGCTGTCCTCCTTTGCTGCTCAGTAAAGGCAAGCTCTGAGGGTGTGCTGAGGTTTCGGCCCTTCTGGAGAGGAAGGGATCACCTCTTAGTGGTGTGCCAGAGCCCAGAGCCACATGTCAGTAAGACAGGATCAGCAACACGTTAGGATGGCCAGAGGTGGCCCTTCTGTCTTTCAGCTCCCTGCTTGTTCCCAGTTTGCAAAAACACGGGCAGCTCACCATTCGTCTCCCAGGTCTCCACTGATGTCCTCAGGGTAGTGCGTAGTAAACCATGGAGTCTGGAGCCAGGCTGCCTGGCTTCAAAATGGGGCCTACCACACACTAGCTGTGTGAGCTTGTGGTAATTACCGAACCTCTCTGTGTCTCACCTTCCATCTATAAAAGAGGGATGATAATGATACCTACTCTCCGTGGTGGTTGAAAAGGTAAGGTGAGTTAACATAAACGAAGGGCTTAGAACGGTAGCTGGCACATCTGCAGTGCTGTGTGAATGCCGGTCTCCATCCTCATCACTCTGGATGTTGAATGTTTTCCAAGTACTCTGACGTGCATTTTCTCATGGAGTCCTCACAGCTTGGTGAGGTAGGAAGGGTCAGTATTACTTGAGTTGTTGTACTAAAGGAGGAGGAAACTGAGGTCGAGTTTGGTTCATGAACTTTCCTAGGTTGAATGGCTGGTGAGGCATTGGTCTGTGGCTGGACCCCAAGCCTTCCTTCTCAGGGGCCATAGCTCTTCTAGAGGGGAGAGACTCACCAGGGCCCCACCTGACTCGCTCCTGTGCAGCTCACCTCCAGCACCCGTGGGCTGGTGCCACCCAAGGAGGAGGGACCCGTCACAGAACTGTCACCTGGGTGCAGAGGGGTAGGAGGGGGAATGGCGCAGGAGGACTCCGGAACTCCTCGGGGGGCTTCCTGAGACTTAGTTTGCTCACAGCCTGTCTTTCTCTGGAGGTGTGATGGAGCGCCAGCGGCTGGCAGCATTACTGTCAGCCCTCAGAAAGGGATGGGGACTTGCTTTTAGGGTGGGCCACAGTGGGGCACGGTCACTTGTCTGAACCCAGTCACAGGCTCCTTTGAGACACCACTGCCCTTGGCAAATCTTGGCGGAGACCTGAAGGTGTTTGTGTCAGCTGCTAAGCTGACGCTGTGAAGCCGGCCGAGCTGATTGCTGGAACAGGGCGTGCTGGAGCCTTGATGATTGTGATTCAAGAGGAGGGATTCTTCAGAAGACAGAAAATATGTTTTGAAAATAATTTACTACTTACGAGTAGAAGGGGAGCCCTGGATTGCTGAAGCAGACGGAGGTCTAAGTCAAAGCAGATCTCTCTGCGGCCCGAACGCGGTGAGGCGTCAGGATGCCCGGCCTTGGCCTGTAGCGACGGCCCGTGCGGGGAACGCTCTTAGCTGTCGGCCCCTCTCGGAGCCACGGTCCTCCTCAGAGCCATTTTCAGCAAAACATAGTTCTGTCTCTGAGTGTCGCCCTGAACTCCAGAATAACATGAGCAGGGACTGGAACTGGTTGGAAAGTGACCTCTGTCTTTCTAGAGGACTTCTAAAGGTCACCTTTTTATTTCTGAAAAACAGGTGATCTCAGTTCTGCCCTTGCAGAGTAACCAGAACTCAGGTTACACCGGTGAGAAGCGAGGTGCAGAGAAGGCGAGGCCTCCCCTGCGCGGGCGGCCGGGCCGGGGTGCCAGGACTCTGCTTTCACCCCACCTGGTGGCTCTGGCTTTTGTTTTTGGTGGGATGGTTTTGATTTCTCCGAGATCCATCTTTCAGTGATGCGTTTGTGAAGGATACTGGTCACATTTTAGATGAAAATGGCAGCTGTTCCCATGTGTGTGACACTCACAGCCAGCGCGGCATCTGTGAATTCCTTCAGGGCGGCATAGAGGCTCAGGGAGTGTTACAGACAACACAGCAGCTTCTTGTTTCCTGTTTACACTGCAAGGGCTCAAGTGTTCCATTTAAACGTAAAAGATAAGTGGTAGTTTGTTTTTGTCTTATTTTTTAATTAAGAGATTTGGGGAGAAAACCAATGTTGTAGTGATAACATCAGGAAAAAATTACCCAGGATAGCACTTGAAGAGAAAATAAAATATGCACGTGGAGTGGGACGGTGAATTTGTACTATACAGTACCTTGCCTTCACCTTTCCTGATAACAGATCAGCTCTGAGGCCCATGTGGGGATGAGCAAAATTACATTGGGAGAGTGGAGATGTACTTCTGTTAATTTACGGTAAATGATATATTAATAAAGTCAATATAGTTCAGAAAAACACCCATGAATCGTTCCCCACACTTGTCTCGTGTGACTTCAGTGTGTCCAGAGATGATTGGGATTCAAGGGAACTTCTGAGGGCTCTGTCCTCAGCAGCCTGTGGTCTGGAAGGATCGTGATCCATGTGGTACGTGCAGAGACGTAGAGGGCACCCTATGAGCCACAAAAGAGCCCAGACGGACGTTGGTGTGAGAGAAGCGGGGAGGGCCACGTGGAGAAGACGAGAATGGGAGCTTGCTCACACATGGTTAGCGAGACGGGGAGAAGTCCAGACAGAGGAACTGTTTGTGCAAAGGCCTCGAACTGTGAAAGGGCATGCTTAATCAAACCCTTGGAAAGGACACGGTGGCTGAGTAGAGGGTGGTAGTGGTCGCATGGCCGAGGAGGCTGTGACCATGCTCAGGCATGGTGATACTGTCTTGGGGCAGTGGACACTCCCCTTGATGGTTTGTTTTTAGGTGGCAAGTAGCCTGATCACTTTGTGTTTGAGAAAGAAAGCTCTGACTGAGTGGAAAGACTTGGAGAGAGGATAGTCTGGAGGCCTGGAGCTAGTTAGGGGATATTCGACCCCTGACGAGGCAGAGGCTGTATAGCCATGTGTGAGGGACATGCCACAGCTCCACTGAACAAAGCCTAATGATCCACTGGATGAAGGGGAGGTAAGGAGAGCAGAGTGAAGGATGGGCCCAAGGTGTGTGGTTTGGGCGACACGGTCAGGCTGGTGCCAGTGATTAAGGTAGGGAGTCCAGAGGAGTGGGCATGCGTGAAGCAAGGCAAGGCATTCCATTGTAACGTGTTCTTGAAGCTGCCACCCAGGAGGAGCATGGGGAGTGAGAGGAGAAGGGAGGCTGAATCACAGCCACATCTGAGGGCTCATGGAGGAGGATGGAGCAGGGGAAGAGGTGAGAAACGCAGTCAGAGCAGTTTGAGGGAGGAGGAGAGAGGCGAGGAGAGAGGAGGAGAGGGGGCGGAGAACCAGGTGAAGGCAAGGTGGGGATTGGCTGTCGGGGGAGTGAGCAGCTGCGTCAGATGCTGGAGACCTGGCTGGTAGCAGGAACCTCAGACTCCCCACCGGGTTTGGCCATGAAAACCTCATGACTGTACAGGAGCAGTCTAAGTAGAGTAATGACGTGTTGGAACAGCTTGAAAAGGGACAAGGCGAGAGTGAAGTTCCTAACATTATCCTTCCAGGGGGTCGTTAGCGTGGGTGTGCGCCTGCCCTGTGTGGGATGCTTGTGGTCACTGTTCCACATACTGGTCCTCAGGAGTAGGAAGGAGAAAACATGTCACACCAAGTTGGTCATTCTTTCTTCTACCATGTCACCGTTCAATTTTCGCCTTTTTCTCTTTTCTCCTGAATCTTTGCATTCGCAAAGATCCCTTATAGCCTGACACTGGGCGTCTGGCAGAGGAGCTGCTGCTTCTCCACCCACTCTTCTCCAAGGAGCTGTCCTGAAGAAAGGGAATGTCTTTTTATTGCCTTTCATGCAGGTATAAAACTTGAAAGACACATATATTTGCCAGCGACAGAGTAAATCTCCTTTCATTTGCCTCTGCTCACAGACGGCACTCCTGGTTCCTCGCATCAGATGAACAGCATAGCTCTCGGGATGGTCACCTGTCCAGCTCCTATTGACACCCAGGAGAGCCTGCTTATGGAAAGTGTCAGTCAGGCTCACTCCACACGATAGCTGGTGCTTTGGTGGGAGTTAGAGTTTCCTCCAGCATCCTCCCTGAGCTTGTTCAGAGCAGCAGATCGCTTTGTCAGGGCATGAAGTTGTCTGCTGAGGGACCTGGGTGCTGTAGTAAAAGGCTTGCTTTACCACTGCATTCCATCTCAACAGAACTGAATCTTTAAAAATCTCAAAAAAATAAAAATAGAAACTCCAAGCCTCTGATATAACAGCTCTGTTTGGAAAAGCTCATTGGGCTTTGCAAACTCTAGTAGGAAATATTTATTCATCATTTGTTCATGCACAAATATTCAGTGAGCTCCAACTGCGTGCTAGGCATTATGCTTACCTGAGGGATGCCATAGTGAGCAGGGACATCACAATCTCTGCCTTCACAGGGCTTTGATCAGGGCGGGAAGAAAGTGGGGGGAGGAAGACAGATGTGTAACAAGCTGATAGAGTCAAGGGGCATAAATGCTATGCTAGGGGACCTGGAAGTGCTATGGGAGCATTTGGCATAGGGTAACTACCCAGTTTCTGAGGGCGGCACCTGAGAGGGAGTTCCAGAGAAGTAACATTTAACACGATAGTTGAAGAAGAAACGGGAAATGTCCTGGCAAGAGTTGGAGTTGGGGGATGGGGGAAAAAAGAGGGTGTGGCAGAGGTCCAGAAGGTAGGTGAGAACATAATGTGACAAAAGACTTGAAGATACTTTCTTATGGCTGGAGGGTAGACTCTCAGGCTTTATTTAGAGACAAGGCTGGAGGTCTTGCAGGGATTTGTGGGCCATTCTAAAGAGTTTGCAGAGTCAGTGGGAAGCTGTCCAAGGGTTTCTAGCAAGGGAGACATAGTGAGTTTTGGAGAATGGATTTGGATAGAGCAAATGAGGCTAGCAGATTAGTTGGGAAGCTGTTGTAGTAATCTAAGAAATAGACAGTGGTGGTGGTGATGATGATGATGGTGGTGAGGACGGTCATGAAGATGGTTGTTATGGTGCTGATGATGACAGTGATGATGAGGTAGTGATGGTGCTGATGATGGTGATGGCAGTGATGATCATCATGGTGATGACAATGATGATGAAGATGATGGTGGTTGTGGTAATGGTGGTGGTGATGACGATGATGATGGTAGTGATGGTGGTGATGATGACAATGACGATGATGATGGTGGTGGTGGTGGTGGTGATTATGATGATGGTGGTGGTGATGGTGTTAGTGATGGCAGTGGCTTGGCCTAGGTAGTGATAGTGGGGATAGAAAGAGCTTTAGCAACAATAAGTGTGTTTAGAGGGGTGGTGGCATAAAGCCCTGAACTGCCTGGGGCCTGGAGCTTTCTTGTGTGGGGCTACCACCTAGAACAGGTGTCCTTTGTGCAGACCTGACCTTCCTCCCTGCCCAGCATTCCTTGGAAGTCCTTGCTTCCTACTTGGGAAGGAGAGGGGCAGGGCTGAAACTTCTGGGGGACCCCAGACCCGGGGCAGAACTGGCCCAAATTGTAACGTTATGTTTGTTCTTCCTGGACAGTTCTGAGAAAATCTCTCATGCTTTTCAGTTTTTTGGATCTGAACTTGAAATGTTATCCATAGCTATAGAAGGATGGAAAGAAGGACGGAAATCACGTTATTCCTACTCACATTCCTAGTCGAGTAAGATGGCAGTAGTCTTTACTGGAAACCCCAGAGAAGCACAGGCAGTGCTGTTGCTGCTGCACAGGGTTTCCTCGTTACAGGATTCTGTCAAGAGAGAAGACCTGCCAAGCAGAGCCCCTGGCTCCTCCTCCCTGCGCTGCCTTGCTCTCCTCCAGGCACATCAGGAGCTCTCTGTGTGGCTTCACCAGGCTGGGAAGGGGCCACAGCTGCTAACCTCGGCTGCAGGGAACAGAGCCCCTCCTGCACCCGTATTCCTTAGCCTCTGAAATCTGTCCATGCATGACGAGGAGGCTGAGGGGAAATAAAGCTTTCCACAGGGAATGCAGAATCTGATTGCAGGGACACTGCGTAGGCCTTATTAGCATATAGGTGTCATTTTGGGGTGAGAGACCATCACTGAGAAGGAAATGAAACTTGGAGCTGCGTTTTCTGTCATTAAGCCAAGGGGCAGCCTGTCTTTGTTTCCTTCTTCCGTTTTTCATTCTTTTATTCTCTTCCTCTGTTGCATGCTCTGAAATTTCCATGCTTCTATTTTATCACGTCTTGAGATTACATAGTAATGCCTAGCACAATAGGCAGTATTTTAGAGACTTGCTTTGTCATTTCACACCCCTGGCTAAAGTTGTCATAAATCTCCCAAATGATTAGCTGCTTCCCCTGCCACTCCTGTCCCTCACACTGTGGAGCCATTATCTGAGGCTTTCCAGTCCTTAACGTGGTGTGGTGACATTTAATTTAGTGCTTCTCATTTCAAAGCTCTTAAAAATATTAATTAATTCCCATAAAACCCCAGGAGGCATATTATTAATATCTGTAGTGCCTTTCATGAGTCCATTAATATGTCCTTTCTGTGCAATAGGTAAGAAAATGAGGCTAGGTCATTTTTTGCAACCCCACAGGAGAAGACCTTGATGGAGCCAAGGTCAGAAATAACGAATCCCTAACTTTATTGATGTCTCCAAGTAATGTCAACCCTGTGGCCCAGTGTGGCTTGGGAGAACAACACTCCTATTTAGAACTAATCTCTGGGGACAGCAATTGGTCCTTCAGTGGAGCTGGAACTTTACAAATCCTAGCTCAATAGCTGCATGGGGAGGGCAGAGCTGAGAAAAGCTGGGTGGGAGCGGTCAAAGTGGGATGCAGGCTAGACAGAGCAGGAAGCGCTCATCATTCCTGCTTGAAAAGCACCCGGCGGTTTGTGGACTGTGAAGTGAATCCAAACACCATGGAGCAGACAGCCTGGCGCTCCTGGGAGACGGTGTGTGGGTGCACAGTGCAGCTTGTTCTTGCTTTGGGGTGCCTTGTCTTTGAGCAAGTTCTTCATTACTGAACGTTGGGGTTTCTGTAGCCCGAGGAGCAAGAAAGCCGATGCAGAGGGATGGTGAAATCAGGCGGCTCCCCGATAGCCAGGGTCAGTTTAGGGCCCTTTCCCTCTGGTTCTTTCTCCCTTCCCACTGCTCTGCTGTGTGGCGAGTTCTGCACTTTGTCTTTTCTCGTCTGTCCCTACAGCTCGTGGCTTCAGAAGTCTTTCTCACTCTGAAACATGTACCTGATGCTCCTTCAGGTTAACTGGCTTTAATGTGCATGAAAAGAGGCAAGTCTCTGCCAGATCAAGGCAGCGTCCTCCCAGACGAGGGGACGGAAGATGGTCAGGAGCATGGCCTGCTTCAGGGGGACTGGGCTGTGGACATGAGGCAGTGGCACCCTTTCTGCCTCCTGCATGAGGCTTTGGGAGGCTCAGGCGAGACGGTGCTTATGAACGCTTGCTGAAGAGTTGAAGAGTTCTCAAGGCTCTGCATGTGTCAGCTGAGACTGCTCTGGTGATAGTTATGAGGAGTAAGGAAGGTGGTGCTCAGAGTGGACCGTGATAGTTGACAAGGGTGATTACTGTCATACTTACTGGTAGCAGGAAGTTTCAGGAAATAAGGCCTTTGGGTGGGGGAATCAACACGATGCACTAAAGATTTATTTGCTGTTTTCTTCATACTGTCTGATAACCATGAGTGAGTTGAAAGTTATCAAAGCTCCGTCAGTGTCTTTGTAACCTCGTGGCAGGAGAGACGAGTACGAGAGGGACATCGTTCCATCACTGCTTGCTCCTGCCCTCCCACGCCGGGCACAGACCCTGCATTCTCTAGGCAGCTCCCCACCGCTCTCACTGCTCCTAGTCGTTGCTGTGGCGGGAAATGAAGGGCGCATCCCAGGCACGGCCCTCCTAGGCCCCCGGTGCCCTCTGAGTGCACAGGATGGAGGCCCTTTCCCTCATTTCCTCCACATGCGTTGATTTGGTTTCAGTCAAGAGCTGTTCTTTCCCGGCCAGTTTTCTCACACTTGTCGTAGAAATGCTTTGGTTTGGGAGAGGGTCAGAGGCATCTTTAGCACTGTCTCTCTTGGCACACACTGTGGTCATAACATATGTTACACAAACAAGTAGGGCCAGCCCTGCCTTCTGAGAGCTGGCCAGCCTGGGGCCCCCTTGGACGGGTGGCTTCTTGGAGAGACAACTGGAAAGCCGGTAACCTCATTATAACGGGGTATGATTCCCTGTTACTGCTCTTGGCAGTAAATGAAAATGTTCTTTGTCTGTTGTGCTCACAGGGAAAATAAGTAGTGAATTCAGAACAACTCTTAGCACCCATTAAAATTACTTTGTGATTCAACCTCTCCATCCTTGCTCTTCCCTACATCAGACGCCTGCAAGTCTTCCTGGAAGGAGGAAAAATACACACTGGGTGTTTCCTAGCACCCCTCCCACTCTGCTCCAGAACAGCCCAGGGCGAGACTCAGGGATGCGCTTGTAAGAACACTTGTGAAGGCTGCTCCCTCCCTTCAGCCCGTGGGCCCAGTAGTTGTAGCTCATGGTGCTAAAATGTTCTTCTGAATACCTCTAGCTGTTTCTACCCACCCTACCAGGATGCATTTTAAAAAGTGCTTATATCAAAAATGCATAGGCATTTATTTTAATTTACATGAAGGCCCAGATCAAAATGTCTACCAAGATGGGATGTGGTTTGCTGCCTAGTTTGGTCACTACAGCAGCTCTGAGGCAGAGAAAAATCCGAATTCCAGGTTTGTCCAGGTCGTGTCAGTGACTGAGGTGTTTTGGCTGACGGGGTTTACCTGGGTCCTCTGCTCCATCAGGTGTCTTTGTGGGGGCTGGGGACTCAGGAGGAGACGCAGTGGCGGCGGCTGCGCTGATTTGAAAGCAGCCTCCACAGACTGACCCCATCCCACTCTCTGTAATTCTTTTTATCCTACCCTTTTGAAGCTAGAATGTCTAGATAAGTGTACTTCACACTTATTTTCTAACTTCACAGTGTGCTGGTGCGGGTGTGGGTTTGGAGGCCGTGTCCAAAGTCGTGACATCTCAGTAAAATGTTTCCTTCTTTCCCTCCAGAACTAGATTTTCATTTATCAACTACTTTCATCTTGTTTAATGGGATTAACCAAAATTCAGGTGTTTAGAGCATTAAGACTCAGTGCCCTTTTTCTATCCTGCCCAGAGCACAAGTAAGCAGTTTATCAGTGATGCATCAGGAATGTTTTTCTGTATCATTTTCTTAACTGTTTAATATGTAGAATTCCAAAGAGGAAAGAATTGTTGATGAACATCTGAAGTATCTATAACCTAGATGCAACGATTTTTACATATAGACTGTCTAATATGTTGAAATTCACTCGTCACTTCAACATCAGATAGGATTCATCATTTTGATTTGTATCATTACTGATTATGATAATCAATGTCGATAAAACTCTCATTGTCCCTCATCAACTAGTTGCTAATAACCAAGCATGTTGTGAGGCCGTGGAAAGGATAGATATAAAAATCAAGACTGGCCTGACAGGTGCACACTGCATTGCACACCGTGTCTGTCCTCATGGAGTTTACGGTCTCAGTAGGACTGGAGCAGCTGCACATGAACATGTGACGAACAGTGTAAGTTGGTTCAGAGAAAGAGAAGATTAGTCATGCTGAAGGGGTCCAGGAAGGAATTCTGCACAAGGGCTGGGAGTTGAACTGGTGCTTACAGAACACGTGCTTCAGGCCGAGATGCCAACCTGGAAGGAGCAGGGACACCACTGCCGCCTGGGCCAGGCATTGGCTCTGAGCTGCTCTGAGCGCTCCTGTGTCCTCAGCCGCTACTTCCGCATGGACCCCGTCTCCCTGAGGGCCAGCACTGCTCTGAGAGCCCCCTGTGGCTGCTCGTAGCCCCTCTGCCAGTGTCACATTTGTGTGCATTGCCTCCACGACAAAAATGAATTTGAAAACCTTGCATTGCATGTTAGCTTTCCTGAGCCTCCTGTGACACTGTTTACTTAGGAGTAGCATTCTGGCTGGTGTGGAGGAAACACTGGGAGGGAAGACCACTTTGCTAGGCCCTAGCCTGCTACGTCTGCACAGGTTCTAAAATTGTCCTGCAATAGGATGGGGTTGCTGTCCTTGGGTTAGTTTGCTTACAGGTGCAGAAAATGACAGGAGTCTGGAAACACTTTGTTTTTGAATTTCGTCATTCTGCAACTTTCATATTCACACATCTACTGATAACTTTCAGAGTCCAGGATACAGTATATCACCAAGGGTTTTATGTTGTCATAAATCACATTGTTGGAATATATTTAATTAGATGAGAGCAAAGGTTGTATCTCATCCGTGGCGGGACTGATACTGTGTGCATTGGGCCACATTCTCCTGCTGGTCTTTTCACGTGCAACTCTTCGTTTCCCTTAGAAAGGGGAGGAAAGCTTTCTTAAACATAAGCAGGGTGTCGTTCTCAGGCCTCCTCATGTCTGCTTTTCATCTCTGCTCCTTTCTCCTCGCTGCTGTTCTTTTGAAACATCAGCTGGTGCTCACTGAGCACACACTGTGTGCCAAGCCCTGTGGGAGGTGCCGGTCCCGCAGTGGGAGCCGCAGCCCGAGGCTCTTCACTGCACATGTTCCTCCTTCTCACCAGTGTTTCTCTTCAGGTGGTATCAGGGCATTGTGTTCATTTTTTTTTTTTTTTGAGGAAGATTAGCCCTGAGCTAACATCTGCTGCCAATCCTCCTCTTTTTTTGCTGAGGAAGACTGGCCCAGAACTAACATCCATGCCCACCTTCATCTGTTTTATATGTGAGACACCTGCCACAGCTAAGCAGTGCTTAGGCCCACACCTGGGATCTGAACCGGCAAACCCTGGGCCACTGAAGCAGAATGTGTGAACTTAACTGGTGCGCCACCTGGCTGGCCCATGTTAATTTTTTTATTTAGCTTTGTAAATAATGTTTTAAAAGTGTATCAAAGTAATAAACACATAGATTATGTTTTAAAAATCAAAACATAATCCCCACCTAGAGGCAAACTCTTAGCTGTGTTTTTCTATTAGGTATAACCATCCATATTTTATTTATTTATTTATGTTGCTGAGGAAGATTAGCCCTGAGCTAACATCTGTGCCAGTCTTCCTCCACTTTATATGTGGGTCACTGCCACACTGTGGCCTGTCAGTGGTATAGGTCTGCACCTGGGATCCAAACCCGTGAACCCCGGCCACCAAAGCGGAGTGTGCCAAACTTAACCACTATGCCATGGTGCTGGCCCCTTTTAGAGCTTTTATACATGTTGCTTCCACTCCTCCATCCAGTATGGTTATAGATTTACTTTTTTAGTTCTTTTTATTGTGAATTTACCATTAAATGTTCTTTGCAACCAGACAAAGAGAAATGAATACAAAGTGGAAGGACTCCTCTGATGAGCCCCACATCCCCACTACCCAGCTTCAGCATCCTTGCCACATGGCCTTGTCTCTGCACTGGCCTGCCCTCCTCTCTCAGGGTATCTTGAAGTTTGCACAGGTTCTAATGAAATAAAACCAGCATTCATAATATTCTGACTATTAAACTATGACTATTTACATGACTATGTAAACATTGTTCACCAGAAAGCCAGGAAATGTATTTGGACCTAATTCTGGACTCTGTGTAGGGGCTGCCTGGCCTGCTGCTCTCTTGGGCCCTGAGCTCACCATTTGAATTAGCAAGAGTCCAGAGGAGGCCTGGGCGCCCGGGAGGACTAGGGCCTGTGGTTTTCCTTTTTTAGTGTTTTCCCGGCTGTCCTTGGGTGTTGGTTTTTCCGTGTGAACTTCAGTAGCAACTTGTCTAACTCCATAAAATAGCTGGTCATATTTATTGGGCGTGCACTGACTTTGTCAGTTAACGTGTGGAGAACAGGTATCTTAAGATGTTGATGCATCTACCCCAGCAGGGAGCATCTTCCTACATTTCAAGTTTACTTCCAAGTTTTTTTAAAACTCTCCTTCTCTGGGTTTTGTACATTTCTTCTTTTGTTTATTCCTGTGTGTTTCATCTTCTTTGTTGCTATGTAAGTGGGGGTCCTTACATTCATGTCCTCTAAGCATTTATTGTTTGTATATATAAAGGCTATTGATTTTTGTGTGTTAATTTTAGGTCCTGCTAATTCAGTGAATTCTTTGTATCCATCGGCAAGGGTCCAGGCAGAAGTAGGTGGGAGCAGATTTAAGTAGGGCAAATATGATGGAGCTAAAGAGGGCAGCTTGTTTCCTTACTCTGTTTGGTTTTTTTTTTTTTTTACCTATAATGCTTTTGCTGTGTTTTGTCACAGGTTCCTGTACTTAAGTAAATTGTGTCTTCCATGTTCCAGATAGTTGTGTTTTTTTGTGTGCTGAGGAAGATTTGCCCTGAGCTAACATCTGCTGCTAGTCTTCCTCTTTGTTATTCCTTTTTTTTGTTTGTGAGCTTCTGTCACAGCATGGCCACTGACAGACCAGTGGTGTAGGTCTGTGCCTGGGAACCAAACCTGGGCTGCTGAAGTGGAGCACACCAAACTTAACCACTAGGCCACCAGGGCTGGCCCTTCCAGATAGTTTTTTCAATAGGATTCAGTGTTTCTGAGAAATAGTTTTGATATCACAGGGGCACTGCCTTTTGCTTAGTGTTCCCAAGTGACCATGTGACCATGTTATCGCAAGTGATTTTCATAGTAGTTCTCAATAAATATTTATTGAATAGATGAATTTTCACAACCACCCTGTGAGGTAGTCATTATCCCAGTTAATAGATGGAGAGACTTGGGGTCACTTGTCCAGGGCCAGGCAGCTATTAAATGCAAACTCAGAGTAAGGAATGGAGTATGTACTCCAGGTATTCCCATGAATCCATTATAAGTTTCTTGCTTTTTTCTCCTGTGACAGGCCCGGTACAAGCAGAGCCTCGATCCAACTGTGGATGAAGTGAAGAAGCTTTGCACATCGTTACGTCGAAACGCCAAGGAGGAGCGGGTTCTCTTCCACTACAATGGCCACGGGGTGCCCCGGCCCACAGTGAATGGGGAGATCTGGGTCTTCAACAAGGTGGGCGTGCCGTGGAGGCTCCTGTGAACCAAATCCATTTCTCTTTCTGCGAAAAAGTGTGTGCAGTTTTGGTGGTCAGCTGCAGATCCTCTTCATCGGTAGCTTTAATTGGACCATTGATGTTGAATCCATTTCCACAATCCCAAAGGCAGGACGATTGAATAGGACAATGGGCCAGTTATCTGGTGGGAAGTTTTGGAATCATTTCTGTTTCAGTGATAACAATTGAAAAATAATCAGGCACAGGAGTTGTTTCTGTTGTAAAATATGTTAACGAAATGACTGCCTAGAAAGTCATGAGGTGTAGGGTCTGTGATTTATTTTTCCCTCCATGAGGATATGAGTTCTTATAGTTCTTTGAGGAAAGACCTCAAGATTAGCAGCCTTCTAGTTTGAACAATTGCAAGATTTCTGAATTCAGTTAGAATCTTCCTTTGAGGATCAGCGATTTTCCTCGGGAATAAAATAGCATAGGTATTCCAAAGAGCTGACACCAAGGACCCTGCAGACAGCCTCAGCTCTGCCCTCTCCAGGGTCGACATTGCTGGCCTCTTGCAGTTCCTTCATCAAAAGACTGTGGGTGAAAGTGAGGGGTAGGTGACACCCCTTCCGCCATCTTCCTGAGCTGTGTGTGCTGAGTTTCATCCTCTGTCCTCAGTGCAGGAACTTTGGCCCCCTGAGAGCAGCCAGGCCGCACTGCTCTTATCATCTTCTTCATGAAAGCCTCTACCTGGGGGTGCGCAGTGCTCAGCCTGTGTGGCCACTCCCTACGTCCTTAACCTTGTACACAAGGGTGTTGATTCTGGGATGCAACCAGCTCGAGTTCAGATCTCAGCCATACTGCTTTATTAGCTCTAGGACCTTGGACGAATGGGTAACTTCCTGGACTTCTGTTTCCTTACTATGGAAGCTGCTTCACAGTGTTGTGGTTAGGATTAAAAGAGGTGGAGCATATAAAGTACCTAACAAACCACTCGACTGCCGGCTGTCCCATTTTCTCTGCTCCTCTCTGGCACAGGTGGCCACGCAGTGTAGGCAGCTGAAACAATTGGAGTGGCCTAGAGGAAAAGGCATGTAGACAGGTCCAGACCCAGCTCCTGCCTCAGGGCTAATGCCGCCTCTTCCTTGGATGTATCTAGTAACAACTTAATCTTAATTGTTTTTATTTCATAGTGGATAGATTCAAAACTATAATTATAGAAAAAGTAGAATGTAAAGAAACACGATATAACAAACTGCCAGATACCCAGCAGCCACTTCAGAAAATGACCTTTTGGAGTCTCTGTGTGCCCTCCTTAGTCTCACCCCTTTCTCTACCCTCCCCCACAAGATAAGAGGCCCAATGAGTTTTGAGTTTGTCACCGCCTTCCTTTCCTTTAGAGCGCCGCCTGTGTGGCTCTCAGCCCCGTGGGGATTGGCTGTTTCTAGTGACGAGAGGGAGATCGTGGTGCACATGCTCTTCCTGCTCAGAATTACGTGGGGGATCTGTCCCCACTGCTGCTGCGCCCGTCTTCTTCCCTGGGGTCCACTGCCAGGTGTGACATGTTTCAGGACCCTCTGTGCGGATGGACGTTCGGGTTGGTTCTCGTTTTGTCCCGATCTGAACCACCTGAGTGCTTCTGTCACCCGCCCTCCTTGCCCACACTGTCGTCAGGATTTTCTGTCTGTAGGGGTTGGTGGGTGTGAAGGGATGTACGGTGGTGTCACTCGAGTCTCCCTGCGGACTGCGAGGGTCAGGCGCCTTCTGATTGGTGTGGTGGCCGTGTGGGCTTCCTCCGCTTGAAGAGCCGTGTCCTCTCCGTTTTTCACTTGGGTTGTGTGTCTTTTTCTTATTGATTTGGAGGAATTCTTTATATTCTGGACAGTAATCCTTTATCATTTTTATGAATTGTGAATGTCTTCTCTGAATTTATGGCTTGCTGTATTGGTTGGTTTGTTTCTGTTCTCTTTACGGTGTCCCGTAGTGGACAGGAGTTCTTTATTTTGAAATACTCAATTTGGTCAGTCTTCCTTTAGGGTGTGGGTATTTTCTGTCTTCTTTAAGAAGACTTTCCTTATGCCAAGATTACAAAAATATTCCACTTTATGTTCTTCCAAAAGTGTTATATTTTTGTCCATTGCATTTAGGTCTTTAATCTACCTGGAAGTGATTTTTGTACATACTGTTAAGAAGGGGTTCAATTCATTTCTTTTTCCAAATGGATTCCTGCCTGTTCCATTACCATTTAATGCCAGCTTTGAACTGAACAAGTTCCCATAGTGTGTGCGTATGTCTCTGAGCTCTCTGTTCTGTTCCATGCGTCCACCTCTGTGTAAACAATGTTACTGGGTGCAGGTTTTCAGTGCTGCGTGGTGCTCGGGAAGGTGCGCTTCCCTCTTTGTTCTTCAGAGGCATCTTGGCTGTTCTCGGCCCTTTGATCTTCCATGAAAATCCTGAAACGACTTGTAAATCAGTGGATTAATGAGGGGAGACTCAATATCTTGACACTGTTGAGTCTTCCAGACTTTGCTCTTTTTAAGTGTCTGTCAATGGTATTGTATAATTTCATAAAGGTTTGTATAATTTGTTAGATATATTCTTAGATACTTTATATTTTTTGATATTGTTGTAAATGTTTACTAGAAAAATTATATTTTATAAGTTTTTACCAAGGTGTATGAAAAGGCAGTTGACTTTTGTACATTTATTTTATATCTACTAATTTTGCTATTGTCTCTTGTTGATTCTAATAGTTTATCTGTACATACGTTTAGATTTTCTCAATAGGCTGTCGCGTCATCGGCAGAGATGGCCGTTGTCTTTCTTTCCCTCCAGGCTTGCGCCTTTGATTGTTGTTCTCTCTCACTGTGCTGGCTAACTCCTCCCAAGGAGTGACGTCCCGACTGGGGAGTCTCTTTCAGTCCTCATTTCCAAGGGAGTGCTTTAAAAAGAAGAAAAGATAAGAAAGTCCCTTATCAGATTAGAAAATGACCTTCTATTCCTAGTTTATTTTTTTAAAATCGTGAATAGATGTTGCATTTTTGTAAGTCATTATGTATGTGTGTATGTGTGTGGGTAAGATGATCATATGATTTTTCTCCTTTAAACTGGCAGTGCATTGAAGGATACGTGATTTTCTAATATGAAGTACATCTTTCATTTGTAAGGTAGCCCACAAACGTGTCATTATGAATTATCTGTTTCATGCAGGGTTTACTTTGGTTTGTTGGTATTTTGTTTAATATTTTTACATCAGTGTTCATGAGTGAGATTGGCTTGTGATTGTTCTTTCTCTTGCCAGCTTTGCATAAGCAGTATAACTGTGGCCTTAGAAAATAGGTTGAGGCAATGTTGCTTTTTAGATACACTGGGATAGTTTTTGTGAGATTTGAAATATGTGTTGTCTGAATATTTGGTGGAATACAGACAAAGCTGTCTGGCTGACATTTTGTTTGTGGAGAGATCTTTGACTACTGACTTCGTTTCTTTTATTGGTAAAGGGCTATTTGGATTTTCTATTTCTTCTTGAGCCAGCTTTGCTGACTTACTTTTGTAGGAATTTGTCCATTTCAGCTTATTCAAATTTGTTGATGAAAAGTGGCTCACAATGTTCTGTTGTTAATTTATCGAAGTCTGGGTTAGTGATGTTTCCTTTTTCGTTCTTGATGCTGACAGTTGATGTCTTTTTTTCTTCTTAATCTCTGTTACCAGAGGTTGCTGTACATTTCATTAGCCTTTTCAAAGAATCAACATTTAACTTTGTTGATCCTCCAGCAGGGTTGAAAGGACAGTAGAAGGAATACTTTTATACAATCATCCACTGCATAACGACGTTTCGGTCAAAGATAGACAGACCGTATATTCGACAGTGCTCCCGTAAGATCAGTACCACACAGCCTAGATGTGTAGTAGGCTGTACCATCTAGGTTTGTGTAAGTACACTCTGTGATGTTTGCACAATGACAGCATCGCCTAATGGTGCATTTCTCAGAACGTGTCCCTGTTGTTAAGCAATGCACGACTGTGCTTTTCTCCTGTATTCAGCAGTTAGCACTTTGCCACATTTGCTTTATGGATTTGGAGTTTAGCCCTTCTAGTTAGGTGCATAGTGGTATCTCATTGTTGTTTTAATCTGCACTTCCTTAATAACCTGTGACGTTGAGCATCTTCTCATATGCTTATTTGCCATCTGTATGATTTTCTTTGGTGGGCTGTCCATATCTTTTGCCCACTTTTAAATTGGGTTATTTGTTTTCTTACTCAATTTTGAGAGTTCTTTTTATATTTTAGATACAAGTCTTTTATCAGTTATGTGTTTTGTGAATACTTTCTCCCAGTCTGTGACTTGTGTTTTCATTCACTGAACAGTGGGCATTGACTTTTTTTTTTTTTGAGGGAGATTAGCCCTGAGCTAACATCTGCTGCTAATCCTCCTCTTTTTGCTAAGGAAGACTGGCCCTGAACTAACATCTGTGCCCATCTTCCTCTACTATATATGTGGGACACCTGCCACAGCATGGTTTGATAAGCGGTGCTGCATCTGCGCCTGGGATCCAAACTGGTGAACCCTGGGCCACCTAAGTGGAGCACGTGGACTCAACTGGGCCAGCCCTGGCACTGACTTTTTGAAGAGTTTAGATCAGTTATCTATCCTCTAGAATGTCCCACATTCTGGTTTAATTTCTTTGTTTTTTCATGAGTTTATATAAGACTGGATAAAAAGCAAGGTCAAACTTTGTGCTGTCCACGAGAGATGCACTTTAAATATAAAGACATAAAGGTTGAATGTAAAAAGATATACCATGCAAATACTACTAGTTGTAAGAGAGCTGGAGTGGCCATATTATTAACCAGAAAATAGACTTCAAGACAAGGAGTTTTGCCAGAAATGAAGAGGGACAGTTCATAGTGACAGACAGGTCAGGTCGTCAGGGAGATGTAAACCATCCTGAATGTATATACACTTAATATGAGAGTTCTCAGTACATAAATCAAGATTGCCAGAACCGAAGGGAGAAAGAAACAAATCCGTAATTCTAGTTGGAGATTTGAATAACAGTCTGTCAGTAATTGCTAGATTAAAACTGAACTTAAAATTGATAATTAAAAACTTTGTCACAAAGAAAACTCCAGACATAGTATATTTTTTCTAGAAAAAAAAATCAGTTACTTTACAAAAGATCAGACCAATACCATCGATCGCTCTGACTCAGTTACCATAGAACACTCCTCCGACAACCGCAGGACACACGTCCCCAGGTGCAGGCGAGCGCTCGCCAAGACGGGCCATGGCTGGGCCATAAAAACGTCTCAGTGAAGTCGGAAGGATTGGAATCAAGCAGAGTGTATTCTCCGACACGGTACTGAAATGGTAGGAAATCTGAAAAATCCTCAAATATTTGAAAATCAAATAACACGTCTCAAAAAGAATATCACAAGGGAAAAAAACATAACATGAACTAAACAATAATGAAAATATGGCCTGTCAAAATTGGTAGGCTACACCTAGAGAGGTGCTTACATGGAAATGTATAGCCTTAAATCCTCATACGGAAGGGAAGGGAGGTTTAACATTTAAATCTAAATTTCCACCTTTAGAAACGAGAAAATGGTGAGCAAACTCAAAGTAAGTAGAAGGAAAGAAATAGAGTACAAATCAGTAAAATAGAGCACAGGCAATAGAGAAAGTTAACATAGCTAAAATGTGGTATTTTTGAAAAGATCTATAAAATTGACAAGTCTCTAGCTAGATAGATCACGAGAAAAGAGAAGACATAATCAATCAATATTTAGGAATGGAAGAAGGGATATCATCACATATGCTATAGATGTTGAAAAGATAGGAAATGTTAATAATTTTATACCAGTAAACTTAACAACTTAAATTGGATGGAAAATGCCTTAAAAAATGCAACCTACCAAAAGTGACCCAAAATGGAATAGAAAATCTGAATTGCCCTAAATCAATCAAAGAAATTGAACTCGTAGAGAAAAATCTTCTTACACGTTGACTCATGGATGAATGGAGATTTTTATTGAAATGTCATCACATCATGAAACGTTTCCTGATCAGTCTGTGTACACTGCTAAATCATAGATGGAAGAAAAAGGGTTTGGGAAGTGTTATTCATAACGCATAAAAAGTACAGTGACACCAAAGCTGCAGTGTGGATGTCCTCTGTCTGCATGGCACACTTGCACTGTCTACACCACGGTTCTGAAGGTTTGGGTCCCAGACCCGGCAGCAGCTTCTCAGAACTTAGAAGAAAGGCAGATTATTAGACGCCTCCAAGACTGCAGAAGCCTGTTGTGGGAGGGGCCTGAGATCTGCCTTTCCAGGCCATCCTGATGCACACTCAGTTGGGGACTTCTGAGAAATCAGTTAAGATATGGTCTAAGGGTTTATATCTCTTAGCATCAAGGAAATAATATTGTTTAAAAACTGAAGCTCTTAGACAGTCCAAAGTTTTCTAGCATTTCTCTTGAAGAAACAGCGTTTTTACTGATAGTCTTCACTATTGTAAGCAAACAAAATAAAATTCTCAGAAAGGAAAGGTCAAGTTTACAATAAAATTAAGAGCTTTTGTTTTGGATCCTGCTGCATTCTCAATGTGGATAAAGTAACGATTATAACAAATGATAAATCTGGTCTGGCACAAATAGTGCTTTTAAAAAGTCACAAATATATCTTTTTGATAATAGCACATTGAAAAACCTTTATGATGCATCTTTGAACAGAATCAGTAATGAGCTATATACTAAACCAGAGTAAGAGGCATCCGTTTGATAGTGAGATGCAGTTTTAAAAAACCAATAAATTCTATTATTTAAATGACATTTATTTAGAATTACTCATGGAGTAAAAAATTATTTAACTGGAATAAAGGAAAGGCGCGAGAAGTATCAACAAGACCAATAAAGGGACTGAAAGTTTGCTCGTGCTGTTTGGACGGACGGACATACGTCTGGCATCGCTCGTGGCCACATGTGGCTCACAAGCACCGCTCCCCTGTACTTCCCATTGCTGGGCCATCACCTCCTGCTCCTGGCTGACGTGTGTTCAGACAACACGCTTTGGAAGGCAAGTGAATCTTCTGCCAGCCCACACGCCTCTTGTCTCTTCAGAGAACAGCCGCATGCATCACCTTTGCAGTCCAGGGAAAGCCAGGGTGACGCATCCAAGTGTACCTGCAGTCCCTGTCTGTGAGGCGACAAGGAAGCCTGCGTCCTTAAGGGGCTCACAGGAAACCCCTCAGGAGGATGCCATTTTAACTTGGCCCGGAATTCCGACTCACATGCCGAGTTCTTTGGCAGAAGGCATGCTCAGAACCTTCTCGGAAGCGGGGCATTGCTTCTTAGAGGTGGGCTGCGTTACCTGAAGACAAAGTGCCCTCCTTTTGCAGCTCTTGTCGCGGTGCTCGGCGGCCTCTGTGGTTAACTCAGCCTGCAAGGACAGTCTGATGGAGAAAGTGAGCTTTTTATTTTGATGTTTAATATAACCTGACAGATAAAGTGGATTGTAATGAATAAATTATCTAAAACCTATTTCTGTTTCTTTGTTTGAAATGAAAACATGGCCTTGAATATGTTTTTTTCAAGAAAAAGAAGAGATACTTTGATTAGGAATTCTCTGTACTTGTAATTTTTGGTGAGGGAAAGCCAAACTGTTGCCTGAAACGCTCTAGGGTATTTCAGGTGGCCTTTGGTGCACACGGGGGGCTTCTGAATTTTCCAGCTTGCAGAGGTTGGCTCAGCTGAGGCGTCACAGGCGTGTTCCGCGGATGAAGAGACAGGTACACTTTGCATGTTGTTTCCGTCCGCCGCCCCTGCGTCTGCGGGCTCTTCCCTGCAGCACCAAGGCTGGAATTCTGTGGGCTGCCTTTGCAGGATTGCAGGGCCGTAATTCTGTCCTGAAGCTTGACAGACTCCCCGGGATCTTTCTGAGATGCGAAATGAGATCTAAAGTTCTCAAAGGTCATTTTCCTCAGGGTGGTTTAGTATTGTTGATTTTGTGTTCCCTCTGGGATACAGATTTCCAGGCTGTTTCTGTCTTACTAAACTTACCACGTACAACTAATGCTTCCAGTGAAATGGTGTCTCCTCAAAGGCAGGGGAGAGCCCCCTCAGGGCACATTTGGCAGTATCCAGAGACCCTTTTGGTCATCACAGCTGGGCTAGGAGGGAGTAAGTGCTACTGGCAGGTAGTAGGTCGAGGCCAGGGATGCTGCCGAACGTCCCAGGACGGCCCTCACACCGAGTGGTCGAAACTGTGGGCTGGAGGAGGCCACCGCAGAGGCGTCTGCTGCTCAGCAGGCGCTCAGGAGGCTGCCACGCCCACACTGCCTGTGTGTGTGGAGGCGCAGGGTGCGTTCAAGCCGTTCTCTGTGGTGGAGCCTCCCTGTGGGTGGGATAGGATGCAAGTCCCTCTCATAACTAAAAATAATGAAGCTAAAGACCAATTTGGAAAGTCCAAGGCTTCTTGCCCTACTGGCCCTGGGACGAGCATTAGAAAATGGAGAACGTTCTGACATCCAGTGGGACTGGGTGGCCAAGGATTCCACTTGAACCCCAGCAGTGGCCAGCGGTCACAGAGAATGGAAGGAAAAATTCTTAATGGATTTTCTAATGTATTAGTGCTTCATTATTTTAATGAACAGCATTAATTAACTTTCAGAAATATAAATAGTAACTTTTAATATTTGAGAAATATAAAAATTGAATTTCAGCTCAAAAGGCAAGATCCCAGAACATGGTATGTTAAAATTTATTCTGTGCTTCTTTGCTGCCTTTGGGGCCTTGGGGGCCTGTGCCTAGAAGGCAGCAAAGATGGCAGCATCCACCTCTTCCTGACAGTCATGCGGATGATGTGGTGGCAGGGATGTGGTCAGAGCTGCGCCAGCTGTATTTGAATGTTCCTCACTGAGCCTAGAAAATTGAGGGAGGTAAATAAACAGCCAACAGAGTGTTGCCAACATATAAAAATGCAATGGTTTCCCAGACTGGTGCTAAAATCCTTTCTCCTCTCAGTGTAGGGGTGTTCCTGCCCAGTTAAACAGTTCATTTTGGCCTTTCTCTTCCCCTAGTAGTGGGGGCTGCAAGGCAACCAGTGGGAGGGAGGTGCTGGGGGAGGCAGGAAGAGGAGCTCTTCCTTGCTGTGTCTGGGGAGCTGGTTATTCATGTTCTGCTCTGTCTAATGGAGCATTTGCTGAAGGCTTTGTACTTATGCAGATGATATGTAATACCTGCTCGTTAGAAAATACTGAATGAATGTAGAACTATATGGTCGTAAACCCTGGAGGTTACCCTTTCCCTCCCTCCTTTTAATAGTTTGTGTGCATTTTGTATTTCTAAAAAATACAGATAGTTTCTATTATAAAAGATTCTGAAAGATTAATACAGAAATATTAAAAGAAATGATATGACGCCCCTCACACCCACATGCACACCTCCCCCTCCCTAGCTGCAGTGAGCAGCCCTCAGTCCCTTGGTGTGTTTTCTTTCAGTGCCAGTGTGTGACCTAGTCACCCAGCACACGCGTACTGAGTCCTCATTCTGTGCAGAGCAGTGCTCACGTGCGAGGGATGTGAGGCTTCACACACACAACTTTTCTTTTCTTCCCACAAAATGGGATCATGTTATATGTGATGTTCTCAAACTTGCAGTTTTAAAATCGTATGAAGCCTCTAACGTCTTTCCATGGAAATGTGTATAAATAACCGCAGTCGTGTATAGCTGCATGGTGTTTTATTATATGGATGTGTGGACCCTCTTTTGTGTAATGCTTACTTCATGTTAGATAAATTAGGACCCAGAAAAGGCTCTTATAGTCCCGGTGGGCCATCTGGGCCTGCTGTGGCATTGACGTGCTGGAGGGCCCAGGCCCCTTCCATCACACAGCTCTACTATCCCTCTGCTCTTGTCCTCTCCGTGGTCGAAGACGGCTTGCCATGTCCACATTCCCTCCACGGGCAAAGGAAAGAGAAAAGGGTGAGCATGAGGACAGCACTTAGAATTTGGACTCTTCGCTTCTGATCATTTCCCATTGACTAGAATTTGGCTGCGAGATCAGACTTAGCTGCAAAGACACTGGGAAATGTGCTCAGCTAAAACTTCCACTGGTGAAGAAGAGGGAGAAGACAGATATTAGACCAGTAGGCTCTTCCACAGCGGCATTTAGGTAGCTTCACAGGTTTTACCAGGAAAAATATTGTACATCCTTGTACGTATAGTTATGTGTACAGATGCAAGTCTTTCTATAGGTTGGGCACCCAGAATTCAAAAGGGATGTACATTTAAAAATATTAAAGTACTGCCAGATTGCCTTCCAAAAAAGCTTCCTTAATTTACATTCCCACTGACAGCAAACCAGTGTCCTGTGAACACAGCCTAGTCAACATGAGGTGTTGTTCACATTTTACATTTCTTCCAAGTTGCTGGATGAAGATAGAGAGATAGATAGATAGATAGATAGACAGACAGACACATAGATAGATGATTCTCATTGTAATTTGTATTTGCATGATTAATCAAGAGCATGAAACTCTTTCCATAATCATTGCTCATTTGTGTTTCTTCTACTGTGAACTGCCTGTTGGTGTCTTGTTTCTTGTTGTTTCCTCTTTTGTTGATCTGTAGCAGAAACTTATACATACACACACATTCTAAATATAAATCCTCCATCACGTATGTTATACCTACTTTATTCTTGGCATGTTTTTTAATGAAAATTATATAATTTTTATGTGAGTTATGTTTTCCCTTAAGCCTTCTGGGTTTTGTGACTTGTTTAAGAAGGCCCACACCAAAATAAATAAAAATCTTTTATTCTGCTTTTATGTTTAGTTTTTAAATGTACCCTGAGTGTGTGTGGAGTCTGTTAGCAATAACAAATGGCTAGATTTATAGCATCGCTTTTGACTTGTTCATTCTTTCCTCACCGAGTTAAAATGCCACCTTCATTACAATTATATATGTGACTCTATTTCTGGACTTTCTCTTCCCGTGATTTGTTGGTCTTGCCCTCCCTAATATCATCCTGTAATTGCCATAGACTTATAGTATATTTGATGTCTGGTAGTGCGAGTCCCTACTCATTATTCTCTATTAATTTTTTTTTTTTTTTTGCTATTCTTGTGCATTTCTCTTCTGCACCAACTTTAGAAATATCTTGTCAAATTCCATTAAAGAAAAGCACTGCTGGTATTTTGATTGGGCTTGCATTGACTCTGTAGATTCATTAGGGAAGAACTGACATCTTTAGAATCCTTCAATGAGAGTTCATTGAGAACGGGCATTTCACGTGCTCTCTGGCATCATGCAATGATGAGAAATAAGCATCAGATAAGGGCAGTTCAGCAACACGAAATAGCGTAGTGTAAGTAGCATTGGTCCCCTCATGATGTCTGTGTCTGTGCTCCACACACCTGTGCTGTCAGCACGTCGCCTTGTCCTGTCTGCAGTGGCACTTGCATCTGGTGCTTTGCTGTCCACGTCGGGAGAGCCTCTGCCGCCTGGCTTTCGATGCCAGCCTTCTCTGGGCCTTGTGTGGTCTTCTTGTCTTCTGCCCTTTTTCGTGTTGCGTTGTAAACAATCCCGTCAGCAACACCAGAGGCGGTGTTTGCGGCCCAGCTGCTGGGAAATGCAGTGCCCTTTACTGTCAGTGCGCAGCATTGATTTCTGCCAGTTTCACCACTTTGACTTGTGGTGCAGAGGAGGGTAAATAAGTGACAGCCTTCTATGTCAAGAACTACTTGAAAATGTTACCTTTGAGTGAGGATTTTAATCGTTTCTCTGGTGAGAGGAGGACGTACTTTTCTACATTTATCAGTAATCACAGGAGTGTTTTCGAGTGCTGAACAGTATAGTGAGTCCAGAAAAATATTTTGCTCCGTGAATTCGTGTTAATAGGTGATTGTTCTGTGATTTGAAAAAAAATTACAAGGCCAAATCCACTTGTACCCCTAAGTGTGATTTTTTTTTTAATCATCTAGAGGATAAAGTTAATAGCTCTGAAATGAAAGGGACGATGAGGCAAACGTCAATTTGAGGACCTGACCAACTCTTCAGAGCTTATCTCCTTTGTGAGCGAGGCACATGTTATGTTACGTGAGCACAGAGAAGTCACTGAGTAAAACGGTGCGCAGGCAGTGGTGCACGTAGCACGCACGTCCTTAGGTCATAAGAGAAAGCTATGGTTTGGGGTGAGTGGGTGGGAGAGGAGGAGCAAAGAATGAAGGTCTCCGGTAGGATACATGGAAGGTCATCTCACAGTGGGAATGAGCCGTGTTCCCAGGAGACAGCGGGCCACTGAACCAGGTGGCAACTGCAGAGGAGTCCGGGGCCAGGGATGGAGCTGTGACAGCCGTCCAGCACTCCCACTGCTGCGTGAAACAGCGTATGGGCTGATGGTGGAGGAGCTTGGTGTGCTGTCACTTATGGTGTGTAGAGACGATAGCTCAAGAACTCTCTCCACGGCCACGCCCACTGTGTTGTCCCTTCCTTGACATGCAGGTGCTGGTTAGCAAGCAGAGTTCTCGAGGTGTAAGTCACACTGTGCGCTGTTTGTTTTCCAGAACTACACTCAGTACATCCCTCTGTCTATATATGACCTGCAGACGTGGATGGGCAGCCCGTCGATATTCGTCTACGACTGCTCCAATGCTGGCCTTATCGTCAAGTCCTTCAAGCAGTTTGCCCTGCAGAGGGAGCAGGAGTTGGAGGTGAGGCACTCGAATGCCCCGGGATTGGGGCTGAGTCTTTGTTTTGTTTTCTCTGGGATGGTGTGGTGGGGTGGGGTGCAGTGGGGTGGGTGTTGGGCTCCAGGTGGTGCTTCCCTTCATTCTTTGAGTGGAGAATTGCACAGGTGTATTCCATGACAAAGAACTTGGGAGGTCCTCGGTACAAGCTTGTAGGCTCATATATACATCTCATTTTACTCAGTGTCTTTTTTAATCTGAACATTAATTAAGTGGTAACATTAACAGAGTTGATTTATGCTCCACTGGTCTCTACCTCTGAGATAAATGTTAAAATAAAGCAGACACATTCATTTTAGGAGAAATGGACCCATATCTGGGCACAGTCTGCAGTTCCACTAGCACTTTGTTATTGCCTCAATTCTATTTTCTTTTGTGTTAAAAAACAAACAAAAACCCACTAAGCTAAATACAGAAAATAAACCAGAACAGCTGCCATTGGTGGCTTCCGTTGAAAGAGCTGGAAAGCCAGTGCAGTGCTCTGATCGTGAAGAGACATTTTACTTGGTTGTTTTAATTAATATTTGATGTTTGAAAAAACAGTGAATTCTAAAGAGAAATCGAAGAGGTAGTTTCAATTAAGAGGCCTCCATCCTGTGGCCTACACGAAAGTGTGAGAATAAAATATTCTGCAGCCTCGAGGGAGTCATGAATTCTGATTGGTTACAGTGCAGGAAACTCTCAATTCAGGAGCAAAAATGGTCCAGAGTACATGTTTCCTCAAGCCTTTTTGGGTCTATCCAATTTTAATGTATTGTTATGTTTTTTCACATTTCATCGGAGGATATTGCTGTCATACAGTTTAATGTTTCATATTTATAAATTAAGCCCTTATGCAGAACATTGCATAAGAGTGACTGATAAATAAAATGCCCTTTATCCTTGAAAATGGAACCAAGTGCCACAGTTATTATTTTTGCATTCTATAAAAAGAGAAGGGGAAGATTAAGTTTTGTATCATCAAATTTTTACCTTGCTTTTGGGCATTTCATCTAGGTTTAACCAAGGGATAGGTTATCTGATGAGCACTAAAAAAATCAAAGCGGCGAGAGATAATTTGCTTTTTCTCGCATCAAGTCATAAATATTGCAAAAAAATTTTTTTTTACATTTATAATATGTAAATAAAAATGCCAAAGAATTCTGCCTGGTTTTTATACCCAATTTATGAGCTTCGGGTGGTTAAGAAAGACCAATACATCAGCCTTAGTTAATTAAAACATGTTAAATATGGCCTCTCTCCACCCCTTTCAGCAGAAAGCAAGCATTTCTCTCTCTTGCATGAGACTAAATGTTTTCTTTGCAGCACTTTGAGTATCTGCTCTGTCAGTCCTGTATGTATTCTCTGTGTGTTGCCAAGGATTAATCAGCCTAAGAAACTGTTCATTTCATCAAGTGCAACGAAAAAGATTTCCATGCATCTTTTTTGGGAAAAAAATGTTTAATTGACTAATGCCTCATGGAAGAGAGCAAATGAAAAGTATGTTATCTGAAGTGGCAAAGAGACGGCAATGCAAAGTTCTACCATATGTTCTATAATTAGCTCTGACTTTTATCTTCAGTCCTTTTTTTAATTACGTGTAGATAAGTCTTATGTTTTTCCAATACACTTACTGTTATTGGCTATTGTTCAGTTTGGTCTCTTGCATAAACAGCGGAAATTGAAAAGATAAAATTGGCTCTTAGCATGTATCTTAATGTTCACGTTAGTCATTTTATTATCTGCTGTAGAAATAGCAGTCCTATATGGCCTCTTAGGTTTATTCTTTTAAAAAATTATTTCCCTCTTACACTTGACCAAATTCTTTGTAAATTTACAATACATTTTAGCACTTTTATTGGTAAATGATAACATGTGAACTGAAATTGGCAGATAAAGTGGTTTGTGCCAGTGTTTAAACAATAAAGAGGGTAAAAAGTGATTAAATATAATGCAGGAAGATGGTTCCTTGGACCAGAAAGCCTCCGAGTAATAAACATGGACACAAGTCTGCGCGACATAAATTTTAAGGATGATTATCGGCCTCGTGTTCTTGGTCGCACAGCACTGTGCTGGGACCGGGAGGGTTCCTTGCTGTGGACGCCCATCTCACAGGACCATTGCAGGCGAGGCTGAGGACGGCCTCTGGAGAGCGCAGTGCAAACGACCACACACAACTCAAACGTCCTTCTAGCCAGGACACGCGCGTCCGTCACTCCGCCGTCTTCTACGTTTTTATTTGTCGTATTGCTTTTTTCATTGTCATATTGCTTTGTAATTTGTAAATTAAGGAAAATCTTCCAATCTTTCTGCTTTCAACATTCTTTTTAAAATAAGTATTTTTATTTTTACGAAATTAGTATGCCATGATTTTAAAAATCAAATATTAGAGAGGACTTATAATGAATGAAATAGTTCCTGGCCTGACTCCTCCCCGGTCAAGACTGCTACTGATGGAAACCTCCTTTAACTGTTCATGTTTCTAGTTCCTCCACTGAGTGCCTCTACACGTGTAAATAATATGCTTATACTACCACTCCTTGATTCCTGAATTTTAGGTTACCTATGGCCTTTCTGTCGTCATACAAACCAAAAACAGAGCTGCCATTAGTAAATTGTATTTAAAGAATTGGAGAAACTATATAGAACTTTGACAGTAAAGACACGTTACATGGTAGTTTTAAGTTGTATTTGGTGTTTGCGTTAAACAGTGAATTCTAAAGGGAAATTGAAGGGGGGGCACTAAATGCCCTCTCCCCATTTCCCCACTGCCACGTAGTTATATCTCTCAGTCTGGATTCTCTAGACTTTGTAACCTTTGCAATTTTAAATATGTTTTTATCTCTAGTTTCATCAGTGATCAGTAGTATCTTTTGGTTTTTAGGCTCTTAGCTTCCTTAGACTTTCTTTTGCCTCTTGACCTTTGAAACTCTGTCATCTGCACTTTTACTTTATGATTATCTTCTGTTCTCTGACCATAATTAAGCCCCCATGCTTTGTATCTGGGTTGATTCTAAAAAATAACAAACAGTAAAGCTCAATTCCCTGATTATGACCATGCAAATATTGTTCATTGAATGGCTAAGTAGGGTGCTGTGACTTCCGTTTTAATAACCGTTTTTGTTTGTTTCTTTGATTTTCTTGGAAATTTTCTCTTTTCTTCTTGACTTAGATGTTTAACGTTTCTTCAGTCCCCAAATTCACAAGGATAGCATCAAATCTCAGAAAATGCCCTTTCCCCAAAGTGTCTTCCTCCCCAGCTCTCCACTGCCACATCCAGGTGATTGTTTTAAGCAGGCCTGCTCTGTAGCCGTCGTCCTGGGATTTCCCTTATGGCTCTCCTGGATGCATCCACTATGTTCTAGATCCCATCTCCTCCTCTTTCTTGATTGTCTCCTTTGTTCTGCTAGGGCAAATCTGCAAGTAACAACCTAAGAAAGGATGTATGGGAGTAATCTTTCTCAGACCTTAGATGTTTGCATTTGGAATGCTTTCAGCTGTAAGTAATGAAAAATCTCACTATAGGTTTTTAAACAAATAACAGTTTGTCTTTTTCACTAAGCTCTCTGAGGCAAATGATTTAATTATTCAGCAATGCCATCAGGGACCCAGGCTGTTTTTATCTTCCCACTCTGGCTTCCTTAGCCGGTTGATGTTTTATCTTGATGGTTACAGTGTGCCCACCATGGCTCCAGGCATTTCATCTGTCTTTGAGGCAGGAAGAGGTGTGGAAAGGTGGTGCCAGCACATCTGTCTCTCTTACTAGGAAAGCAGAGCTGACTTCCCCTCTATCTCGTGTATTGGAGCAGGGCCATGTGGCCACCCTCCTGTAGTGGGGAATGGGTATCGGACTATCTGATGACGAGTGTCAGCCACGTTGCGTGTCTGAAATGTCTTCATTCTATCCACATGCATTATTGACAGTTTGGGAATGGAATTTTAGGCTGTTTCCACTAAGCAATATCACTGTTGCTTCTTGCAGTGGATGAGTAGATGTACTTGAAAAGTCTGCCCGCTGGCCTCGTGTAACTCTAACCAGGAATCCAGGGGTACAACTACTTACATTCAGACATAAGCCATAGAAGGATATTTATATTCATGATATACAACATATATGTTGAATGAGTTGGAGAGAGAGAAAGAAAAAGATTTTTGAAACAGCTTTTATCTTGGACATTAAATCTTTGGTCTGTAAAAAGAAAGGATGACTAAATCTCAAACACATTCTCTTTGAAACAGTCTTTATGAAGTTGTATCCATCACTTCTGCTTCTGGTGGCTATTTCCCACAGGCAGTTACAGCTCTTCACTGAAGACAGCAGTCAAGCATGGTGGCGAACCTAGGCAATCTCTCTCTTTTTGTTTGGAAGCAAGTGAGCAACTTGATGTCTAGTGGGAGGAACAATAGTGCCTTTTCTTTTACAGAGACAGAGTGGCTGAACCGTGCCCCAGGAACACTTGCTCCTGAACATAACCATCCTCCCAGGTGGAGGACTGGAGCACAGACAGTGTCTTGGTGGGCGCCATGGCAGTAGCCTGAGAGTTCCTCCTGCAGAATCGTTGCCGCGTTTTAGGAATAGGCTCTGATGGCAGTTCAACCGTCACCCCGGTGGCATGATTCTCTTACTACTTGTTGCCCTTTGCAAAGCTTTTCTCATGATGCTTCCAAGTAAATCATGTTTTTAGCTGACATTCTCTAAACACTATTGTGTGATCCACTCCTCTTAACTCTAGCAGTACCATCCAGCAGCACAGAAACCTGTCAAACGGACACTCGTTTTCATAGCAAGAAACAAACTTGGTTCTGTGGCATCACTGAATCCACAATGACTTACAACTCTATTTTCTATTTTGAAATCTTGTATTTGAACTGATATATAATACATTATCCTCATGTACCCATTGCTGTGACTAAACTTTATGTCAGATATTTAAACTAAGTAATTCTGACAAAAATGATTAACACCAGAATCTTCAGGTTTCTTTAAAAAAAGGTTAAATGTGCATCCCATGGAACTAAAGAATTCATATTTTGAAATCTTACAGTTCCTTTGCTAGTGCTGTAGACAGCACATTGCATGGGTGTCCATGGAATTTGCAGCAGAAGTCAACTCTGTGTTAAAAAGGTTAATATTTGTAGTGTTATGATGTCTGTCTGGGATTTCTGAATTCCACAGGGTAATTCTGAGGTTATCTATAGGAAGGTATCTGTCTTGCTCACTGTTTACTAAATGGAATTTTCGGGTGTGAGTTTATCCCCGTGGACTTGCAGTTGTTGGGATGTTTGTCTCTAGCTTGGGGGTCCACGGTGCTGATTTTACAGGAGCTCAAGGCTTGTCCATCTGTATCTTTCACACTATAATTGTTTTCATACCTCCCATTCTTTTCCTTCTTTAACTTTGTAGTTGTCATTTGTAGGTGGTAGGGAAGTGAGAAGTCTATCCTGTGATAACTTTATTCTTTTTCTCCTTTAATTTTTAAATGAGACAATTTGTGGATTTTTAAAAGGTATTCTCCTCTTTTCTAAGTCATCTCCATTTCCTCCAGTATAAATTTTTCTTTTATGATTTATTTGGATTGTTCTCTTTTATACCGGAGACTTAGGACGATTCTTTGTTGTGTCTCATATTAAAGAATGAAGAGAAACTCCCCACTGTTGCCGCGTGTCCGTGGTGGGAACTGTCACCAGACGGAAGGCAGCTGGGGAGCTGGCTGCACACAGGGCGCCCAGAGGCACAGTGCAGAGGGCCTTATTTTACTGGGATGCTGACGACTGCACCAGCTAACTTAGTTTTCCTCAGATACACCAGTAACTCTTGAGAGAAGCAAACGCCCGAGTGCTGTCTGGGGAGGCAGTGGTGGGCAGTTGCAGGAGACCTGGCTTCAGGCACACAGGTGAGCAGTGGTCTGTCCGGGTGACAGATCTTCAGGCGACCCGGTCTTCCTGCCTGTGCCGCTCGAGGCCTGGCTGGTGTACCGCCTTCCCCTCCTGCTGCTCTGCACACTCTCGGGACAGTTTCTCACCCTCTTTTTAATAGAGGCTGGCCAAGTTCTCCCCTCCGTACCATACACTTTATGTATAGTAAGCTGTGAGAATTCATAAGAGCAAAGGCTTTCAAAACAATATTGTTAGGAAACATAGTGTAGTTGAAACACACTCTCTCTCTCTCACACACACACACACACACACACAGGAAACACCAGAAGAGAGTCGCATTTGTATTTGAGAAGAAATCCTACCATTTCAACTGTTTATAGGAGAGTGGGGGGATTAATCTCAAACAACTACGGCAGAAACTCCTTTAATTGGGACCCACACAGCTACCTCCACTGTGCCTGGCTGGGGAGAATAAAGCCATTAGGCAAATAAAGAATCCAGTGGGGACGGCTGGTCCTCAAGTGCTCTGGTGAGCTGATTTGCTAATCAGAAAATAGGCAGGGCGTGGAAGAGCAGTGGTGAGAGAAGGAGCCTCCAGAAGACCAGGGCCTTTCCTGCAAGTGAGAGCTGGGAGGAGAAGGGCAGCACGGGGTGGAAGGGCAGCCCTGGGGAGGCACCAGCAGAGTGCGGAACAGAGCACAGGCCCCACGGCAGGGCCTCTGGGCACTACTCCCCGTCACTCATGTGACGTTTTCTAGTCTGTAGCGTGTTTGTACATTTTATCCATCGTCAGCCTGTGCCATGGAATGGCACACAATCAGTCTCCGAGCTCTTTGCTGCCTCTGTGCACCTGTGCACCATCCCTTCTGCAGTTTGTTTGGGAAGATTGAGTTCTCTTCTCTTGGTGCCTTTTACCATTCCTAGTTCCCTAATTTGAAGGCTTTGGGAGAAAGAAAAATGATTTCTCTGCATAAAAAATTTAGGAACCCTCACGGCTGATGGTATTAACTGAAATCCACAGACAAGCAAAGTGTCATTAGTACACTCAACTTTCAAGGGGTAAGTAAAATTCTACTTTCTTCATAGACATAGAGCCTGAAATCTTCCTCAGCTGGCCTCATATAGCAAGTTTTTACACAATTAATTTGACAATTATATGTTATCTTGAAGTATCTGTTCTGTTGGGGTTGTCAGCTGTAATTTAAATCTATTACATAAACCTGTCAACATGCCTCTCATATGAAGTAGATGCTCAGGAGATATTTACAGATTTAGTCTGATAAGTAAATATATATCTGAATAAACTACCTTTGTTTTTTCAGACGTGTCTGTGATTCAGTGAATATGTTTGATTTTTGATTGGTTTGTATGAGATGTGAAAAAAAATTATTAGTCCAAATCCATGACATAATATACTGTTTGCAGCCATCATGAAATTGAGAACTTATCCAAAGTTAAGTCTTAGAGTTTAATCCTTTTTTCCAATATCATCTGTTTTAAAATATGCCAGAGGGGCCGGCCCGGTGGCGCAGTGGTTAAGTGTGCACGTTCCGCTTCTTGGGAGCCCAGGGTTCGCTGGTTCGGATCCTGGGTGCAGACATGGCACCGCTTGGCACACCATGCTGTGGTAGGCATCCCACATATAAAGTGAGGAAGTTGGGCACGATGTTAGCTCAGGGCCAGGCTTCCTCAGCAAAAAGAGGAGGACTGGCAGTAGTTAGCTCAGGGCTAATCTTCCTCAAAAAAAAAAAAAAAACCCAGAAATTGCTTAATATTCAGGACCACAGATTACGGCCAACACCATAGGATATGTGCAGGACACTGGTTCCCAGCAGGACCCATCTTCTTGGCCCTGCTTGCTATCTACCCACCCAAGCTGAGAGGCTTCAGCCTTCCCCTAAGCTGAAGCTAGAGGATACTGGGGCAATGGCCAGATCTTCTCTCTTAAAGGATCTGTGGTGGCACAGGACACTGGAGCTTCTGGTGGCAACCAGAGAAATGGCTGCCTTAAACTGGTTGAACATGGAGCCTTGGTAGAGGAGGAGGGCCACGGGGAAATTATCAACTGGAGGGGAGGGGTAGCAGGTCAGTGGTTTTCTTAACACTAAGGTCAGAAGCAAGGAAAAGATGCTCATTCTTACTATTTCTCTTCAACTTTGTACAGTAAGACTTAGCCTGTGCAACAAGTCAAGGGAAAGAAAAAGAAAGCATACAGCCTGGAGAAGAAGAAATTAAACTGTCTTTTTTTGCAGATGAAACAATCATCTATGTTGAAATGTCAGTTATAAGGATTGCATTGACATTTATACAACACTCCCCCACAGCAGCAAAATACCTGTGCTTTTCAAGTGTCTGTGGAGCATTCATCAGGGTACATCATATCCTGAGCCATAAAGCAGACCTCAACAAATCTTAATTAACTGAAATCACACAGAGTATGTTCTTTGACCATAGTAGAATCAACTACAAGTCAATAATGGGAAGACAACAGAAAAATCTCAGAAAAAAATTACCACCACATAATTCATGGGTCAGAAGTCTCAAGGGAAATTTAAAAAAATACATTGAACTGAATGAAAATGAATATACAACGTCAGTATTTATAAGATGCAGCTAAAGCAATTGAAAGGTAAATTTACAGCACTAAATCCTTATGCTAGAAAAGAGAAGTATCAAATTAATAATCTAAGTTCCTACCCGCCTTAGTCCTTCGGGGCTATTATAACAAAATGCCACAGACTGAGTGGCTTATAAACAACAGAAATTTATTTCTCACAGTCCTGGAGGCTGGAAAATCCAAGATGAAGGCACCAGCATGGTTGAGTGAGGGCCTTCTTCCTGGTTCACATCCAGCGTCGTCTTGCTGTGTCCTCACATAGTGGAAGGGGACGTGGGAGCTCTCAGGTTTCTTTTATAAGCTCACTACTCTCACTCATGAGGCTCCACCCTCATGACCTAAGCACCTCTCAAAGGCCCCACTATACGTCACCTTTGGGGGTTAGGATTTCAACATATGCATTTGGGGGAGACACAAACACTCAGACCATAGCACTATGTCAAGAAACTAGAAAAGGAGAGCAAAGTAAGCCCAAGTAATCAGAAGAAAGAAAATAATGACTGTAAGAGCAGAGATCATTGAAATTGAAAACAGAAAAACAGTAGAGAAAAACCAATGAAACAAAAAGCTGATGCTCAGAAATAATCCATAAAATAGATAAATCTCTAGCAAGACTAACAAATAGAGAAGAATCAGGATCCTGCAACCATTAAAAGAATAATAAGGAAATACCATGAACAACTTTACGCTCATAAATTTGACAACTTCAAAGAAATGGAACAATTTCTATAAAACCACAAACTACCAAATCCCAACCAAGATGAAATGGATAATATGAACAATCCTACAAGCACTAAAGAAATTGAGTTTGTAATTTAAAAGTTCCAGCAAAGGAAATCTCCAGGTCCAGAGACTTTCACTGGAGAATTCTACCAAACATTTAAAGAAGAATTAACACCAATTTTACACAATCTCTTCCAGAAAATAGAAGAGGGAGGAAACACTTCCTAATTCATTTTTCGAGGTCATTGTTACTGTGATGCCAAAATGGACGCACAGTACAAAATACAAAAACACCACCAAAAACTTCAGACCATTATCTCTCACAAACTTAGATGCAAAAATCCTTAAAAAAAAAAAATAGCATATCGGTCCTAGTAATCTATGAAAAGAATTATACTCCACAACTGAGTGGGATTTATTCCAGGTATGCAAGTCTGGCTTAATATTCAAAAAATCGATTAATGTAATTCACCATACCGGTAGAGTAAAGTAGAAAAATTACATGATCATATCAATTGACGCAAAAAAAGCATTTGACAAAATCCAGCACCCTCTCGGAATAAAAAAAACTCAGAAACTAGGGATAGAAGGGAACTTATTCTCCTTATAAAGAGCATCTATAATAAAAAAATATAGCCATCATCATGCTTGATGATAAAAGACTGAGTTTTCCCCCCTAAGATTAGGTCCAAGGTTAGGATGTCCATTCTCACCATTCTTATTCAACATAGTACTGCAAGTTCTAGCCAGTGCAATAAGGCAAGAAAAGGACATTGTCAGTCACTAGGGAAATGACTCAAAAACACAGTGAGGTGCATTTCACATCCTCTAAGATGGCTAGAATAAAAAAGATGGATAATTACGAGTGTTGACGAGGATGTGGAGGAATCGGAAGCTTCACACACTACTGGTGCAGATGTAAAATGGTGCATCCACTGTGGAAAACAGTCTGGCAATTCCTCAGATAAACTTAGGGTTACTGTATGGCACAGCAGTTCCACTCCTAGGTTTGTACCCAAGAGAATTGAAAGCACGTGTTCACACAAAAACTTGTACACAGATGTTCATAGCAAGCATTATTCATAATAACCAAAAAATGGAAATTCTCTTCTTGATGTAAAAGTTTGCAGAATTTTTAAGTATCTACTTTTTTTTAGTTGCTGAGTAAGAGTAATTGGGGAGTATAATTTAGTTATTATTTCTCATTAAGCATCTTCCCTGAGTTATAGAATGATTCTAGAGCATTTTAGAAACTGTTCAATTGCTAACAGCTAAATGGCTTTAAAACAGTGGCTGGTCCCTTTGTGCAAACTATCAGGGTAATTGTGACAAACTATTGCTATAAAGGGTTAGCTGCCCTTTGAAGGGCAACGTTGAAGGCTTTCTTGGTATCATTACAAGTCTTCATCCAACAAAAGGGAGTCCTCCTCTCTTGGCCTAGATTCCATAGCCACAAGCAATAAGTACCACTTGGTTTTTAAATTATTATTTAATATCAGATATATATATATATATATAATTATATAAACTATCTATAAAAAAGTCCTACTTTGTATCTGCTGATTTTAGTACAGTGTCTGTCACATGATAGATGCTCCATTAATACCTTTGAAATGAGCTGGGTGAGCAGTACACTGGTTTCTTTACATCTTAGTCTCTCTCTGAACTTTGCAAAAATGTCCGTTGTAAGTAGGTGTTATTGACTTGAGAATAAAAGTTGCTTTAAGTTAGAACTGGAATTATTACCAAGTAGTTGTTATTTTCAGAAATTCACTTGTTGAAGACGCCTCAAATTGTCAGTGCCGTTATCTCTTTATAAAGATGTCTCTTGTGTATATATGTATATGTGGGAAAGCAGCAGCACAAGGTCAAAGTTTTATTTAGAAGATGAGAAATGCAGGCGCTCCCCCTGCGACCCCAGCAGCAGTGCTTTCTGGAGCGAGTGGCTCGCAGGCCTTGAGTGAGCTGCCTGGCCAGGCTTCTCCTGAGCTGAGTGTGTGAGCTCCATTACCCACACGTGTGGAAGATGTAGCAGATGTCTTTTTTGGGTCTGATTGCTGTGCATCGCATCTGAAGATTTTTCTAAATCTTTCCCATATCCCTCAGAGACTCTAGTGAGCTTTTAAAGATGAAAATCTTCCTGGTGTTTGAGTCTCTAGATTCCCCAGGAGAAAGCTCTTTGGGTAACACTGTATCTCGGATGTGTCCTTCAGGATGAGTGATGGCTCCCAGCTGGAACGGTGCACTTCCACGCCTGGGTGCCTTGTGAAAGTTCTGTGACTCACTAGTAGTTAGCCTCACTCGCAGATTCTTTCCAAAGAATAATTGCAATTAAAAGGTCAACATCATAGATAAATACAAAACCAAAATAATGTATGGGAAATAACTCATCCTTTAAAATAGATTTTTTTTGTGTTTCTGGGTTAGCAAGCCTGAAAAATAATGATTCATTGGTGGAATTGTTTGCCTCGAACGTCATTTTTTTTTTAAATGTTACTGATTCTAATTACTCTAGATCAGAGCTCTCATGTGCCTTCTGTGCACCCAGAGGTGAGGTGGGAAAGAAGGAATTAAACTTGACAGAGTGCTTCCTGCTGAACAGGTGCCGGCAGAAGCATATTTCAGATCATCTGCAGCCAGACTGGATGCCTTCCTTGTTTAGACTCCAGCGAACTGCAAGGGGCTTATTAAGTAGTTAGGGTTTCTGTCAACCACATTTTGAATTGGGAAATTTAGATTCTCATAGACATATTTGGGATAAAGACAGTTCTACATCTACCTGTTTCATTTCCTTGTTCAGCATTCATGGAGTGCCTCCTATGTCCCAGGTACTTTGCTAGGCTTTGGGCCAAATGCTAGTGGACCACGAGGTGCAGACTGAGGCAGTCATAACACAGACGTACTGAGTAAACTCGCTACCTAACAGTTCCACGTGGCTGTGTCGGGACTGTGGCAGCATCACCTTCAGCCGACAGCACACAGACTTCTTGATACCTAAGGAAGTTCTCTTAAAACCCACCAAGTTCCCATGTGGCTGCCTGTGCATGAGGAACCCACTCCTCTCACCTCCCGGTAGGGGGCTGTGTTCTAAAACTGACCTGGGAGAAAGGTGGCCTTGGTGTGACAAACTGCTTCGCTTCTTGAGAAGGGTTAGATTTCAGAAGCTCAGTAGAAAACAGTAGCAAAGACAGAAGAGCTGCCGCGTTGAGAGATTGTGGCAAGAGGATCTGTTCAGTGCTCAGCTCGGTTAGAAAGTAACTTTAACGTGGAAGCAAATTAGAAACAGAAAAGTTAAAACTAGTAAACCACACTGATATTTCAGATATGAAAATACGTGTCTCTTTGAAAAGGAAAATGAGAATATTGAATCTGGTTTTTACATAAATGTCTGTTTCTTTCTGCTTAAAGCTGTTTCCTTTAATCATCTGTCAGCCGTTCTTTTACTTCTATGCCCAGTGGCAGTGGTGCTCATGAGAAGAATGTAAGTCTGCCGTCTCCCAGACAGACATCCCAAATGCTCCATCTCACAGTTGAGGACTGACGCTTCATTCCCCCGAGGTTTGCACGCTCCCGCTCCCGTGTCTTCTCTCTGCCCGCAGCCCCTCTCCCGGGCCAGGGGAGAGCGCCCTCTCAGAAGGCACGTGGGGCGGAGAGCGGCACGCCGCAGCCTCCCCGGGCCCATCAGCGGAGGCCGGTGTGGGGCAGCTCTGACACATCTGCAGCCTCTGCGATCTTCCTGCGTGACTCAGGGCTGACGAGCTGCAGAGCCACCTCGCACCCGGCCCAGTCATCTTCTTGGCGGGGCTGTCACAGCAGACCTAGAAGCTGATTTCCTGTGTGGAGCAGGTTGCTGCACTGGTGCTATCTCAGCTCAGAGAGCGGGAGCCGAGGGGAGGATTTTAAATGTGATTCTGCCGTCTCTTTTCTCTAAAAAACCCACTCTGGGCATGGTTGAATAATGTGAATGTACTTACTGCTACTGAACCGTACACTTAAAAATGGTTAAAATGGTAAATTTTATGTTACGTATATTTTATCACAATAAAAAAAAACCCAGTCCTCTAAAAATTTCATTTTTTATTAAAAAGTTTGTTTTATTTATTAATTAAGTATACTAAAGTTTAATTTGTATTCTGAGTTTAATGGTCCTGTGGTAGAATGAGTTAATAATAAATAATAATAATAAATATATAAAAATATAAATTATATATAATATATAAATAAAATATAATAAAACTACAGCCTTTACTACCTTCCTTTTGAGAAATTTGAGATATTAAAAACAAAGTTTTATCAGCAATGATAATTACAGCGCTTTTCGTGTCATAATCAATGTGTCAGGTATATATGAGTGAGTGTAGCTTTATGTGTATTTTAATGTAAAAAGTGCTGAGAGTGCTGTTGGGAAAGTACCCACAGGGTGCTCATGTTTGGTCATAGGTGCTTGGCATAGATTGAGGCGGGTCCGGATGGGATGGTGGAGCGAAAAATGCCCTATAACAGGAGTAGTTTTCCACTCTCTTGGCCCACATACTGACTGAGTGGCTGACAGTTCACCTCATCTCTTGGGGTTTCTGTTGCCTCATCATAAAAAAACTTTAGAAATGGAAATAAAACTTACCTCGTGGGGATGTTGTATAAAGCAAGTGAAATAGTAAATGAGAGACAGCTTTGAGAAGCATCAACAGCTATGCAAACGGAGGAGTAAAACCAAGACACATAAACATTCTTTTCAAGTCAGGAAAAAATTGGTAGCTGTTGGTGGTTAAAAATTATGCCTTCCTGACCCCTTCTGCTGTCTTCACTGCTCATCGTGTAGAACGTCCGGCACCTGTTCTTGGTGGAGCTGCTCTGGTCCTCCTGGAAGGAGAGTGGTCTGCCCCTCCAGCACTTAAACCCGGGGAGTCGCTTACGTAGCAAATAATTTAGAGGTTCTGGAGGTGGAATAATCCACATTCTGTAACATGATTCTCCAGGTCCTCGTTGCTGAATGGCATGATAAATAAAACTGCATTAAGAGGAGATGTGTTCAGTCATTAAATTTCATCTTGTAGGGTTTGAGCTGGAGCTGTGTTTTGCAAATTCCTGAGCAGGACAGGCTGATGGGTACATTGGGGCCCAGAGGTGAATAGCTTTTCATTCTGAGCAAGTGATGGATATTTGGAGATGAGTGAATGACGGGGTCCTGAAAGTTGTATGAACCTGTAAATGAAGATTTTCTGGGTTTTATTTTACATTATTTTAGTGACCTAAATGTTATACTCAAACATCATGATTCAGGGCAACTGAAGAACAGGAAACGCAGATTCTCTCTCCAGCAGCCTGTGTAATCTTCCTGTGTTGTCTGTTCCCTCTCTCGCTGCTGCCTCACCGTCCATCTTCTGTCTCCTCAGCCTTCTCAGCCCTGAGGGAGGTGCCAGTGGCTCCCAGTCCTCCCTTCCTCACCTTCCTACACCAAGCCTGATGACTCATCCCGCATCTCCGAGCATCGCAGCCCTGCTTCCCCGAGCTGAGCTGAAGGCGCTTTGCTGGGGAACTCTCTCCGACGTTGTGTTCTTCCTTGCTCTTTCCAGGAGCAGGCAGAGCCGTGTGTACACTTATTAAATTTTACTGCCCAAATGCTGTGAATTCTTGACACCTCATATTTCTGAAAACGGCAGCAAAATCTGTTGTGGATTACCAAAATTGTCACATACGTGCCACATGTGAGGGGAGGGGAATCAAAATCTGCAATGCTAGAGTGACTGTGATTGGTTACATCAGAGTCCTGGCTTTTGTTGAATACTGCTCTTTTTCTTGAAGGCATAGTGAAGCCACATATCTAACAGGCTAGGGATTTTTTTTTTTGAGGAAGATTAGCTCTGAGCTAACTGCCAATCTTCCTCTTTTTGCTGAGGAAGATTGGCCCTGAGCTAACATCCATGCCCATCTTCCTCTATTTTATATATGGGACGCCTGCCACAGCATGGCTTGATAAGCAGTGCGTAGGTCTGCACCTGGGATCCCAACTGGCAAACCCCAGACCCCCAAAGCAAAATATGCAAACTTAACTGCTACACCACTGGGTCAGCCCCCTAGTGATTTTTTTTTAAACTTTTGAATGCATTGCATTATTTTTAAAAAAGATTTATACTTTTAATTAGATTTCATTGAGTCAAAAACAAATTTTTTGTGCATCCTCACAACATATAAGAATTACCTTGGTGCCTTCCTAAAATTCAGTGTGCCTACAGCTTCATGTCTGGTACTCTTCCCTTACCAAAAATCTCACTGAAGGATATGTCAAGCAAGTATTACTGTTTCTGCTTTAAAGGGAAATAAAATTTTGTATTAAACAAGCCTTTTTCCCTGGTTACAAAGTTAATGCACATTTGTAGGACATCTAGAGAAATCCGATAAGGAGATGAGAAGATGGCCTCAGCCTTGACTCACTGCAGGCCAGGGGCCCTCTCTGCATCTGCTTTCTGGTCTTTCTGGGGCTGATAGGTCGGCACTCACACTCAGGTTTTGCAGTCTGCTTTTTGGTGGTGATGTTAGTGGTGGTGATGGAGTTCACTTTCTAACCCTGAACGTCGTTCCGTGTCAGTAAATACGCCAACATAAAGTTATGCTGGGTTAAAGACCGAATTTTAAAATAAACAGTAAGACACTGTAAGGGCCCTGGAGGGAAATATATGTGGACCTTGGTGTAATCAGAGAGTAAGGAGGGACCTTAACAGGAAAATTATAAAGAATACTGATTTACCGGAGACCACTCCTTGTGGCAGCATCAGAGGGACCTTGGTCGTGAGACCTCGAAGTTACTCTCCAGGAGAGAGTTCAACAGCGTGCCTCTCTCCAAAGGACTTGGTGGGGATACCAAGAGCCTTAAGCCTCAGTTGACAGACTCTCTCCTTCGGCGTTAGTTCCCTGCTCTCTCACTCCGGTTGTGCACAACAGCCCAGTCACTCTCCTCCTCGGTGCTCCCCTGCAGGTCGCTGCGATTAACCCGAACCACCCACTGGCGCAGATGCCTCTGCCCCCGTCGATGAAGAACTGCATTCAGCTGGCAGCCTGTGAGGCCAACGAGCTCCTGCCCATGATCCCCGACCTCCCGGCCGACCTGTTCACGTCGTGCCTCACCACTCCCATCAAAATCGCCCTGCGCTGGTAAGTGGTGCCTGCTGTGTCGGCCCAGTGACCCTACTCCCCCAGAGTTTCCCACATTTGGGATTCCCAAATTACGTGGATCCAAGCAGTCTAGCCAGGTTTTGGACGGAAGCTACAGACACAAACCCAAGATCCTAGGCGGGTGCTTGTTCTTTCCTCTCTGAGTTGAAGCTGCTTCCTCCCTCCTGCATCAGCTGCATGTGCACTCGCTGCCTTTGTTCGTTGTGGGAGTCATTAGATAGCACCAAGATTGGCTGTGCTGGAAACCAGACTTTCTTTTGAAAAAAGAAAAGGCTATCATGAAAGAAAAGTCATTTAATTCCTTGCTTGACTTAAAGTATTAATCTTTCAATTTATTCTTAGCAGTAAAAAAAAAATTATGATTTTTTTCTACCACTCTTCTTTTTAGAAGTTTAGAGCTCTTGCAGATATGAGTGAGGAAGTGTATGGGCTGTTCTGAGACGGTAGAACCTGCATGTGAGACCCTCCATCACTGGCAGAGCTCACAATGGGACATGTGTGCTTCCTGCCTCCAATTCCAATTTTCTCCCGTCCACCATCCTGCCGCTCTTTTAATATCTGCTTCTCCATTTGATGTTTTGCTGAAAAGCTTGTATATAGTAGCTATTATCCAGCTAGTAGATAAATGGACCTCCAGTGAGGTACAAGTGAGAATGGTGCAGCCGTGGAGTGGTAACTGTCCTGGTGGGGGCCCTCTTCTGGGCTGAGGGGGCGGGCACAGCACAAACACACAGACTCTTGGTTCTGTCCCCCACAACTCTGAAGAGACTATGGAGTCAAATGTGGACTCTGGCGGCTGACAACACAGGGACCAGCCCCTGGGCAGACCTCTGCGGGTAACTGCAGGCTGGGCAGGGTGGCCTGGGGGTGCCTTGAGCCACTGTGTTGGATGAAAACGTAGACTTGCTGCTTTGCTCTGCAGCAACGTTCCCAATCTACCCAAAAGCCTGGGGTGAGGGTGTAAAGATCCTGGGCTGATGAACAGCTCCCCTCACCATTCACTTCTCTACCCCAGCCCTCCCCAGTCCCAGGGCTGTGGATTACCCCCAAAGAGAGGCCTCTTCCGGTGCAACTTGTCTCTAAGAAGTTAGGGTGGGGAGAGGAGCTGCCTGCAGGGACCAGCAAAGGGCATGATGGACAGCATCCCTCAGCTGCCTGAGTTCATCCCCCTCAGCTCTCACAGACAGGGCCTGACTAGGGCCACTCCCCCTGCACCCCACGAAGCAGAGCTCATGTGGGAAAAGTAGACACCCGGGGACCACAGCTGCCTCAGGAGAGGGCTGAGCTTCGTGGTATATGAGGCACAGCTGTCATGAGCAAGTACGATGCTCACAATGGGGAGGTGAGGGAGGAAGACACTAATAGCAAGACGTGAGACCACGAAGTAGGAATAGAAGAAACAACCACGTTGAGATCTGGGAGGAAACCAAGAGCAGGAGGATGGGATTCGTAGCAGGAACGGGGCTGCTGCAGCCTGCATTCATGAGTCAGAGGTGACAGTGAGGTGCTCAGAGAGACAGCAGGAAGGACAGTGACAGAAACAGAAAAGAAAAGCAGCAGCCGTGGAGAGAGATGGGAGTCCCCAGGTGCAGAGAGAAGACGACGATGGCGGAGGTGGAAATACCTGAAGGTAACACACATACATTCCCTAGAATGGGGAAAACGGTGAACGACCTCAGACTGAGAGGGCTCGTGCCCGGCAGGAGGGAATGGGAGGGCTCCGACCCAGCACCTGAGGGTGAGGCCGAAGACATCATGGAAGCCACACTTCCTGAGTTGCCCTCCACCCGCATCTCTCATGTCTCTGTGGCTGCAGTCCTCTGTGAACGCAGGTCTTTTTATTTGTTAATTCATAAGTGAGTTCTTCTTTTTAACTGTCTGCACTCTGATCGCTGTAAGAAAAGGTTTATGGTGCCATTTAACGTGACCCCAGCAAGATCGTTGGTCCAGATGACTCAGGAATTCATTCATTTTATTCATCGTCTAAGAAATAATTTACTAAATACCAACTGTGTACTTACAACCCATGCTAAGTACTATACAAATGCAAAGAAGCACGTTGCCTTCAAAAGTTTATAGTCTAGTTGAGGAGATGAGATGTGGCCTGAAAATTCATCATATAAATGCTTTATGCCAGGCCAAGGAAATCTGAACATTTCAGGCAATACGTGATCAAGGACTAAATGAATTTATGGCACCAATGGCTGTTGTGTTTCCAGAAGACAAAGAACTCCCTGAGGGCCAAGGGGATCAGAGAAAGCTCCTTGGAGGAGACAGAGCTTGGATCTGGGTCCCGGCAGCTGGCTGGGATTTGCTGAGGAGCAGAGCGAGAACCACAGACAGGTGGCGCACAGCCCGAGCAAATGTGCGAAAGCAGGATGTGCACGAGTTTCTGAGAAGAGTGAGTGGGCCGGCCGAATTAGAGAGGAAGATGTCCAAAGGGGTGCAGGGGAGGTCAAAGAGTGGATGGAGACAAGACTGTGCGTTGCTTTGAACGCTGGGCCAAGGACCTTGACTTCTAGGACTGGCAGAGGAGAGTCCCTAAAGGTGTTTATGTGGGCAAACAACTTAAGAATAGTGTTTTAAGACGATAATCCATATAATGTTGGGGAGACCTTGGTCATAATTAGACCTTTATCACAGCAGTGCAGTCATGATCTGGTCAGATGGAAGCAGGAAGTTGAAGATGGCCGAGGGGCCCGTGGGCAAGAGCTCTTGCCAGATGCCCCTTGGACTGTGCCATGGCACAGGCCTCGTTTCCACTCATTTTCCCACCTCTCCCTCCGGATTTCCTGCCTTTCCTGCTTCTGTGCACCCCGACTCCGGAATTGATCCTGCGTGCCAGCTCTGTTTAGGGACTCCGCCCAGCCCGGGCTGGGTCCTGTATTCGATGGGTCTCTCACAGGGCAGTCACACAAGTCCCCAGGCAGGTGGGTGCAGGTTATGCACACCTCCAGGAGGTGCAGGGAGGGAGTGAGGAAAGAGGAGGCAAGAAGAGCACGAATGGAGCCCGAAGCGGAACCCGCACCTGCCAGCCCTCTCCGGCCTTCCCCTCCACACCCTGCTGCCAGCGCCGAGAGTTGAGATGTCTCTCTCCCCGTCTCTCCACCATGAGTCAGGGAGGACTTGGCGCCCCTTCCCTTACAGCCGTGTACCCCTGAAGCTGCTTTCATGTCGGGGCCAGTCAGCCCTCTGATGAGGGCATGGGCTTTCACTCTGCCTGACGTGATGCCTTCTCTGCGTAGCTACCTGGAATCTTTTTTGGAGTTAGGATATAATTAAATTTTTTAAAAGGAAGCCTTTGGTAGGAAGCACAGTGAAAAACAAATCAAACTAATACAGTTACCATAGTTGGACTTTGAAATCAATACAGCACAGTTGCAGATGACGGTCGTCAGATAACCACTGCCTAGGACAATTAAGTGTCCCAGGTGGGTAGGTCTTTTACAATAAACCTCTTTCTGCCATCCTGAGGTACTGAAATTAGATTGAACATAACGCTTTGCTGAGATGTCCTTAATCTGTGAATGGCAGTAAACCATGTTCACTGGGAGAATTGTCAAGTGAAATGTGCACTTTGTAACAGCTGAGTTAAAAACCACCAGCTTTTTTAAAATGGAGAATGGAAACAGTTTGGCAGACAGTACTTATTTGTACCTTTAGTGTTACAGTTTTGTTTTTTCATTTAAAAGAGTCAACTTAATATTTTCCAAATAAAAGTAGAGTATACATTTTTTGTAGAAAATTTACTAAAAAGTGAAAAGAAGAAAAAATTATCCCAGATTTTACCATCTTTACCACAATTACTGTTAACTTTTTGGTGTATTGCCTATTAATCTTTTTTTCTGTGCATATACGTTTTTGCTCTGATGTAATAGCACTGAATTTACAATTTCATATATTTAATCCTTAACATTATAATAAATTTATCCTAGATCATTAGTAACTCTTAGTAAACGTCATTTGTAACAATTGCATAATATTGCACTATATTGATGTTCCGTGTTTTATTTAACCAAAATCCAGGGTTTTAGGATTTAGGATGCAGCTATGTCAAGGTAGGAAAGCTCAGAGTAGCTCTAGAATAGGTGTCCAAAAACTTTTTCTGTAAAGGGCAAGATAGTAAAGTTTAGGTTTTGCGGGCCAAAGGGTCTCAGCTCTGCCCTTGGAGCACAAAAGAGCCGTAGACAGTATGTAAACAAATGAGTGTGCTAGTGGGCCAGATTTGGCCTGTGGGCCGTAGTTTGTCAACCCCTGTTTTAGAAAATGAACCAAGATTTTAGCTGCAAATGACTGCTGCACCTATCTACTGGTCTGTAAATAACTTAGAAAAAGGTTTTGGTCAGAGATTTCCTTCCTTCCGTCCTTCCTTCCTGTGTGAATAAGAGGATGGTGTTTAACAACCCTCCTCTCATTATGTGAGACACAGTTGCAGAAGCCCGTTATGTGCTTTGTGAACGTAATAGAGCCTTGCTGCACATGTGTAACATGTGTCTGTGTATTTTGGTGGCAAGTGTATTTATGAATCTTATTTGATGATGAAGTAGTTTTTGGAAAATATTGTTTTCTGATTTCTTTTTCACTTTTTGCCTCACTTTTGCCTCACTCTAATTTTTAGAAACTGATAATTTCAATAATTCTGAAATGAGCAGTTACATTACTCTCCATATAAATGATTAACCTTACTCACCATATATATCAATCTAGTGTAAGAATCCAAAATCTGTTTTTATCCTTTGGCTTTTTCTCCTTTTTTGATTGAGTGGCAGAATACCATTTTAAATTTATTACGGGTGTATTTGTATACTACTGAAAATTATAACTCAGTGGAACTCAATTTGCTGTGGGACTTGCTATAAAACAGATGGATGCCTGTTGCAGTGTGCAGCATGCAGTTGTATGTCGATTAATGAAAGTGATAGACGTTATTTTGGATTGAATAGAGGTCAAGAAGCTTGTTTCCTTCCTTTCAATTTAGTTGAGGAATTTCAAGTTGTTTCAATGTTAATAACATAGTATTAATGTTTATTTGTTGGCATGGAGAGTTCCACCCTCGTACTTACCCAGCAAGAGGTGGCAAATGCACAGACTCCCCGCTCGGCAGGTGACGTGTGAAGCTCTTCCTCGTTTATCTGGCCGGGCTGAGCAATGTGCAGTGCTTGTCTCATCTCAGACTCTTGCTGTGACATTTGCTCAGCAGTTTTTCTTGAAGACTCAGCCAATAATCAGTCAGAATTACTTTGGAAACATAAATTCTTGCTGGTTTTTGGTGATGGAGTTAACCATTTGTTCTCTGCAGAGTTTTCTAAAGTATGGCTTCTTTGCTAGAGAAGACTTTCTGCCTACCTTCAATGCTCTGTGTGTTGTGAACTTCTTCAGCTTCTTTTAAACAACTGGATAAAATGGCTGCCTTACTTCTCGTGTTTGAAGGAGAGAAGTTCAGGGAGCCTCCCAGAGAGTGAAGCAATCTAGACACGTTAGTGAATAAAATTGTCTCACCAGTTTACTTTGCAGTAATGTCATGCTGTGTCCGAGGCCTCAGTAGTAGATAGGTTCCATTTGGAATTTATTATATGGTTTTCTTATCTGGAGGTCTTCACGATATGGCCTTGGCCATAAGCTGATCCTGCTGCATAAACTCCAAGATGGCTTCAGGGTAATTTCCAGAGTCTTTCAGGATATGTAATTTGTCATGTGCCTACTCTGAGGAAAATATTTTTTCTCCGCAAACTAGATGATGTACTCTCACTGTTTCAGTCTCTTGACGCACACTCAATTAAGATAAATATCATCATGTATTGTAATAGAGCTCCTTTAAAAAAAGTTGACATACAAAATCCTGATTTATGCTGCTAAGAAAGAGAATTGAACCAGACAGAATGGCATGGGCTATTGACTCCCTTCCCTGAACCCAGTCCTCGGGGCACCACCGGAGAGAGTAACACTGATGGGTCCTACGGTGAATCCACTTAACAACAAAGTCGGAAGCAGCCTGGAACCCTGGAGGAATGGCTGAGACCATTGCGGGTGGGGAGAGGAGGCAGGCATGGAGATGGTGGAGCAGGTGAGAACAGAGGGTACAGACAAGGGCAGGTGGGGGGCTGGGCTTCCTGGTTGTACATGTGGGTCCCCCTTACTGCCCTGGATGGGCACAGCTTGCTTTGCTGTATCTGGGGCTCAGAAAGAAGGGGGGAGGGAAGGGAAGAAAGAAGGTGTATTGCCTGTCCTTTGTGGAATAGCCTGCACCTATGAAAAGCAGGAACACCATACCAGGCAGAGAAAGAAGTTAGGGTGAGGATGACAAACACGCTCAAAGTGGTAAGGGAGGATACTGGAAATATGAAGAAGAAACTGGCTCTTAGGAAGAAAGGTCAGTGGGAGATATCGACCATGTAATTGATGAAATAAAGAATTTAGGAGGTGGATTAAGAAGCAGCACTATGGGCATAGCCAAAGGACAAATTTGAGGGCTGGAAAGTTGGGTCAAGGAATTCTCACCAAAGAGATAAAGATGGAAAGAAGGAGAGAAAAATGAGAGACCAGAAAGACAGTTCAAATTTGAATATCTAAGATATTGATCATGAAAAATAAGTGTAAGTATAGGTATCAACATATTAGTACCACCAAAAGACTGAAAATAGAATGTATAATTTTCACATAATGAAAGAAAATTTCTCTCCAAAAGAAGTCAGAAAAAGAAAAAACAAAAGCATAGTAAATAGGAAATGTGAAATAAGATGGTGGAAATAAGTTTTGAAATAAAAATGATTATCTAACTGTAAATGAGCTGACTTCATCTCTCAAAGGACAGTGATTCTCATGTTGGATAAAAATCATCATGATATAGCAATCTCTCATCCACAGGATACATGTTTAAAATAAAATATGTGAAAGATTGAAAATGAAAGGATGGAAAAGGAGAGATATGAATCAAAAGAAAGATGGAGGGACAATTTTAATGTAAGTCAAAGCAGAATCTGAGATAAAAATTACTGAAAGGAAAAGAGAAAAATGTGTTATCGTGGTGAAAAGCGTAGGAGATCAAGAAGATATTCTGCTCAGGACTCTATATGCATCTAACAATATGGCCTTGAAATATTTAAGATGATAACTGAAAGAACTAGGGATAGAAGTAGATAAGTCAGGAATGTAGATACTGAGACCCCAAGGTGATAAAATGTAAGCAAAATAGATAAGAGTTTAATAACAGGATTAATTAGCTAGATCTAACAGAGACACAGAGGACCATCTACACACCAAATATAGAATGTGTGTTATTTTTGAGCATATGTGGACCATTCACAAAAATAAACTGCGTACTAGGCTACAAAGGAAGCTTTACTAATCCCAGAGAGTCAACATCATATGAACTGTATTCTCAGACCACCATACGATAAATTTGGAACTCAATAGCGAAAGGATAGCTTTAAAGAAGTCTGAAAACTGGGGGCTGGCCCAGTGGCGTAGTGGTTAAGTCTGCACACTCCACTTCAGTGGCCTGGGGTTTGCTGGTTCCGATTCTGGGTGCGGACCAATGCAGCACTCATCAAGCCATGCTGTGGTGGCATCCCACATGGAGGAATCAGAATGATTTGCAACTAGGATGCACAACTATGTACTGGGACTTTGGGGAGAAAAAAAGCAAAAAGGAAGATTGGCATCAGATGTTAGCTCAGCGCCAATCTTCCTAAAAAATAAAGTCTGAAAACTAAAACTCTTGAAAACAAAATCCTTAAAGAGGACATACTTTAAAAAAATTATGAAGTACTCAAAGCTGAATGACAGTGATAGCACAACTTTTCATATTTGTGGCATATAGCTAAAGCAGGCTAGGATTTAATACATTAGTCAGAAAACAAAGATTTAGAAGTAAAAGAAAAATCAAAATTCCCCTTAAAGAGCCAGGGCGAAAATGCAGTAAACCAAAAGAAATATGAAGAAAGGAAATCTTGAAGGTAAAGGCAGCCCTTAACTGTTCCTAGTGCCTCCACGTCCAGAGCACCTCTGGATAATTTCTCCAGAATTCCACCAATGAGGAAGAGAAATCCTAGGGCTCCAACCACTCTTCATACAAATTTTGGACCAGTACTCTCATTTTCAGTTGCTCCTTCATAGGAGCGTGGTACCTCAATTCTTTATCCTTTCTGAAGTTCTGCATTATGAGTTGGCTTACTTCGTTTTGGCTTTTCCCCATCCCGGTTTAAGGTTTCAGTTCTCTCTCTTCTGCTGAGTCATTACGACTTGTCAAACTCTTTCTTATATTTGGCTGGAACTTTTAAATTACAGTAATAAGAGTAGGTAGCATTTGTTGAGCATCATGAGTGCCGTTAACTCATTCAGCCCTTCCAACAGGCCTGTGAGGAATGGACTACCTTTAGACCTACTTTCAGGATGAGGAAATTGAGGTTGCGTGAGTTGTAACTAGTGGAGCCAGGACTCAAACTCAGTGCGCCGACCCTAGAACTGCCACTCGGAACTGCTGGTGTGCTCTGCCCATCTGCTTGGTTACCAGCTTCTCTCCTTTGCTCTGATTTTCTCCCTGGTACTCTTGGTCCATGTCTTACTCTTTTTCTTTCACTTTAGTGGAGTTATGGAGGGAGTGGCGATCCATGTGCGTATTTAATCCACCACGTTTAAATAGAGGTCATGAAGAGTTACTTAACTTGGTAAAGGCTATACCAAGCTCTTCAGCAAACATCAAGCTTAGTGGATAAACTTGAGACGCCTTCCCTTTAAGATTGGGATTAGGCAAGGATTCTCTCTGGCACCACTGCAATGTTAGAAGTCCTAGCCATCAGTAAGACAAGGTAAATAGTAGAAGAAACATAAAAATTTGTAATTATCTGTGTACAGTGTGGATCATCTATCATATTTCATCGATTCTAGGATGCGCACTTTCACATTTGAACATGAGATCCAGTACCATCTTACAATAAATAACATGCCTGTGTAATTGGCAGCACTTTTTCTTCCTTAGTGGTACATAGAAATGCTTGCGAAAGCCCATTAGAGTATGTACTGTAACCTTTTCATTGCGCTGCTGTCTGTGAGATAGCTGTTTATCACAAGGCATCATGGGTAATCACCGTGTAAGCAGCAGGTGAAATTGCTGGCGTAGGTTTACGTCTGCCAGCGACATTGCTCTCAAAATCGTAACGGTATTTGTAGATTTGAATTAGGAAAGTCTAACATTTATGGCCTAAGCTTTCTGTATGAGACCAGAAAAAGAGGAGCACGTAGATTCTAAGTAGAAGAACATGAAGAGAAGAGCAAAAATAAAGTGGAAAATGCACCAGAAAAAGCTAGAAAACCTGTGAAATTAGGTGATAGATTTTAGAGATTAGATAGAAAAGTTAAATAGAATTGTTTAAATTCTAGTTAAAATGGTCAGGAAAGACACAAGAAGACACAAATTACCTATATCAGAAAGGAACGAGAGAGCATCGCTACAGCTCCCACAGGTGTTTATGAAGGGCTTTATGCCAATGAATTCTACATCTTAAATGAAATGGATGCAATTCAGTGAAAGACACAAATTCCTAGTTAAAAGCGTTACAGAGAAAACTGCAGGCCCGTGTATCTTGGATTTCTCAAAGATTTAAGAACAAAATAATACCACACCTTATATAAACTCTTCCAGAAAACAGTGGAAGGGGGAACATTTGCTATCTCATTCTAAGCGGCTAACTACTCTGAAAATCAAAATCAAAGACTTTCCAAGAAAAACAAAAGAGAATGTGCAGACCAAGATGCCTCATGAGCACTGGTATAAAAACTCATACAAAATATTAGCAAATGAAGTTTACCAGTAGATAGAAAGGATCAAGTGTTATGGTCAAGTAAGGTTTATCTCAGAAATGCAGGGTTGGTTTAACATGCACACATCAATAAATGTAATTCATTATATTAGCTGAATCGAGAAAAACCATGTGAGGGTCTCAATAGATCAGTAAAAAAGATTTGTCTAAATGAATGACACCCATTCATGTCAAACCAATTCAGCAAACTAGGACTAGAAGAGAACGTTCTCAAGCTCATAAAACCTGTAGCTACCATTGTATTTAATAGTGAAAGACTAAATGTTTTCCCGAGAAGACTGGAAACAAAGCGAAGATGTTTACTCTCACCGGTACTGTTCAATATTGTACTAGAAGTCATAGTCAGTGCAATAAAGCTAGAAAAAAATTAAAAGGCATGCAAATTGGCACATGATTGTCTACATAGAAAATCATGGGGCTGGCCCTGTGGCCGAGTGGTTAAGTTTGCACGCTCCGCCTTGGCGGCCCTGGGGTTTCGCCAGTTTGGATCCCGGGCGCAGACGTGGCACCACTCATCAAACCATGCTGAGGCAGCGTCCCACATAGCACAACCAGATGCACTCACGACTAGAATATACAACTATGTACTGGGGGGCTTTTGGGAGAAGAAAAAAACGAAAAAAAGAAAATCATGAGAAGTATATAAAAACATCACTGGAACTGATAATTCATTTTAGCAAGGTTCCAGGATATAAGATCAATACCTAAAAATCAGTTGCATTTCTGTATAGTAATAACAAATAGTTGGAAGTTGAAATTTTTAAAATGTGATTTGCTGTGTCTGAAATTCTGAAATACTGGGGGATAAATGTGACAAAATATATGCAAGACCTGTGCACACAAAACTGTAAAACATTGCAGAGAAAAATGAAAGACCTAAATAAATGGAAGATTATACTGTGCTTATGGAGTGCAAGACTCAATATTTGAAAGAGTTAATTATACCCGACTTGATCTATAGATTCAGTGCAAGTCCAGTATAAAATTCCATCTTTTTTTTTTTTTAAGAAATTAACAAGGTTATTTTAAAATTTATGTAGAAGTGCAAAGGGCCTAACCAAGACAATTTTGAAAAAGAGGCACATTGGTTTATTTCAGGACTTAACCTAAAGCTACAGTAATCAAGACTGTGCTCTTGGCATAAGGATAGCCATGTAGTTAATGGAACAGAGTGTGGAGTCCAGAAGCAGACTCACGCATGTGTGGTCAATAGATTTTGGACAAAGGTCCAAGATAATTTGATGGAGAAGGGACTGTCTTTCCAACATTGTTGAACAATCTTGCTGGAACAGCTGGCTCTCCATTCAGGAAAAACAAAAAACCCCACAAAACTCCAACCCTTATTTTACACTGTACAGAAAAATTAATTTCTGGTCTTCTACATATAAAAGATAAAACTATAAAACTTGTGGATGAAAACATAGGAGAAATTGTTCATGATTTGTTAGACATGACACAAACAGCTCAAACCATTAAAAATTGATATATTGAAGTTCATCAAAATTAGAAACTGCTCTTTGATAGACACTTTCAGAAAATAAAAAGACAAGCCACAAACTAGTTGAAATGATTTACAATATAGGTCTGACAAAGATCTGTATCCATTATATATAAAGACCTTTAAAAACTCACCCATGAGAAGACAATACAAATTTTAAATAAATGGCCAAATGATTGGAATCGATGCCTTACGAAGAAGCTGTATGAATGGCTGATAGGCACATGAAAGGTGCTCATTGTGTTGGCAAGAATGTCGAGCGCCTGGAACTCTTACATCGCCAGTGGAAATGCAGAATAGTACAACCACTTTTGAAAACAGTGTAGCAGTTTCTAATAATCTTAAATACACACATAGCACACAACCTGCCAATTCCACTCCTGCGTATTTACCCAAGAGGAATGAAAATGTGTCCAACAAAGATGTGCACAAGAATGTCCATGGCAGCTCTCTTGATGGTATCCCAAACCTGGAAACAACCCCAGTGTCTATCCACAGGTGAATGGATAACCATTCATGGTACACCCATGAACGTATTACTACTTACCAATAAGAAGGAGCGCGCTATTGACACACACTTGAATAAACCTCAGAAACATATTGTTTGAAAGAAGATAAACACAAAAGAGTACAGTTTGTGATTTTGTGAAGTTCTCAGACTGAACCACGATGAGAGAAAGCAGACCTGGCTTGCTGGAGCCAGATATAGGGATGGGATTGATGGGAAATGGGACGAGAAACCGTTTTGGGGTGATAGGGTTTTTCTACGTGCAGATTGTGCGTTGGTTACACAGATACACATTTGTCAACTGTTTCAAACCGGAAGCTTAAAATGGGTGTGTTTTATTGTATGCATATTACACCTCATTAAGGTCGATTTAAGTGTTTTTAAATGCAAAATGTTGAGTGAAAAAATAAGAAACAGGTTTAGATTTATACTACAATACTTTTTTCTAAATTAAACACAAAGAGTACAGTGTAAACTCAAGTTTACACATAGGCTTATGTTAAAGTATCAAAGGCATACATACGCTTACTAGATGTGGCACCTGTGGGGTGTTGAGGAGGGTTGGGGACACGGGGAGACAGCTGAGAAGGCACACGCCCATGCTGACGCGCCCGAATGGAGGACTGTGAGCAGCTGCCCTGGACGCCTGAGGCCTTAGAGGGCCTGCTGTGAGACAGACCAGACACGCAACCCTTTGTGAGACACCTGTGTTTTAAAATCATGTCTCCTTTTATTTTTTTTAAATATCAGCTGACCATGTCAAAGTACTGTGCCAAGGCTCAATGGAATCAATAGTGATAAAAGCTAAGAAATAATGTTTACTGAATTACTCCCTAAATATTGACCAATTTGACCAAATTTTAGTCACCTAGGGCCTTTTGAAGATCAGTTTATTAACTAAGAAAAAGTATTTCTTAAAGGAAAATTTTTCAAAGGGCAGGCTGCCTTTTTATTTTTGATTCGTGTTGGGGCTTATTTATCTCCTAGTAATTAACTATTGGCTGCCATTCTCTGTTTTCCTCCAGTGTTTATCTAACAAGAGAACCATAGAATGCATTATCTTAGATGAGATCTTGCTAGACAGTTTACTGAATGCAAGCGTCTTCAGTGAGAGTTTGAGTACATCAGTCTGTAATGTGCGTGGAAGACTCAAGGGTAGCAATCGTGAACGGAGTATTCTTTTAACCTAACAGGAGTGCTCAGAAGAGCGTAAAGATGATATGCAGTTTAGCTCACAGTGGGGCTCTTACAGCCACTGAGTTATTAATATAATTCCAGGAAATCAACTTCGGGTGAAACGGTACTCATGAAATAGCTTTCCACCTCTGCCAGCCTCATCCCTACCCGTCCCCGTCCTCCTGATTATCTTTGCCAAGGGAGGAAAGTCATTTGTCCTCTGCTGTTTTGATACTGTCTTCACTATGTTCCAAATTAGTTTTAATCCATTTGAAATCATACCTGCAGAGCAACTAAATTACATCACATTTTATAAAACAATTACTTGTTAACTGTTTGTGTGCCTATTTGTGTCTTTTTATTCACCTTCTGGGCATTTTAGTGGTCTTTGGCTCCTTGTCTGATTTGCGTGCCTAAGCACGCGCACGCCCACGTGTGTAATGAGTAGCATTAAGTCATGTTACTTTCAAAAATGGTTAATGCATACAGCTGCATACTTAAGAGTGGACGTTCATGACCCTTAGGGGATGAAAAAGCAGTCATTTGTTTGGTGTTGCACTGGGCAGTGCATTGCATAAACCATTTTCATTCTCATTTTACTTGTGCTAAGATGAAATTGGCGATCCCTCTTAAATAGCATCTTCCTTTGAATACCAGAACCACGTGACCACATAAAACCCATGCGGATGGTAGAGTAGTGTCTGCAGCGTTGTTTTAAAATGGTGTAAATTAAGCCATGAGGTGTCAGCCTCTTCTCTGGTTTTCTTACTTCTTGTCATTCATGCCTTGACATCCACATACTTGATTTGGAGCCGCTTAACCCGGCTGCAGAGGCCACGTGGAGGCACCACGAGGCTGCGCTTGACACCTGCCTTTAGTGACGAGAGCTGTCACCATACTCACTGGAACAGCCTGATGTTTGCTTCTTCTGAGATCGAGTTGACCATGTGAAAGAACAGCTGTCTGGTCAGGTAGCCTCGTAAGTGTTAAATTATAAGATTCGTGAGTCAGAGTCCCTGTCTGCCAGGAATAGAGATGCGCACACGCTTGTCAGTGCTGCTCTTGGAGAGGGACAGGAGAGCCACAGATTCCTTGTGCGTGCCTTGGGGGCAGGCAAGATCTTCACCATTGGGGGTGTCATCTGTGCTAAACCTCCTCCGATGAGTAAAGTCTCACTAAAGCGAGAAAGTGAACAAGGCATTCTGAGCAGATGGTCTGATCCCGGTCATAGGCCTGAACCCATGTTTGGGTGATGGCAAACAGTCCAGGGTGGCAGAGACCCTGAAGTCTCTGCAGGAAGGGATGGTGACCATGAAGAGGTCAATGACTGTGAAGCTCAGAGGTGGGTCTTATTCTGTAGGCAACACCTGCTTTGTGACGATAGGTGCCGTGCCAGGCCTGGGGTCTGGTCTCCAGAGCCAGTGAGGTATGTTCATCTCTACCCCCAAGGAAGGTAAAGCCTGACTCAGAAGACATGTACGTAGATCAGCAGTAGGGTGACACGGTGCTGCTAGAAATGTGCACAGAGTGCTTGGGCACACCGAGGAGCAGTGTCCCCAGTGTGGGCTAGGCTTGGAGTGGCCATAGCAGTGGCTCTCTGGTGGACACAGAGGCTTAGGACACCTGGGAGCTCCTAGCTGGCCTGTACTCAACCCTGCCCACCATCAGAGTGAATGGTGGCTGAGTTTGCATGTGTAACTCATAAAGGCTTTTCAGGTCATTCTGATGCCCTCCTCCCATTAACAAAACAAAAATAAAGAACAGCCTAGTTAAACAAATGGGCCTGGGATGGAGAGGTGGCTTGCAGGTAGAAGAGATCTGAGGGCTGAGTAAGGAGTAAGGAGAGGCTTTGACGTACGCACTCTGTCATGACATTTAGCTAAGTCCAGAGGAAAGAAAGGATGGGAGCCATACGAAGGTGGGTTCTTGGTTGATGGTGGGAGTTTTCTGTTGTCGTAGTCGTCAGTTGGTTTTAGGCATGAGAGGCTTACGCAGGTGTGTGTGATGAGAGGAAAGCACTTCAGAGGGAGAGCTTGACGCCTTCAAGAGAAATTATTTCAGTGGGATTCATTACGTGGCTTTGATGCAGTTGAGGTTACTCACAGAGAGCATGTAAGTCGAGAAGAGGGCCAAGAATACAACAGTGGGAGAGCGCACCCAGAGTGGGGGAAGGAGCCAGCCGGAGAGAATGAGAGCAGAGGGAAGGCAGGTGTTCAGACGGGAGAGTGTAACTGGTCGCTTAAATCTCTCAGAAGCTCTCTGGTTGAGGATTGGGAGAGGGCATTTGAATTGACAGTTAGGAGGTCATTGGTCACCTCTGACAGTTCCAGAAGAGCTGTGCGAGCAGCGCTCAGAATGCAGCGATTGACTCCAGGAAGGAGAGGTGACACATACGTATGTACCACTCTGACGGGAGCTCAGTGCTAAAGCGGGAGAGAATCAGACGTTCTCTTTAGGGCGAAGATGTGAGATTTAAGGAAAGGCAGGGTTGGTTTAAGTTAGATGCTTTTTATGAGTTCTCGTTTTTAATAGGCAAACGTGTAGACTGGAAGGTTGGTATCTTGTGGAGACGAAACGTGAAGAGAGGAAGCAACTGAGGAGGGTAAGTCAGAACCATGGGTTTAAGGCCTTAAGAGCAGGGCACTTTTCCTCTTAGAAGAATGCAGACAAGCTTTGAAATGGAAGACGATGCCGTGAGAGTTCATGGTGGTGGCCTAGGTAAGGCAGGTAGTCTGCTGAAATGGCATGGGGCGGTGGGAGAGGGAGGCCTTTGAGGAGGTGAGTGGGATGAGATGGTCCCTCACAGAGACTGGGCAGCAGTGAGCATCTGCTTGGATCTTGAAGCCCCAGGTGTATTGTGAAGCCAGTCGGCGGAGTCACATGATTCGCTGGGAGCGATGCACAAGTAGAGTAAGTGTAGGGACCCAAACAAACAAGAGCCAGATGTTTGGGGTATTCCGTGGGTGACAGTTGGTCAGAGGGTAAAGAAATTATGGACTTTGGTGAGAGTGTCATTGGAGTGGTTGAGGGGGGTTTTAGACTGAATTGGGCTGGGAGAGACAAGCCAAGGGGGATCCATTGGTTTGGAATCCAGAAGAAGCCAAGGATTGGAGGTAAGGATGATATGGGGTGGGGGCATGGAAGATGAAATTGAGGTGAGAGAAATTCAAGATCTTGGGGGTAGAAGCGTTCTAAGATTAGGATGTGGCTGCCCTTGTACATGGGTTTTGGGGTCATTGGAATGAGTCCTACAAAGGGAAAAGGAAGGAACTGTGTTGGATGGGTCCTTGATGTGGGTGTTAAATTCAAGAAGGATGATGATGGGACACTGAATGGAGAGGAAGTAAATGAGCCAGACTCTAGACAGACTCTATGACAGCGACTTGGAAGGAGGGAGGTGGATAGTAAAACTGAGCAGAGGACGGTAGTATGATGGGTGGCATGGGCTCAAAGGAGGCGATTATTCTTTAAAAAGAAAAAGAAGTTGAAAACCTATGTTAGAAGTGGCAGTAGGAAGCCCTGCCTACTACTCCTGAAGTATCGGGAGAGCTTGAGAAAAGTTGTGTCGCTAGGAAAGGGAAGCCAGGGTGCAGTCAGACACTGGAGAGAGTTCTCGGCGGGTAGGGAACATGAGCAGCTGTGGAAGGATTATGGAGAGCAGTCACAATGCTCGAAGAAGCACTGAGGGGCAGGGCCGGCGTGCACAGGAGGAGGGTATGGGAGAGCACTGCTGGTCATAGGGGCTAGTTCTGGGTCCAGGGATGAGGCAGCCCCCTTAGGAGACCTATAGAAGCTTCTGGAGAAGTTGACAGTCAAAGCTGCAGAGTCTGCCTTCCCCAGCCAGGGAGGCTGGTAGAGCTGCTGCTGGGCCAGCAGAACCAGGGAAGGCCCTGTCTCCAGGGCATGAGCAGGACTGCCTTGTGGATGAGGCGGGGCAGGCTGGGGATGTCTTCAAGTACCCTCACCATGCTGTCTCTTGTGTTCTTCACATGGGTTTGTAACTCTTTAACAGTACATGTTTGGTGCAAATATTTTAAGTTTTTGCTAAAATTAATTATAAAATTAGGGATCAGATTTTTCGATCATTGCTGTCTTTATTTGAGGATAACATCTCATCAGTTGTGAATACAGCCTATTTCCTATTATTCAGGAAGGCGTGCTGCGGTGCACCGTCGGTACAAAGCTCTTAGAGGTCTGGACTCCCCACAGGAAGATGTTCGAAACATGGTTTATTCGCTTCCCCCTCGGATGAGTCCAGACAGGGCTTCGGGTTGTCTTGAGCGTTATACACAGTATCAGGCAAGAAAATACTCCCTCATCACCTGTCTCTATTAATTTCATTCCCATTTGCTCCCCTTTTTCTCCAAAAAAAAATAAGTAAAAAGAGAAAGAAAAGGAGCCTGTGGAGTCGAGGGAGAGGAGACCACAGGTGTAAAGCAGTGGGAACAGCCTCTGGAAGACGGGATGGACGTGGTCGCCTGCTGTAATGTGCAACACGAGAGAATTTTCCCTGTGGAATCTGTGCGGGTCGGCCATCTCTAGTCACTCAGGGAGAGCAGGGCATGGGAGGACGACCCAGTAGAGAAGCGATTCCCCCAACTTACACTTCCAAGTGGATAGATGCGAAGAGCCGAGAGGTCATAGTTCCCCCTTGCTGCAGAACCAAACTTACTAGACCTGCATTTGACATGCTACTGTGTGCCTCCAGATGACTAAGTCAGTACAAGTCTTTGTCTTTGACTTTGCTCCCTAATATCACATCCCAAACCTGGATAATCCCCGGTTCTCTGAAGCCCTCATTGGAATGGGAAGCCCTTGGAATGCTGCAGTCTCAGATTTCCCGGTTCTGGGTTGACACCGCTCATGGAGTGACTGCTTGTGGACCTCACTGTGACCAGAGGGACACTCGGCAGTCACTCAGCTGCATTCCTTTGCCATTCCCTGCCCCTTCCCGAGGTGCCCTGTTTTCCTTCACTGGCTGTCAGGACCTAGCCCAAATGTCGATCCCCATCTGAGCTTCCCCTCCAGCCCTCCTCCTCGTCCGCCTTTGTCCTTCTGCTTTAGGGCTTCAGCTGGCCACAGTGCGTGAGTGCTCATCAGAAGGCAAGGGACCTCATTTTGTTTCCTCCAAGGCACCCAGCTCTAGCACTGTGACTGTGTATAGCAGAATGTTCTAGAAGTCATTATTAAATAAGTGAGCAAAAATTTTTTCTTAAGAGGAAACTACTATTTTATTTCATTTTTATTATGTACCAGGTACAAATTAAGACTTCTTGTTTTTTTAATCTGAGTAATTCCAATTTTATAGGTATCTTAGCCTCATTCTGTAAATGAAGAAAACGAGATGTAAAGAAGTTAAATAACTCCCTGAGACCAGTACAGTTCGCAAGTGGCAAAGCTTCAATTGGAACCCAGGCTTTCCCGACTTGGGTGCTGTGTGCTTTGTTACCATTCTGCCGCTTAGTAATTACCCCTTACTTGCCGTAATAAATGCAGGTCTTCTGAAATGACACGTTCTCAAAGAGTGGAAAGCCCTCATCATGGGATACCGGGAGACACGGAGAGCGCTCCACAGGTCTCTCATGTTAGAGAAGGCAGCACCCGGGTGGGGCATGTGGCCAAATCGGTGACGCTTGGCAGCACTCCTCCCACACCACACTCGGCACAGGCAGCCATGGATGCCATTTATTGCTCTGGACATTGGGGCTTCACCTGCAATTTGTCACCAAAACCCTCTGAGGGATTCTGTTAGAGTTGCAGCCTGTGGGAATTTTTCTGTTAGCACAGCAACTCTGCAAAATGTAATAGAATGCCACAGTTGCAACTAAATTCTGCTGTGGTAAATAGTGTCTTCTGGCAGTAGGTTTTAATATCTGAGGTGGTTGTTGAGGCCGTATATTCTGTGAGTGCATGGAAAAGCAGTCATTTAAAATGTCTCTTCTTTTTATGGGTCAGTTTTTCTTGTTCTTTCTCACTCCCTTGCCGATTGTTGAGTTTGAAGTTTGTTGGGAAGGACCTCCCTTTGTTTTGATTTATGCCGGTACTTTGCTCCGAGGCATGCCACTGGAGGCGTTTCCCACACCGAGGATGTTGTTGGAGCGGTAGCTGATGCCTGGCCTGGAGGCTGGTTCCACGCCGAGCTTCTGCAGCCCTCCATTCTCAGCTGGTCGCTGCTAAATGTTGTTTGGTGTTGCTTCCTCTGGCACAGGTCTCCCCTCCTAGCAGTGCTCTGAACAGACCAACAGGACAGATATGTTGCCCGTCCGGGACATGTTGTCATTGTGGGGCTGCCAGTAAGTCATTCTTTCTGGAAGATGCAAGCCGGGCAGTGGCGTGTGTGTTGTTGCACAGCAGCGCTCTCTTCAGACGGGTTGACTTGGCCAGGTCCCCTCCAAACAGCTCTGGCTGCGGTGGCTCTGTCCTCTCCTGCCACGCCAGACCATGGCGACGGGCCACGGCTGCACGCTCTGTCAGCCGGCACGGTGCCGGGACGGGCTCTGCTCAGGCTCTGATTCACACCTGCCCCAGCACCTTCCTGCCTCTCCGTTCAAAGGAGCACGGACTGTCAGGTTTATTAGAAACACCTCAAGTTTTTAAAAGGCTTTTATCCTGTTGGTGTAACTTGAGGACACCATGATATCCTGAGAAACCGGGGGCTCTGGCCATCTGAAAACCATTCTGGTCCCGTCCATCCTGTTAGCGAGCGGCATCTCTAGTTCTCAGTGTTCTGACATAGGATAATAACATTCTCCCTTTCTTGTGATGGAGATGACAAGTGAAGCTGTCTGTGAAAGTGCTTCTGAAGTGGAAACTGCAATATAAATGTAGACCTTTATAATATTAATTGTAGAATGCTTTGTGATTTACAGAGTACTTTCCCATATGGCTTCACATTTGCTTTCACTAATAACCCTAGGACTAGTCAAAGCTGGCGTGATGCATAAAACATCACTGTGTTATTGATAAGGACCCAGATGCTCAGCGTGCGGCTGCCCAGGCTTACAGCTTAATTTATAGCGGAGCGAATGGAAACCTGGCTCTTCTGAGCGCAAACCCTGTCTTCTTTTCACCAGTCCATGCTGCCTGCTGTATACGTGTGAACTGATGTTGCTACATAGCATCGTTTTAATGGACGCTGTTCCACAGCTCACAGGAGAAGCAGCTTTCCTTTGGGGACATTACAGACCTTCCAGTACCTGGCAGAACGGTGTGATGCCCTTGTGAAGCTGTGTGACATGGCGTTTGCGTTGACTCGGTCCTGCACTATTTACTAAAGTCTTCCCATTTGCAGGGAACTGTAAGGTCCCACAAAGAAATGAAAGAGGACTCAGACACAGTGTCTGTCCTCCAACGTGTAGAATGCCCCTCCTCTTCCCCTCTGGGAGGAAGGTTTCCAAGTCATTAGGTTGCTTCCTTCAACATTCAGCCTTCCTGCCCTGGTCCTCTGTGAGGGTCACCCTGTGCATGTGCTCACGCTTGCTCGTGGGCTCGGTGCCGTCCCTCTCTTGCTGTGTGCACCCCCAGGGTGCAGCCTGCCCCTCAGCTCTGCCTGGCAGCAGGTCTGGGCCTCTCCCTCCACTCAGCCACCACCCGAGCCGGGAGCCTGGTGACATCCAGCCGCCTACTCGGGTCCCCAACTGGGGGATATGTTTCCCTGCAGAGTAGGAAATGGAACAGCCTTTTTTGCAAGCTGTTTGTTATCTTCTCTTGTTTTCAGCGGTTTTCTGTGTTTCAGAGTCTTTCCTCTTTTAGTTTTCCTTCACTTGTTCATAGTCTTCTCTTCTCTTTCCCTTGCTTAGGCCCCTGGAGTTGTTTCTCTTTCCTGCCTCTTCAGGGGGTGCTTGAGAATGTGGAAAGCAGTGAAGGTGCAGCAGAAGCAGGGGCCAGAGTGGGCCCTGCTTTTATGACTAAACACTGAATTCACTCTCAACCCCATAATGTTAGGCTTATAATTGACCCGTCAAGCATGCAGGGCACCAGGTTCAGAGCGAAAAAAGGCACAAGCCCCGGTGTTTGCTCTTCAAACCGAATGACCCAGAAAGACATGTCATTGTAAGAGCACTAGATTGAGACTTTGTTTTCTTTTAATTTATTGTACAAACCATATTGTAGTAGTAAACAATGAGAAGGAAGAAATGAAAGAAAAACCACCCATAATTCCACCCACTAAGAAGTCAGCTGTTTTTGGTTCTCCACATTCCTTTAGACTCTTTTTCCACATATGCACATAACATTACTTAGTTGGAATTATATATATTTTGCATTTTATTTTTAAATTTTAAGATTATCATTTTATGTTGTTACCTGCATTTTATTTTCAAATTTAATATTCCATCCCATTTATACACAATATTACTTAAAGCATTTCCCTGTTCTTATAAAATTAAAGTGTTTGCAGGCTTTTTTTTTTTTCCTGTACATCTTTCCAATGCGTCATAGAACTTTTCCTTAGTTTGGATTATTTCTTGGTATATCTTTCCAGGAATGGGATCAGTAAGTCAAAGTGTATAGCTTGTGATATCAGTTGCCAAACTTCTTTAACAAAAAGTTGCTCTAATTTACACTGTCCCAATCGCACATCTATGAAAGTATCATTTTCAACACAACTTTATTTATTTTCAGAGGCAGATATTCTGTGGGTCCAGTAAATCACTGTGAGAAAGGATTAGTATTACAAGTCAGCTTATGAAGACGGCATCATCTGCCACCAGAGTGATGGGAGGTCCACAGTGACATCTGGACCAAATCTGGTGGACTCGAGTGCTGAGTTATTGATTACAAAGTAAAGCGGTGATCTGTCTGGTAAGCCGTGACAAAAAGTTCTTTTGGACAGCATCACTCTAAGTTATTAATCACACATTATTAAGAAATTCTAAATTGTATATATCAATTTCGTGTTATTTCCAAATTCGCTTATAATCATTTTTAATACAGTGGAAAACCATTAAAAACTTGAGTATACAAACAGGTCTAGGACAAAAACGTTTTTCTGACATTCTTGCAAAGACATAATTTGTTTTACTGTTTGTTCTTGCATTCAGAGTGAGGAGGCGGCCTGGAGAAGTGTGTATGCGGCTGATGTAAAAGTAACCTCACCTGACTGACTGACTAACTACCAGTAAGGACTCCGTCCCCTAACCATTCAGGCCACATTACACTTCCCTGTAGAGTAGGTCAGGCAGGATTGAGGACAGGGCTTGTCCATAGGCTCTGCAGGTATCGTGACAGCACCGGAAGGCTCCAGGTCCGTTTCTGATCTTGTCAGAGCTCACAACGTCATATAGTGGCCCTTGTCCCATTACTTTGCTGTCCTTAAGGAGAAGAATTTATTGAAGGGACTCGAGTTACATGGAGCCTTTACAGTATGACTCTGATGCTTCTCCACGGTCAGACACCCGAACAGCAGCCTGCTCTGCCTCCACATCCCGAGTCTGTCTGGCCATCGGCGGAGCAAGATGCCCCTGGGAGGTAACCATCCCTTTCTTCTCTGGACTCAACAGGCTTTCTCTCCATTACCTTCTCGGATCCTAGTGCCCTGAAGGTTGGGAAACTTAGAGTCCTTTCATTTTTACTTAACTTTCTGACTAGGTAAATTATGAAAAGCCGTTTTTTTTTTTTCTTGCCATTTGAAAATTGAGATAAAATTCACATAACATAAATTCACTATTTGAACCATTTTAAAATGTAAACTTTAGTGTTTTGTATTATCACAGTGTTGTGCAACCATCACTACTATCTAATTCCACAATATTTTCGTCACCCCAAAAGACACCACGTACCCATTGGCAGTCACTCCCCATTTTCCACCTCTCTCACCTCTGACAACTGCCGATCTACTATCTGTCTCTATGAATTTGCCTATTCTGGACATTTCATATCCATGGAATCAGACAGAGCCTTTTGTGTCTGCCTTCTTTCACTCAGCATAATATTTTCCAGGCTCACCCGTGCTGTTGCTTGTATCGGCGCTTCGTTGCCTTTTATGTCTGGGTAGTGTTCCACTGTGCGGCTACATCACATTTGTTTATCCATTCATCTGTTGATGGACACTTGAGTTGTTTCCACCTTTTGGCGAGAGTGAGTAGTGCTGCTGTCAGTATTCACATAGACATTTATGTGTCGACAGCTGTTTTCAGTTCTCTTGGGTATACCTAGGAATGGAATTTCTGGGTCACATGGTAACTCTATGTTTAACTTTTTGAGGGACTCCAAACTGTTTTCCACAGTGGTTACACCATTTTGCATTCCCACCAGCAAAGCATAAGGGTTCCATTTTCTCCATATCCTTTATATCACTTATTATCCATCTGTTCAAATCCTTTGCTTATTTTTTAATTGTGTTGTTTGTCTTTTTCCTTTGTTGACTCATAAGAGCTTTTTATATATCCTAGATACTAGACCCATATCAGATAAATGATTTGCACATCATAGTTGCAAATATTTTCTCCCATTCTGTGAGTTGTCTTTTCACTTTCTTGATAGTGTCCTTAGTTGTAGGAAAAGTTTTCATTTTGATGAAATTCATTCTATCTATTTTTTTCTTATTGCTTATACTTTTGATGTCGTATTTAAGAAACTATTGCCTAATCCAAGATCATAAAAATTTATACACCTATATTTCCTTCTAAGACTTTATAGTTCTAGCTATTACATTTAGGTCTTTGATCCATTTTTGCGTTAATTTTTGTGAATGGCATGATGAAGTCTTAAGAGAACCATACCTTGGACTTTGATCTTTTACCTTGAGAATGTCTCCTACAGGAATGACAGATGTGTTACTGGAATGACTTTGGAATTGTGTAAAGCAAAGGTGAATCCTGGAGGTTGAAGAGCTCTTTGCTTAGTGTGGTTCTGTGTAAGGCAACATTTGATAGACTGCAGCTGGGGTTCCTTTATTATGGGGAATTTAAAACATTAATTCATTATGCCCCTTATCACACTGAGAAAAGACAAAACCTGAGACCACTGGTACCTCCTCCATAAATGTTTGCAGTTTTAATTATGATGAGTATATAATAACTCTAAAAAATATATTTTCTTTTATGGATTAATCAAATTACCAACATAGCTTTGAAACCACACAGAATCACATTTTTTCTGTGGCACAGGATATCAGGGCCAGCCACTTCTCGGCTTCTTATATTGGGAACAGCTATTAGGATCCTGTTTTTAATGGCAGGTGAAAATTGGTGTCAGAGAGAAAATCACCCTTCTTTAGGTGGATTTTTTGGATTCTTCCTAAGGGAACCAGAGACCCAGACCCAAGAAAGAGGAAAATCGCAGGACTTTGTCTGCTGGGTGCCTCTTGGGAGTCGTGATTTACCCACCTTGTTCAAAAGTAGCAGTTTAAAAAGTGCAAAGAGGGGCCAGCTGGTGGCGTAGTGGTTAAGTTCACGTGCTCCACTTTGGCAGCCTGGGGTTCACAGGTTCAGATCCTGGGCGCAGACCAATACACCACTCATCAAGCCATGCTGTGGCAGCATCCCACATATAAAGTAGAGAAAGATGGGCACAGATGTTAGCTCAGGGCCAATCTTCCTCATCAAAAAATAAATAAATAAAGTGCAAAGAAATCTTTTTAGTGTTTTTCCTTCTTCTCTTTTAATGTTATGGTGTTTTTTCTTCATCGCATACTGTAAACAACGATAAAAGAATGTTCACTCAGGATTAGGATGGTAAAATCGCAGGACTGGAGGGAGGACAAAAGCACTAACTGAACCTGAAATGCGTGCGACCCACAAGGCAGGTGAACACGCTGCTCTTTGTTGGCCTAAGGAAGAACCAAACTGGTGTGCCGACTTCAGATCGGCCACTGTCAAAAGCTTGGACCATATTCTTGTTCTTTAGTGCAAAAACAAGCCTTACGCTGGCACCTGCCGCATCACGGGAGAAGCAGTGCCATGAGTTCGTGCACAGGTTCAGTGACAGGCTGTGACACACTCCATCGCGCTACCCCACCTCTGCACAGATCACAACCTGAACGACCTCGTCAGACTAGGCATAGCAGGCAGAACTCTTGTTTGCATGGGTGTGTTGTGGTAAACTCACTTTCCATGCACAGATATAAAATTCTTCCCCTAAAAATACCAAAATTATCCACAAAAGTAAGTGACAATAAATCACAGGACACCATTGCGGTCCTCAAGGCATGTGATGTCTCGTTGAGGCACCTGTCAGGTAAACAGGCACTTTTGTGTCCCGTGATGAGTGGGACCTGCATGGCTTTCTGGCAGCGCTGACGAGCGAGACCTGGGGTCAATGAGGGACACCTTGGAGGGGCAGCATCTCTATCTGCACGTTCCTCTTCAATGCTCGTGCACACTTGGCTAATAGAAGCAGGGGGTAAAACTCAGATGCCGTTGGGGCTTTCCTGTGTAAACAAAGAAATGTGAAATTCTGTGTGCTCAGAGACTGCCCCTTCCTGACAGTGGGGTTCACCTGCTTCTGGGGGCCGCAGGAGCAGGTTTGGAGAGCGTCCCAGTGGAGGATAGTGCCGTGAGGCTGTGGCCTAATGTCTAAACCGTGAACCAGGAGCATGAGTAGATAAAATCAGCAAGAGTGACAAAATGAACACCCTCGCGGCCTGTTTCCAAGCTTCCTGCATCAGTTAGTAGTACAAGGACAAACTGTGTATCAAGCATGTTGAGGAACACGATTTACATTTAAAAGGTAATTGGAAAATCAGTGGGAATTCGCTTGTTTGCTACCAGATGGCCCAGAGGTCGCTCAGTTTCTTGACAGTGCGCTTCCTCAGCCCCACCCCATGGGGACTTTTTTCTGGTGATTCTAATGCTATAAGAACCTGGAAAAGCTGATGGACTATCTGGACGTCATTTCCTCTACCTGACTGATAGTGCTGCGGTTCTCGTCTGCTAACCTGCTCTCTTGTGGAAGTTTCTCGTGCCTCTGGCTTGGTTTCCCCCACACGGTCCTCAGGACCAGCAATGTTATCTTCATGTCCATCTGCTTCTGTTAAGTTAATGGGCACAGAGTCACGGTTCCTCAAGCGGCTAAATGATCTGGTACTTATCAATCTACTTCACAAGAAATTTAAATCATGTTGGTGCTATTAATGTTTGGAAACATATTTTGGGGGCGTTATTTTCCTTAAGTGTGCTTGGAGACACGAGTGAAGAAAAGCATACAGGGGGAACTTAGATGTTAGAATGGAGGAGGATGTGTACAAAATCGGTTTAACTTTAACTGTGAGACATGAAAACCACTAAGATTGAAATCCTAAGAAAGACAACTGCGTAGACTGTGGTTTCTAGCCCGGGTCCTGCACTTGTGCAGCCCAGCGCCCAGCCGTTTAGACCAGCTGGCACGTCAGCCGTGAAGAAAGAGACTCGGGACATGGTGTACCTGGAAGGCTCTTAGCAAAGGTGGATGACAGCATGTTGGACCAGAACTGTTGTCTGAGATATTCACACTTGTCATTCCCTTGCTCTTTCTGCTGCTTCTCTGTTGTCTTTATTTTACACGTTAGAAAGGAACATGCAAACGCTTCCTGTCAGTTGGCTCCTGAGCTCATCGCTGCATCCCTTGCTCTGCCCCCTGCTCCCACCTCACTTGCACAGCTAGGGGACTCTCTTTTTATAAGCTTTCGTCTTGCCATTCTTTTCTTTTCTTCTTGCTCTCCCCGATTGAGTTTGAGATGATGCATTGAACACGTTCTCTTAGTTGTCAAGAGGAATACAGTTGTACGTTATTTTGAGTTTGAGTTCTGTTGCCTTAGCCCATGTGGGAATGCTGTGGCACATGGGTCCAGAGGAGGCGCTCTTGCTCAGCCACGCAACTGGCTAGGTAATTTCAGACCCTCTGAACCTCTGCTTTCTCCTCTGTGAAACAGCAGTAAGAAGAGCAAATGTGGGCCGGCCCGGTGGCACAGTGGTTAAGTGAGCACGTTCCTCTTCAGCGGCCCGGGGTTCACTGGTTTGGATCCCAGCTGTGGACATGGCACCACTTGGCAAGCCATGCTGTGGCAGGTGTCCCACATATGAAGTAGAGGAAGATGGGCATGGATGTTAGCTCAGGGCCAGTCTTCCTCAGCGAAAAGAGGAGGATTGGCAGCAGTTAGCTCAGGGCTAATCTTCCTCAAAAAAAGAAAAGAACAGCAAATGTATAAACTGTCTGGCTACAGGACATACTTAATAATGATGCTGTCCCAGTCTTAATCTTCCTTGAATCCTTAGGAGACACTGCTGGGTAGACTGAGTGAGGAGGAGCAGAGAGAACCTAGGCAATGGAGGAGTGCGTGTTTCCACTTATCTTCAGTTGCCTTGTCTCAGGGTCAGCTCATGGCTTCCACTCTGAACAGCAAACCCTTTTCCTGGTCTCCTGTTGTGCCCGTCCTTCTGGAAGTGATTTAGGAATTAAACCTGCTGCTGCTGAGAAGTAACTGAGTCAAAGAATTCAAATTTCTTAATAGGAAGAACTTTCCAGGTTCAAAACACATGGGACTTATTCAAAAGAGCCTCCTTTTTGTGGATATTTTTAAGAGCAAATTTTGCCGTGCGCTCTCTCAAGTGGGAGCTCAGCAGCCACTGAGAAGTTTGGCATTCTCCATGAGACCTGGAGTGCGACCTCGCCTGAGAATGAGATCTGGTAATTAATTCTAAACTGACTGGGCTTGGACAACCCGACTGACTAGAGTCCTGAGCCAACTCTCAGCTTCCAGGAGCCTCCTTATAGGGACAAGACTTGGTGTAGGAAGGAAAGAGAAATTAATGCCTGCTTTGTTCCAGTAAAGCCTCGGTAATGCACGGGAGGGGTTTTCGTTTGTGTCCTTCAATTGCAGAAGGAGCTGTGATACTGCATAGCTTATCTTGGTCTCCAGTCCTGTTTAAAATTCCTACAGTCGATTTTGCCTTCACTTGTATTTTGGAGTAAAGTCAGGGCACTGCTGCTCTCTGCGTATCATAGGCTTGTGTTTTTAAATAGGGTCAGCTCTTCTGAAGTTGTCACCTAATGGTGAGTGGTAAGGAATTTGGTGCTGCTGTGGCACCCTCCTGTCACTCACTGAGGCAGGTGGCGGCCTCTTGTTGGCCTGTACTTCCTCTCTCCTGGTGGACACAGGCATGAATTGACACGAGAGTGAACTTCAGGATGTAGAGGAAGGATGAGGGTCAAGGGCATAGCTTCTTAATACAAAAGGAGCAAATCAGACAAGAAAAATATTATAAGAATAATCAAGTAGAAGATTGTGATTTAAGTGTTTGGTTCTTTAAAAGGAGCACTTAATTTTTAACTTCATAGAATGCCACAAGGCCATCGTACATCCAGACAAGGATGGATGAGAGCCTGTCTACTGTGTGTGAAAATAAATAGGTGCATTTATTAGGAAACGTTCCCTTTCAGCCATTCAGCACTGTTTTTCCTTTATGCTGGAGCACCTTTGTCCCCAAGCGTCGCAGCCTCTGCCACCCTGCAGCCATTCGCAGCACTATCAGCAGGTTTTGAATGGCACAAGAAGATGCCTACTAACTTAGAGCTGCGCAGCCAGGGCTCTTGAGGAGTCACCGGGTAGGGGGATCAGAGCTCTGTGTGTGTGTCACGTGCAAAATCCCTGTCCCCTGTGGCTGCCTCCTTCCTGGCTCAGCTTGGCTTCCTCCAGGCAGGTTTAGTATTTGTTCACTTCTCATCTTTGTCAGAAGGTAGTGTAAACACAGTCCTTGTTATTTTTAGTTTATTAGGTAAAAACCTTAGGATTTGAATCAGACTGAGGAGCCTGGAGAATCTGAAGTTGTCCTGAGCAATTCTAAGTTCACGAGGTGGCGTTGCGTGGAAGCGGGTGCCGGAACGGTTGGGAAGAACCCCTCTGAGGCTTGTTGTATGTGTGTTTCTCTTTCCTTTGCTGGAGAGTCACCTCCATGGAAGAAATATGCCTTTTTACAAAAGACTGTTGGTTTTCTGCTTTTGCAAACCGATTCAGTGGCCTCTCTGTCAGCACCAACTGTTAATGATCACAGGGATGAGCCTGGCGGGCAGGGAGGCCCGGAGCCCCCCCTTTAAATCTTGGCAGTCTTCAGATGTAGAAACAAACTGCTGACGTTTTTAAAAATTAGGTCTTTCCCTTGAATGTTTTCCTGACATCAGCTCATTAGTGTAGGAATGTCTGTATTGACTCTCTCTCTTTGTTTACTTTTTATTATTGTAGGACAATTTTCAGCCATTCTACATAACAGTTGAAGGAATAATCAAATGAACCCCTCATGTACTCTTCACCCAACTTTTATAGTTGTTATTTGCTGTGTTGTTTGGTTTTTCTGGCTGTTTTTAGTAAATTACAGACATTATGATGTTTACTACCAAATATTTAAATATCTATTTCTTTTTTTTAAAGACATTTTCCTTATAACCACAATTGTCTTGACTTTTTAATCTCTTCTGAACTAAAATGCCAGAACCCTTGCAAAGTTAGCACTGTTCCCTTGAAAGTTGTTTGCTGTGCCCTGCGGCTCATTTACCCTGCAGGTGCTTACCGGCCCCTGGGACACCTGCCCGTCTCTGGCAGCGGGGCTGTAGCCCAGAGCAGTACATACAGGGCAGCACCTTTGTTGTGTGGCAGCAAGCTCGGATGAGGTGCTGGTCTGAATTTCTCTGACTAGTGAAATCATTAGTTCTTGTTTTAGCTGGCTGGCTTCTGAAGCACAGAGGGCAACCCTGAGACAGCAGACCCCTGAACGTCATTTGTGTCTTGTCCTGCCTGCTGGGCGGGAAGCTCCTAAAGAGACTAAGCTGTTCTGTACATTTACAGCAGCAGCTGTTGACAGCTTCTACATTAGGAAAGTGTCGTCTTCTACTTTCTTTTCTAGTAATACCAAATGGCACACTTTTTAATTGAGTTACACATTCCAGATGATTATGCGCTAGTTTCATATGGGGTTTTTTGCTTGTTTCTTTGTTTTTTTAAACCTACTGGATTAAATGAAATGCCAAGGAATTTGCTTGTTTTACTTTTAACAGTGTATTCATTGCCACTTTCAGCTATCTCCCAAAATTCCTTTTAAAAAAGGAGTACTTGAAGCCCAATGTGTCTGGCAGTGTGTTTCGAGTTCAGAAGGATGGGGTTAAAGTAGGCCCCTCTGTGCCAGCCTCGATGGCACCTCTGTCAGTGGAAGCACTCTGTGAAGAGGACTTCCTGTGCCCGCTCGGAAGAAGGAAGCGGCTGCAGCTCCCCGCTAAGCACAGCCCGGTCAGAGTACAGAGCCCAGCTCCTGAGGACTCTGGAAAGCCAGCAAGCACAGTGGCTCAAGTTTGGGGACTGAAATCAAACAGGAATGACAAGCCGCAGCGGGGATGAGTTCCGAGGGTCATTTCCTCTCCCGTGTCTCCCAGCTTGAGCCCAGGTGCAGACGCGTGCTGGAGCTGCACAGGGAGTGCTGGAGCAAGAGCTCCAGGAAGCCGCTGAGGAGAGGGGCTCCTGCACGTTGGACAGAGCAGAGGTGCGCCACCCCCCCAAGAAAGCATGTTGGTGTGTTCACCACCCTGGCCACTCTCTGAGTCTCCTTGTTCAGGAGTTCTCTAGAGCTCTGTCTCCAGCACCCTTCACTGCGGAGGTGGAGGGTGGAGGGTAGCCTGGGGTGGAAAGTTCCCACTCTCCAATCCAGTGCTTGGTCCTTCTGGGCCCTACCCTGGGTCACCTGTTCAGCATAAACTCAGGTGTGGTCAGAAGGGGCTTCTTATGAATAACAAAGACACTCTGGAAAGGAGGCAGCACATGCTTTGTACCCTCAATGAAATTATATAAAAATGGTCTCTGTGAAAAAGAAAAGATAAATATTGAGATGACAAAAAAATACATCAAGATGGAAAGAGAACTAACAGAAGGAAAAAGTTTAAGAAGTCAAATTTGGTTTCAAAATTTAAGTGACCTTAAAATCAATTGGTCAGTAGAGTAGGTATTATAAGAAAGGGAAAGCAATAAAAAATAGTGGAAGCATGAAAAATAAAACAATGAAGAGTCAATATACAGATAATTATTCTTGAAATATGCAATAGAACAAATGGTAACAAAACAGGGTATAAGCATATGCCATCATTTCAACAAGTATAGGCTTTCTTATTCTTTTCATGAAGTTACCATGACTGGGGTACCTGACAAATAGTGTGTGTACACATGCACGCACACACAGCCATACACACAGAGGCACACACACGCACACGCACGCACAGCCACTGCAGATGAGTTCACGATAAAATATTAGCAATGCGAATCCTGCAGTGTAGTGAGAGAACAGTAAGCTTTGGCCGACTGAGAGTCGTTCCGAGACTGCTTTGATGACTTTCCATTAGGCCGCCTATCAATAAAATTCATCATCTTAATAAGTGAAAGGAGAAACGCTATTTGATAAAATTAAAAATGAATTTTAATAAAAGTAGACTTCCTTCGCATGTGAGAGATTTTCTTCTGGACTAGCAGCCGTCGTCATACTCCCACGCTCCAACATTGTGTTTCCATTAACGTAGTTAGAACAAGGGGAGGAGGCACACGAAGTGTAATTCATTCAACAAACTGCTCTGGAAATGCCAGCCACTGTGATAATTGGATGAGAAAACGAAATGGAAGGCATACGTATTCTAAAGAGAACGCAAATTTGCACTATTTATGTATGATCCGATTGTCAACTTCGCCAAAAAAAAAACCACCAATAAAATCCATTGGAAAACTATTAGCAATACCGTAAGTGTTCAGCAAAGTGACTGATTACTAAATAAATATGTACATACAAATCTGTACCATGAAAGTCAGAGTGGCTTCCTCTGGGGGAGGGGGCAGGAGCAGATGCCGTTGGGGGGACACACGAGGCCATTTAGGTTTTGTAATGTAATATTTCTTAATCTGGGTGGTGGTCATATTTACTTTATTATTCCTTAAACCCACATCTATGTCTTCTGTGCTCTTCATGTATGGTATACTTTACAACTTTTAAAAAATCGTTATCCTTTTTATATATTAAAAATAGCCAGCAAGGAAACATTGGGAAGGGAAACACATCTGATTCTCAGTAGCAACAGTAACAAATAATGACAAAAACATAAACTTTTAAGAACATGTTGGATGTATATATAGAAAACTCTATAAAACTTTACTGATATGAAAGGAAGTTTGAATAAATGGAGGGATTGACCACATTATTGCGTGGTGAGATCTGGTAAATTAAGAATATAAATTCTCCCTAAATTAAACCATAAATTTAGCATAATATTGACAAAGTGATTTTAAAGGTCAACTGGAAGAATAAATGTTTGAGAATAGCCATGAAAATTAAAATAAATAAAGATTTGTGAAAGAAAACTTGTCCCACCAGTTATTAAAATGCGTTTTGGAGTTCAGTTGCAATAGGAGTAGACATTCAAGTCAATGAAACAGAATGGAGAGTTCCAGAAACAGAATCTGTGTATATAAGAATTTATCATTTGCAAAAAGAATGAATTACCCAATATCTAGTATTTGGGGTATACAGCTGACCATTTGAGCATTTTAAATCCCTCCCTCTTACCTTAATAAAATAATTTTCAGGGGCCGGCCCAGTGGTGCAGCAGTTAAGTGCACACGTTCCGCTTCGGCGCCCCAGGTTTCACCGGTTTGAATCCCAGGTGGGGACATGGCACCGCTCAGCAAGCCATGCTGCGGCAGGTGCCCCACATATAAAGTAGAGGAAGATGGGCATGGATGTTAGCTCAGGGCCAGTCTTCCTCAGCAAAAAGAGGAGGCCTGGCAGCAGTTAGCTCAGTGCTAATCTTCTTCTTCTTCAAAAAAAAAATAATAATTAAAAAATAATAATTTTCAAACATGCCAAGATTTAAATGTAAAAAAGAAAACTCACAAAAAGTACTGGAAAAATTATCAGTTAGGAGAATGAAAGAGCCATAAAGGGAGTGATAGCTTTTTTAAAGATAAACTTTAAGTTTTGTTTGACCAAAAAAAAATAGAATTTAACGTAAAATTATAAATTGAGAAAAATTGTGTAACATGTGACTAAGGGTTACTTCTGTTAATGTGTAAAACACTCTTAAAATCATTGGGATGATGAGTACCCCAGTAGAAAAATGCAGAGGTTGGGGCCGGCCCCGTGGCCGAGTGGTTAAGTTCATGAGCCCCACTTTGGCGGCCCAGGGTTTCACCGGTTCAGATCCTGGGCACGGACATGGCACCGCTCATGTTGAGGTGGCGTCCCACATGACACAACTAGAAGGACCCACAACTAAAAATATACAACTATGTTCTGGGGGGATTGGGGGAGAAAAGGCAGGGGAAAAAAAAAAAGATGGGCAAGAGTTGTTAGCTCAGGTGCCGACCTTTAGGGAAAAAAAACAAAAATGCAAAGGGCATAAACAGGCTACAAATAAACCAAAAAATGCAAAGAACCAAAAAAATTATTAGCTGGCATTTAACCACAGTAATAATTAGAGAAATTCAAGTGATGTGTCTTTTCTCACCTATCAGCTGGGCAGAAGTTTTTTGCTTGTTTTGTTTTTATGTTGATAAACCCAGTATTGGCAAGAAGTAAAAAAAATAGGTATATTCAGCCTTGGTGAGACAGTAAATGACACTTGCCTTCTAGAGAGCCATCGAAGAACAGATAGTCATTCAACACATGTGCACCCATTTATCAGGCAGTTCCACCTCTAAGAATGTATCCTGAGGACAACAAACTTAGTGTTCATACAGACAGGATTCATTCATGTATTGAGAAAAGGCAATGTTCTATGTAGTGGTTTTTATATGGTCCATGATATACAAGCGCAAGTTACAAAACAGCATGTGTAAACTGCAATAGATTCATATAATGGAACCCTAGTCAGCAGTAAAATAGAATAAATTCACGATATAAACGAAAACATGGATAAACCTCAATGCATTATGCTGACTGGAAGAGGCCTTCTGTAAAAGTTCATACTGGACAACTCCACTGATATGAAATTCTGGAACAGAAATTAATCAGTGGAAAAATCAGAATAGTTTTTGCCTCTGGGAGCAGGGGGAGGGAGTAGGAATTGGCTGGGAAAGGGCAGGAGAAAACTTCCAGGGATGTTGGGAGCGGTCTCTGTAGGAATGGGTTACACAGGTGTATGCATTTATCAAAACCCAATGAATGTACAACTCAGATGTGTGCACTTCATTGTAAGTTAGTTTACATCAGAAGACAAAAACAATATACAAATACTGAGATCTAGAATTTAGAGGGAAGTGTGCCGTAACTTCACTTGCACCGAAGAGAAGTTGTATTAACAGATGGAGAGGCAGAGAGGTGATAAAGGAAACGTAGGCAGATGCCAACGGTGGGACCTAGGTGGTGGGATATAGGTATTCACTGTAAAATTCTTTCAACTTTGTTGAATGTTGGAAAATGTTGGAAAAGAAATGTTAAAAAAAAAAGTGTAGTGTGTATGCACAGTTCTCTTGTGGTGAGAAACAAAAAGCTAACAAAAGCGGAGTGCAGATAATGGCTGGCCACCGACGCCGGGCACGGGCAGCACAGGGGCGTCTTAGCTGTCGGCCGTGGCTGCTTCTGCGCAGTCGATGGGGGAGGCACAGCGAGGACTCACTTTTCATTACACGTGTCTGTCTTGTTTGGGATTTTGCAGTGACTGTGACTTCCTTTATTCTAGAACAAAATCAACATGATTCAACTTTTTGTAAAAGGTAAATATGAAAATGGTGACAGTTATCTTAGGATTTTGGGTGTCCACAGCGCCTGGCTGAGAAACCCTGGCCTGGAGGGTCAGCAGGCAGGAGGTGAGCATGTCAGGTGCCGTGGAACTGACATAAAGCAGACGGGATCCGTCCGCTGTTTGGAAGTGGTGTGTCGGACAAAGAGGAGTCACACATGGCCCCAGCCTCTTTATGCGCTCCATCACCAGGACCAGGCAGTAAGCACTGAAGAAGCACCAGCTGTTGTGTCGATTGTTATAATGATTAACGTCCAGTTTGGGGAGGTTTTTGAGCCGTTTTTATTACTTCTTCTTTGGCCTGCTCTTCGGCCTTTCACTGCCCAGTAGCGCTCTTGTATGGAGGAAGGAGAGAATACTGTGAGCAACAAAACCAGCTGTTGCCAATTCTGGTGCGGAGGGAATCGATGTTATTGCTGATGTAAAATGTGTGGATTATCAGTGACTGATTTATCCATGCTGCTCTTATGTGTAGAACCATACCATGAATATTTTAAAGTTGCATGTTGTCCCTATTTTTAATTTCCTGTTTAATGGAACTTGATGTTTTCAGTGGATTTATAATAATGCCATTTCCCAGTCAATAATTAAGTTATTTTTATAATTTTAAAGTCTTTGCTAATTCCAAAATCTGGCCGACTATGAATCTGTTTTACTAACTTTTTTCTCTTGACTTTATATAGGATACTCTCCATTGTGGATGAGACATTAAGAAACTCTGGATTCTGTTGTTTTCCTCTGAAGAGTGTTTAGCTCTGTTCTCCCAGGCTGTTTAATTGCTCTTGTGCTTGCTTGGTTGTAGGACTGATCTCTGTTGGCTTTGCTCTTAGTTCTGGAGTGTGGCTCCGAATCCTGGAGTGTGGCTGTAACTAAGGCATGACCCCTCTGGGGTGTCAGTGGAAGGCCCCAGGTGTTGATCAAGCCCCTCTAATTTGGCTGGCTGGTTCTCCCTGTCTTTGGGCACACTGGTGAGCAGGTGTTGAAATCTCTGCTCAGCACCTTCAGCCTTTCAGATGTTGTATCCACCGGGCTCCTTGGAGTCTCATCTCGTGTGTGCAGGGCGGGAGTCAGCCAAGGACTCCAGGAGAGCTTGCTTGCAGATTTTGGCTCCTTCCTTCCTAAGACTTCCCCCCGAAGTTTCCGGCAGGCTTCAGTGCTGATCTCTGACTCCTCACCCCATAAGACAGTTGCTTTTCAGTTGAGCGCCACCCCCACATGCTATGTGAATTGGGGAGTACCTGTGGGAAAAGCTGGATAAAGGTGGATCTCACCCAGAGTTAGTCTTCTTTTAAGGGTGATATCCCTTCCATTTCTGCCTGTATTTATTTGTTCTTTAGTGCTTTCAAATGGTTGTTTTTTATATTTTGTCCAGAGCTTATTATTGTTATTGGCAAAAGAATTAGTCTTACAAATTATTCTGTCATTACTGGAATCCAGAAGTCCCAATCAATAAGTGTGTTATAGACAAAATGACAAACCACCCAGTAGCACAGTCTGCATGGAAGTCAGACTGGAAAACATATTTCCTGTAGAGCATTTTATCCACTGGGGGATTCTGATTTACACGGCACTGTGCTGCATGTGCATGGTGCAGCGGTGCATGGGAGCAGGCCGGGCGGAGCTATCTGAAGGTGGAGCCGGCAGAAGGATTGGCTCCAAGTGGAATTGACTCACTGATGGAGCGTCTAGGTGCTGAGCCCTTGTGCCCGCGGGAGATGGCTGCTCTCTGCGTCAGGCAAACGTGGCCAGCACTTTCGTTTCTTCTGCTCGCTGAATGAGAGAACACTGGTATGGCAGCCACTACCAGGAAGGTCACTTCCTCTCTGCTGGCTGAGTGAGGCTTTGCTTCCTGAGCTAGTGAGCCTGGCCAGGCTTGGAGCCCAGGGATCACCAGCAGCCAGCTCCGTGTCCACCACCCTGTCAGGAGCCAGTTGCCCACGAGACACCGTCCTCACAGCCTTGTCTGTTGTCTTTCCGCCTCTGAGTCTCTTGACCCTCCTGTCTTTCTCTTTCCCACCCACCTCACATGCGTCACTCCATGTCTCCTGGAGTGAGTCCTGGTCCTTGTACTTGTCCCCTCCCTTGGGCCCACTGGCCTTCTCCCATCTTCCTCCCCTTCTCTTGTCCAGCCAGAGATACATGGAAATGCATTTTGCAGGTGTGAGTGTTTGCTGTGTGCCTGCCGCTGTTTTGTAGAGGGGATTATTTGTTCTAAATTTGTAAAGCAGGTGAATTAAACACTTTACATGTCTCCCCCTAAAAATACTGAGTTGCCCTGTTACTCTGTGTTACCGTTGATTCTGTCTTGCTGGTGCCAGCAGCGCTGACGGGAGGGAAGAAGGATGGTCGCAGTCCCATCCTAGCCCTCCGGGATGGCCCTGCCTGAGGATGTTAAGTCTCTCGGCTCTGACGCCTGTGATTTTAGGATAATTAAAATGATAGCATTGAACTCACTTTTCTTTGTCTTCTCCCTCAAATTTATTTTGTGTGCCTGGAGGTTATTCACTGATTCTCCTGTCATTCTCCTCAGCTTGTTTTCATAAGAAGGAAAAAAAGGAAGAGAAGTCCAGTCTGTCCATTGTTTGGGGGAGAGCTTCCTTTCACGTCGCCGCTCCTTGCCCCCTACCGCCCACCCTTGGGTGGGGGCTCTGCTCCATGTCGCTGAAGACTTGTTCTCTCCATCTGCTGAAAACTCACTGATGCAGCTGTGTGGTCCTGCGCCTGTGACAGGCTGGCAGTGAGATTGTCTTCATAAATCTAAAAGCTGCCAGAATTAAGGAAACCTGGGCTTCTTTTTCACCCTGCAGTCCCCATCCCAGCTTTGTCTCTTTACTTTTTCTGAGGGCCTGTTGCATTTTCCTGTTAAGTGTCCCGTTAGTGTGATTCACTCTCTTTTCTTTCTCTGCAGGTTTTGCATGCAGAAGTGTGTTAGTCTGGTGCCTGGAGTCACACTGGATTTAATAGAAAAGTAAGTAGGATTTTTAAGCTCTTGAGGCTTTCTGGGTCTGAGGGGGAGTCTCCTCCTTTTATTGCTTGTGGTTCTCAGACATACTTCCTGTTAGCATGGGGACGTCTCTTTCTTGTGGGTGTGTTCTTTTGTTCTCTGATTAAGGCCATATTTGTGATTGTTACATTAGGGCTTAGTGTAGGACATAGCTAAATGTGGGGCCATATTAAAAGAAAAGAATAAAAAGCTGAATCCTTTTGAACATTTAAAAATACTCCCAACACTCAGCTGAAGCAAAAACGTCTCACTGCACGTACAGATGTCTGCTCCGTGGCTGCAGAGGCCTCTTGCGGTACCGTGTGCACCTGATCTTCAACTCACCCTTTAATATCCTGCAGCCTTCCACCCCCACCCTGTTCTGTGGCAGGGCAGGTGGGGCGGTGCCGGCAGGAGGTGTCCTTCCTGGCGCGTTGGAGCCCCAGGGCCTCTCCTCGCCCTCCGGGTCCGTGGGCCGGCCTGTCCGCCTGCTGCTGTGAGCCTCTGTCCGTCCGAAACACTCTCACGGCTCTACCCCGCACCTGTGTGTGTTGTTTCTCTGTGTGTTCATTTGACTCATCCTGTTCATCTAGGGGGTTGTTCTTAAACCCTTCTGCTCTGAACCCTGTTTCTTCTGGAAGTAGCATACGAGATAATTGTTTTCTAAGTTTTGTTTTACAAAATCATGTGTTAAAACGGCTAAGGCCTGAATTTAACTAAATTAGATACGAAAGGCAAATCTACTTCTAGATTTCTCTTCTAGGAAAAGACTTGCCTGCGTGTCAGGGGAAACATATGAGCATTATGCCTGGATGTCCACCGATGGGGCCCGATGGAGTTGATCGCGGTACATTCCTACTGGGGGTTGCTCGCTAGACGGCAGATGCAAAGAGTGTGTAGCTAACCTTGTACTGACGTGGGATGTTGTTAAGTGAGAAGGGCCAGTTGAGCCCAATGCACACGGTAGGACACCGAGAGTGTTCTTAAGACAATGCATCTGTGTGCGTGTGTGAATACACATAAAAAGGGCATGAAATGATGTAATTGTAGTTCACTCTGGTCTTGATAGGAAAGTAGAATTTGGAGAAAGGAGGGGAGAGAAGCAGTGTTAATTGACTTCCATTTTTTCTATCTTTTAAAAATTTTTTTATAAGAATGTAGACAAGTAAAATACATGTAGAAATAAATTTAAAAGGAAGAGTCAACAAATATAATTAGGATACCTGCAGACAATTCATTGAATATAATTTCTCCTTTTAAATTCTGAGTAAATATCTAAGGAAATCAGATGACCGGTCACTGCATCTGTTTATTTTAGGATGCATTTGTTCACCAGCAAAATGGGATGCTGTGGCAAGAAAGAATTCACATATCGATCAGTGCCAGCAGGGCAAATGGAAAGGGTTGGAGTCCCTCTGCTCAAGAGTAGGTCTTGGGTATCACAAAACCAGCCCATAGTTGACAGAGACTTAGAAGTCTTTGTTAGAAAGGTGGCCTTAGGAGCCGGCCCGGTGGCGCAGCAATTAAGTTCGCACGTTCCACTTTGGCTGCCCGGGGTTCGCCAGCTCAGAACCCGGGTACACACATGGCACTGCTTAGCAAGCCATGCTGTGGTAGGCGTCCCACATGTAAAGTAGATAAGGATGGGCACGAATGTTAGCTCAGGGCCAGTCTTCCTCCAAAAAAACCCAAAACAAACAAAAACAAAAACAAAAAACAACAACGAAAAAAGAAAGGCAACATTGGCTGAAGCAGAGGTTGAGGCGTATTGACAGGTGAGGGTGCTGGCAAGCTGGATTCAAAGTAGCGGCAGCTTTGCGGGTCGTGATTGAGAACCAGTGCTAAAGCTGTGTCCAGAGGAGCCACGTGTGCTACATCAGGCGCAGAGCGGATACAAGGTGATTGGCCTGGCGCAGACGCAGTGGCCAGAGCAGGGACCGCGGACCTTAGCGTTGTCGAGTGTGCAGTGGTCAGTGAGGGTGCAAGTTCCAGAGTCTCACTGGACACGCATCACCATCCATCTCACACCAGTAAACTGGTTGTCTGCTTCCTTCTTCTCACAGCTCTTTACTGTGTACATGCTGCTCCAGGCACAGGTGTTTGCTGGTTCTCTACAAATCGTGAGCCACGGTGCAGTCTGGTGATAGCTTTGAGAGCACTGTTGTTGACCACCTGTAAAACATGGGTGAGCCACACGGCAAATTTCCATCTTCCCGTTTGCGCTCTGTAGACCCTGCTCACTCGGCATACTCATGGTCGGGAAGTAGAGGGCCGTGCTGGGGCACACGCGGGCCGAGCAACACAGGCATTAAGGTGTTCTCCTTTAAGGGGTCTTCCATGTTTGCTCACGTCCTGGCCAAACCCACACACTCTCTTCCAGAGACAGGCAGGCGCAGCGCGCCACTGCTCGTGAGAGCAGCTCCTCCATGTGCTAAGCCACTTTTACCTCCAGGAAGGGCTGTGACCTGGAAGACCTTTTACCAATGCTAAATGATCATGTCATCATCGAGAAACAGCACATGGAAAAGGATTTTAACAAATAAGAAAATACTAGATCCTTCTGGTCACCCAGTCTGTTTGGTTTGGTTCCGTGACGAGATGTCACAGCTCTGCAAAACTGTTCCGTTAGAACTCCGTTTCCCAGTCTTTGCTGTACCCTGTCTTTCGGGTCTTTATTTCCCCTCCGTTTCTGAGTTATAGAATGCTCCATTGCCTGTACCATTACCCATGCTGTGCATTGCCACATACATGTAATTTCTCAAATAAACCATATCCATGAAAATTTCAACAAAATTACAGTTTATCAGAGCTAGGTTGCTGCTGGTGGCCTGTTCAGACAGTTCTTGGTTTAAAGTTGTCTTGATTTTGTTTTCCTTTTGCCTCCCTGTGAGTATTTCCGGAGCTCCCTGTGAAGGGGACGGAGTGGTTTGTCCTCTCCCGTTAGGCAGGGCAGCAGGAAGCATGAAGCCAGCCCACTCCTCTGTCTCCGTGCTGGACAGCGTCCCAGCTCTCCCTCCATCTTGGATGGCCCAGGTTTGTGCTGTCCTCTCCCCTCCTGGTTACTCAGCACAGTGGTGGCCGTTCCAGACTGTGCCCTGCTCCTGTTTGTTGAGCCATATGGGCCCAGACAAAGCTCGTGACATGTTTCGAGTCTCCAGAGTAAAAAGAGCTATTAAAAATCACATAATTGACACTACATCAACAAAATGAAAAACAAAAACCACATGATCATCTCAATAGACGCAGAGAAAGCATTCGACAAGATCCAACACCCATTTATGATAAAAACCCTCAGTAAAATGGGTATAGAAGGAAAGTACCTCAACATAATAAAGGCCATATATGATAGACCCACAGCCAACATCATACTCAATGGACAAAAGCTGAAAGCCATCCCTCTGAGGACAGGAACAAGACAAGGGTGCCCACTTTCACCACTCCTATTCAACATAGTACTGGAGGTGCTGGCCAGAGCAATTCGGCAGGAAAAAAAAATAAAAGGAATCCAAATAGGTAATGAAGAAGTAAAACTCGCGTTGTTTGCAGACGACATGATCTTATACATAGAAAACCCCAAAGAATCCACAGAAAAACTATTAGAAATAATCAACAACTACAGCAAAGTAGCAGGGTATAAAATTAACGTGCATAAATCAGTAGCATTTCTATACACTAACAATAAACTAACAGAAAAAGAACTCAAGAACTCTATCCCATTCACAATCGCAACGAAAAGAATAAAATACCTTGGGATAAACTTAACCAAGGAAGTGAAGGATCTATACAATGAAAACTACAAGACTTTCTTGAAAGAAATAGGCGATGACATAAAGAGATGGAAAAACATTCCTTGCACATGGATTGGAAGAATAAACATAGTTAAAATGTCCATACTACCTAAAGCAATATACAGATTCAGTGCTATCCCAATCAGAATCCCAAGAACATTCTTCACAGAAATTGAACAAACAATCCTAAAATTCATATGGGGGAACAAAAGACCACGAATTGCTAAAGCAATCCTGAGCAAGAAAAACAAAGCCGGCGGAATCACAATCCCCGATTTCAAAACATACTACAAAGCTACAGTGATCAAAACAGCATGGTACTGGTACAAAAACAGGTCCACAGATCAATGGAACAGAATTGAAAGCCCAGAGATAAAACCACACATCTATGGACAGCTAATCTTCGACAAAGGAGCAGAGGGCCTACAATGGAGAAAAGAAAGTCTCTTCAACAAATGGTGCTGGGAAAACTGGACAGCCACATGCAAAAGATTGAAAATCGACCATTCTTTTTCACCACACACCAAAATAAACTCAAAATGGATCAAAGACCTAAAGATTAGGCCTGAGACATTAAGTCTTTTGGAAGAGAATATAGGCAGTACACTCTTTGACATCAGTTTCAAAAGAATCTTTTCGGACACTGTAACTCCTCAGTTGAGGGAAACAATAGAAAGAATAAACAAATGGGACTTCATCAGACTAAAGAGCTTCTTCAAGGCAAGGGAAAACAGAATTGAAACAAAAAAACAGCTCACTAATTGGGAAAAAATATTTACAAGCCACTTATCCGACAAAGAGTTAATCTCCATAATATACAAAGAACTCACACTGCTTACCAACAAAAAAACAAACAACCCGATCAAAAAATGGGCAGAGGACATGAACAGACATTTCTCAAAAGAAGATATGAATATGGCCAATAGACACATGAAAAGATGTTCATCATCGCTAATCATCAGGGAAATGCAAATCAAAACTACACTAAGATATCACCTTACCCCCGTTAGATTGGCAAAAACATCCAAAACCAAGAACGACAAATGTTGGAGAGGTTGTGGAGAAAGAGGAACCCTCATACACTGTTGGTGGGAATGCAAACTGGTACAGCCACTATGGAAAACAGTATGGAGATTTCTCAAAAAGTTAAAAATAGAAATACCCTATGACCCAGCCATCCCATTACTGGGTATCTATCCTAAGAACCTGATATCAGATATCTCAAGAGTCCGTTGCACCCCTATGTTCATCGCAGCATTATTTACAATAGCCAAGACGTGGAACCAGCCTACATGCCCAGAAACTGATGATTGGATAAAGAAGATGTGGTATATATACACAATGGAATACTACTCAGCCATAAAAAAAGACAAAATTGGCCCATTCACAACAACGTGGATGGACCTCGAGGGTATTATGTTAAGCGAAATAAGTCAGTCAGAGAAAGACGAACTCTATATGACTCCACTCATAGGTGGAAATTAGTATATTGAGAAGGAGATCTGATCGGTGGTTACCAGGGAAAAGGGGGGGTGGGGGGAGGGTACGGAGGGGGAAGTGGTGTACCCACAACATGACTAACAAAAATGTACAACTGAAATTTCACAAGCTTGTAATCCATCATAACATTAATAAAAAAAAAAAAATCACATAATTGTAGGAAGAAAAAATTTTAAGTTATTTAGTCAAACCCTCTAATTTTCCTGAAGAGAAACCTGGTGTTCAGTTCAGCTTCCTGGGTGGCATTTTCCACCTGGCAGTGCAGGGCCAGCCTTGCGGCCAGATCTCTGGGTGTCTTTCTGTGGTCCTTACACACACCCGCCCTCCCTCTACCCAGACTTCGCTGTCAGGACAACCAGCCCTTGTCCTGTCACTTTCTCAGCCTTAAAATGTGCACAGCAACTTGACACCCTAAGCATGATCCACGAAAGAAAAAAACTGGTGAATTGGACTGCATCAAAATTTAAAATGTTTACTCTCTGAAAGACACTGCTAAGAGAGTGACAAGACAAGTTGCAGACTTGGGGAAAATATTTGCGAATCACATGGCTGACAAAGAACCTGTAGCCAGTGAACGTGATGGAATCCACACAGAATTTAAAATACCTTACGAGGGACATCTGAAAGCTATATAATGTCATAGACCAATGTTACTGCAATTAAAAAAATTTTTTTAATAAAATAAAAATTCTAAAAAAAAAAAACTTGTATCCAGAACATATAAAGATATTCAAAACTCAAAAATAAGAAAATAAAACAACCTGTCCAATTGAAAAATGGAAGAAAGTTCACTGAAGAGGATCTCAGCATGGCCAATAAGCACGTAAAAAGATGCTCAAAATCATTAACCATTAGGGAAATAGAAATTAAAACCCAAACGAGATACCACTACACACCTGTTAGAATGATTCAAATGGAAAATGGGCAATACGAAGTGCTGGAGAGGATGTGGAGCAGCCAGAACTCATACGTTGCTGGCGTGAATGCAAAGTGGTGCAGCCACTCTGGAAAAATGTGGCAGTTTCTTGAACCTTTAGACATGCCTTACCATATGACCAGCAGTCCCGCTCCCAGGGCTTTATCCTGGAGGAATGAGAACTTAAGTTCACACAAAATCCTGTGCAGGAATGTTTATGGTAGCTTGATGCATCATCGCCAAATCTTAGCCCAAATGTCCTTCAGGGGTGGATGAGTAGACACACTGTGGTGCGTCCATACTGGGAAATATTAGTCAGCACGACACAGGAGTGACATTTGGTTCACTGCCATGTAGGGGATCCCAGGAGCCCTGTGTGGAGTGATTCTATTCCTGTGACATTCTGGAAAAGGCAGCAGTGTAGGGTCAGAAAACAGATCAGTAGTTTTCAGGGGTTAGGAGTCTGGAGAGAGTGTAGCTATAAAGAGCCACCAGAGAGGGCATTTTGAGGGTGAAGGAATGTTCACTACCCTGATTGTGGTGGTGGTCCCACAAATCTCCATATGCTAAAATCATAGAACTGTACACCAAAAAAACCCACTTACTATATGACAACTTAGAAAATAAAGTTAATATGTAAGTTGGGGAAGTAAGAAACCTGCAAGTGAGTATAGTTCAAAATGACTGAAGGACGGCATGGCAACCGTGGCCTGGGCTGAGGAGCAGACTGAGCAGGAGCTGAGAGAGGAAGTGGTGTTTCTTCTTTGCAATGTGCTCTGTTGTTTCTTGGGAGGAAACCTTCGCTGTCATTACTTACGCTGTTTCATGAGGATTGAAAAATAGAAGTAAACACTCATGTATTAAGATTTTAGTATTTTTCATCAAGCATTATTTTCCTCAGTCATGACTTTAGAGTTTGCAACCACCAATGTCCTTCCCAGAAACAGTATTTACTGCCCTCCCCAGCACTAAGTGACTTTCTCTGCTGACAAACCTACACTTTAGCTTCTGACGGCTGACTCACATTGTCCTCTTCTTTTCTCCATCTCACCCTCTCTGCCAAGTGATGCTACAAAGTTGGTTAAATGCTGGGGCCAGCCCCGTGGCCCAGTGGTTAAGCGCGTGTGCTTCGCTTCAGCGGCCCAGGATTTCGCTGGTTTGGATCCTGGGCGCGAACATGGCACCACTTGTCAGGCCATGCTGAGGTGGCATCCCACATGGCACAACCAGAGGCACTCACAACTAAAATATACAACTATGTACTGGGGGGATTTGGGGAGAAAAAGGAAAAAAAAAAAGAAGATTGGCAACACTTGTTAGCTCAGGTGCCAATCTTTAAAAAAAAAAATTGGTTAAATGCTGAAAGATTGGGTGTGTGTGTTTTAATTTTTTAAAAAAACCGTAATTAACTGTCATTAACAGCAGGCAGTTTTCAAAATGCATCCTGAGTGGGGATCAGGGGGCAGAGAAGTGGGTGTGGTGGAAAGACCGTGGACGGGAGTTGGGCAGACATGGCTCGGGTCCTGGCCTCAGCCTTAGGAGCTACACTTGCAGGGTGCACCTCTTTCACCTCCGTATCTGTCCCCGTCCTGAAGAGCGGGCCTCACACGGGTCTGACTGAGGACTGAGTGGTGCTGATGGGCATCACGCTCCCTGCCGCAGCCTCGCCTCTGTGGGCTCTCAGTGGGTGCCGACCCGCCCCCACAGACTTTTCTGTTCTTCAGCACTGCCCCTGAAGCTACAGTGTGAATAATGGTTCATATTACTTTACACTTCTGAAGCCGTCTGGATTCCAGATAAAGACTGCGCTAGGAAATGTCTTTCATACACCTGTCCTGCTCACCATCCGGCAAATGCTGTCATATGTCTTTTGGAAAACTGTATATCCAAGTCCAACTGTGCAATTAAAAAGAGATAGTTCTGATTTCAGAGAGGTTTGCATTTCAGAAAACTATCCACACTAACTGGGACGGGCTACGAGTGTCCAGAATGAACCACACTTTTCTCTCAAGGCATCGAGGATAGAGCTTCTTGAGGGGGTTGTGATGGTGGTGACAAAAAGAGAATAAGAGCAGGTCATTTTAGAAACCTCAAGTCTTTATGTGAATAACTGTTGAAGGTGTGTTGACTCTGGTCTGAGTCACTGATCTCTGACTACAGCTCAGCAGAAGTGTAGTTCAGTTGAGACACACGAATCAACACACAGTCATTTCCAGGTTGAGATACCACAGGGCTGTTTTCCTGTGTAGCCTGGCAAAGCTTAGTTTCAATGTGAGTGGTTGAATTATGTTTGTTTTTTATGCCAGGACAAACTCCAAACTTTAGAATTATGTAGCACTAGAAAAAATCCAGATGTTCAGCTCCAGAAGACACCCGGCCACAACAGCCATTAGGTCTCTGTATGAGTAGATGCAAGTTGCTAATTTCTATAGCGTATTCAAGAGATTTTCCATTTAAAACAAACGCTATTCTATTTTTTAGATTTTTAACTTTTTCCCCAATTATGCTCACAGTCTATAAGAAGAAAATTTTTCAACAAGCAGACTTGATTTTGCAGTTATGAAGCTGGGCAGAAATGCAGCACATCTGTGTTTGATAGACTCTTCCAGGCTGCTGTGGTTTCTATATTCAGAGACCATTCCTGGAAAAAATGTCTCATTATTTTCACCTATTTTATTATCATTTTCTGGAGATTTCTTCTCAAAATACATAACTCTTGGTTACAGTGAGCTCTACGGCTTATCCCTTCCTGGGACCATGGTTCGTTTCCACTCACTGCGTTGGGGCCACTTGGGGTTCCCTCAGGACCGGGATGTGGCTCGTTGTGATGTTAACCTACTCATCAGTGAAGGCAGGTCCACTTGGACAGCTGTCATGTGACACAGCGCAGAGCCGAACAGATTGTTCATGTGTGAGACCTGAGGCTGTGCGGGACGATTTCTACCGCCACCCCACTCCTGGCAGCTGAGGCCTGTGCCCCCTCTTTCCCTCGTTATGTCAGCAGTAGGCCCGTTTTCATCAGCCATTTGCTAGCATGTTGAGTCCCCTTTGTCCATTTAGGTGTACTTCCTCAGCACAATTCCCACCCCGTCTCTGATACTTGGTCTGTAATTCGCCCAAAGAGGTGCTGAGTGGCTGTCTAATCAAGACGTTGTGTGGTGCTGTCGTGTTCAGAGTGTTTCCATGCAAGGGCGTGTGGGTCTCGACTGCCCTCAGTACCAGGAGCAACAGAGGAAGCTGAGCCTTAGGAAGCCAAGCGACCTTATCCGCAGCGAAACAGCTGAAAACCGTACAGTCCAGACTCAGACCCAGACTTTCGTTTTGTTGTGTTTTAATTCAAACACAGGTTGAAACCCTTTTGTCAAGATGTGAAGGAGTGAGGGACACAGAGCCTAGGGGGTGGCGGGAAGATGGGCAGATGAGCAGTAAGGGACATGAGTGCAAACTAGGCTGTCTCTCCAGCTATGCTAGGTGGGCCTGGTGGTTCAGATGGAAGCAGAGTGTGTGAGGGACACCACATCTCCCTGGTGGCCTTCTAGCCGGTCTGGTCATTCCAGAAGCCACAGCCCAGCTGTGCTCCCACATTCAGTCCCCGCCATCCTTCATTCTGCTTGCGTCTGCTCCACCAGTGTTGGTGTGGGGTGGGTCCAGCCTTGCCTTGTGCAAAATGCCGGGGCCACTGTGCTTCGGGATGAGGCTCTCTCCAGCTCATTCCAGGGCAAGCTTGTCACCAGTGTACCCGTAGGCAAGTGGAGTCACCTCCCTGACACAGAAGCCCAGAGATCAGTCTCTGAAAGTGAGATCCTCCTGCCAAGTCCCCTCTTTCCGGTGCTCCAAGTGTGCAAGTGCCCCAGTCCCGGGGCCACAGCTGACTTGGGCAAAGCCTTTTGAATTTTTTTGTCTTATTTTTCAAAACTTTCCTAAAATTGAGTAGTTACAAATTGGCTCACTGCTCCTGCTCAGGTGGACCAGTCACTTCGGTTGATTTAAAGTCATTCTTCACAGACTCTGTGGGTAGGATGTCCCCTGCATCAGATTCAGCAGGAGGGCGTTCCTCCTTTAGAAGCCATGTCCTACCCAGCGGCTGTCACAGGGTGGGCTTTCCAGCAGCATCCTGTGATACACATTCATCCCCAGATTCGCCTTCCCGGCCATGTGACTGAGCAAGGTGGGGGCAGAGGCGCCTCTGCACCAGCCTCCCTGCCCCAGGTAGGATGAGGAAGTGTTTCTTTTAAAAATTTATAAGTAGCTGATGTTTGGAGGAGCCACGGAATATTTCAAAATACGTAAACTTTTGAGTAGTTTGAGAGATTTTAATAGAAAAGTTGCACAATATCAATACAGCTGTCGGAGTGGTTGCCAGGTGAGGTCTTGGAGAGCCTGGTGGTTGGTTGAGTGATGCTCCACGTGTCCCTGGTTACTGTGACCGGTTCTCCTCTCCAAGAGGAACGGGGCTCCGGGCTCCTGGAATCGCGTCTGCATTAAGGGTGACAGATGGCATCCGTCATTTTGACTTCTTTGCCAGCATTAACTCTCTGGGGGTCCCTCTCCCCACTCCCTCCTGTTGGGGTGCATGTGGCCATCGCCGCAGAGCTGTGGGAACCTCATGTGGATGTCCAGTACAGCTTGTTGGATGAACTGATCGAGGGTCCAGGTTAGTTGGTGGGATAACTTGTTTTAAATTACAGTTATGGTGTAAAACAGAAATGGGATCTTTTGCTCAATTCCTTGATCCCATTTAATTTATTCTTTAGCAGTTCTTTATTCTGAGCAAAATCCTAAGGACTGTAGATTGGTGGGGAGGAAACACCATCAGCAAGGAAGCCCCTAAGAAAGTATTTATCTTTCTAGAGCGGTGTGAGCTATGTAGATTGCGAGGAGAGACAGACATTAGGGAACTTCTTGTGATGCATAAACATAAGGTGAGCTGGGCTGTCACTTAATACGTTACTAATTTTTGCCAGCATTTAAGGATTCTGAAGACTTAGCTCTGCACACAGCTCATTGTCTCGTTTCAGCCAAGCACATGGAAATTCTTGCACTTGAGAACCACTGTGTCACCTCTAAGTGTGCAGGCGATTCTGGTCCCTATCCCACCTGACTAGAGTGACCAGTCATAATATGGAGATGAGACAGGGAGATTCAGGCCTGTGTTGTTGGCCTAATGCCCTGCAAAAAATAAGAAGACCTGCAAAAAATAAGAATAATGTGTGTCTCATCCTCTGCCTGCTGTTTCCCTCCTGAGGCCCTTGCTCTGTGTAGGAAGGGTCATCCTGGCACAGTCTGGTGAGTAGCCTTGCTGAGGCCTGGCTGTGGGTGCCCAGGCAGCATTTGGCCTGCATGGACCAGGATGGCAGGCATGTGTCCTGTGCCCACATGCCCTCACCTGCTGCTCTCTCGAAGCTGTCCTTCCCCATGTGCAGCTCTGTGTGTGCCAATGCCTCCAGGACCAAAGCTCAGTAGGATCAGAGCTCGGCTGTCAGTGTCGATGTTAGCTAATGAGGAGATCCTGCCTGCAAGCTGCACAGCAGATGACTTCATGTCCAAGGATCCCCTAGAGAGCCCCCTAGGAGTCTCAGGACCTGGAGCAGGAGGGTGTAGAGGTTTGACGGCGGCACTGAGCCCCACTTCCATGACCTCTCTTTCCAGCCATTTTTATGACCCTAGTGTAACCGAACTCAGTGGGTTCATCTCTTGGTGAGCCAAAACCACAACCAAGGCTGAAGAAGGTGAAGAAAAAAGTTTATTGCTTGCACAAACAATGGAGAACACCCGGGATAGCTCCCAAAGGAGTGTCCCCCCCGAGGCTAGTGCCAGTAGAGACTTTATATTCCAGAGTGCAGAGGGTGTGTTACAAGGGTGTAGCAACTGGACCTAATCAGGGCGCATGTGCAGGCTGACCTGAGGAGTTCAGTGTAACATCCCATTACATAACAGGCCCGTGGTAGCTGTTGGACACTTAGAGCTGGAGCAACTTGCAGCGGCCCTGCTGCAACTGTTAAGTGTTCACTGTGTTAAGTTTCACTGTGGGATGGCAACATTTGCAAACACCAGACATCAGCTTCTGAAAAACAGCACGTTTACTTTTCTCCTTGTCTGGAAACCATTTGACAGACTCTGTTTAGCAAAGGGTCAGATTTTCAGTAACCGTCTTCTTGCCTGGTTTCTGGTTACACTAGGTGCCAGCGCCTTCCCCTGCTGCCCAGAGACCATTAGACATCCACCCTGATTGGGCCATTCTCCTCCACTTTGCTGTCACTGGAGAACCTGATCAAAAAGTTTCATACTTCAGAATGCCTGCATGGTAATTCTATAATAAATGAGGTTTGTTTCAAACAGCTGCCTCTGTGCAACTGCTCAGCATAAGGTTCCCAGGATATCGAGTATTAACCCCTTGCCAGCTTCTGCCACCTTTGTCAGATCTGCAAAACGGGTGTTGTTTAGTCTCAACACGAGACCAGAGAAAAGATAGGGGCGGTGTTTGTGTCTTCTAATTATTTAGCAGTCTTTAAAGCTAGGGAAGGAATTTGTTTTCTAATTAAGCTGCTGTGTCTGGAAGTAAATTATAGTGAACCTTCCTCGAGCACCCCCGATTTCTAATGATCTAAGCAAACCTAGCAGCCTGATAAATAAGCGTGTTGCCACTGCAGTGCATATTTATATTCTGAATCATTTGAGAGCGTGGCAATAAGATCCATGCTTGGAAATTAAGGGACATTTTTCAGGCCTGAAACAAAGTAATGAAATGCTTACACAGTGCTGGAAATCTTAGGGTACTCAGAAAGCTGCAGGAGATCAGAAAGACGTCGAACCTGTTCCGTGAGGCTGTTAGTTAGTATTCTGATCACTGGAGGCACAGAGCGCACCAAAAATTATTCATGATTAACATCTATGTGTAAACAGCATCTTTGGAATAGCTAACAATCCTGTGTCTTGGATGAAATGAGTTGCTGTCCTGCTTCCTGTGAAGCCCGAGCAGAGGTTTTTGTTTCGCCCCCGTTCTGTCCAGGAGAGCAGCCGAGGCTGAAGCCAGCATTTGGGATTTGATTTTGGCTTTGAAGCCTTGAGCACTTTGTTAATTTAGCTATGGTCTCCATCTGTGGGAATCCTGGAAGATCTGTGCTCTGGTGCTGGAGAAGCCAAGGTGATTCGTGCTTCTTTTGGTTGAGAATTAGGAAGAATAGTAGTAGGTAACATTTATGGAGCATCTGCTGTGTGCCAGGTGCCTTGCAAAGGGCTTTGCGTATGTTAACTTCACTAATCTTTGCTGGAACTCTTCAAAGGGAGGTGCTGTTATTATCCACCTTCTAAAGATGGGGAAACTGAGGCACAGGGCAGGCACTGCCCAGGGTCTCACTGGGAGTGCAAGCTGGAGCCAGAGTTTGCCAGATGGCATGCCTGGCACCCACGTGCTGAGCCACACCATCGCCCTGCCCCCAGTGTGCCCTGCAGGACAGGACAGCAGTGGCCTCCAAGGGCCGGCTGGGCAGAGGGTCTGCGAGGAGCTGGCAGCAGCCCGCACTTGCCGTTACATAGGCTCAGTAGCTGTGATTAGAATTTACGCCGCTGTCAAGTCAGAATTGTACACATGTATTATGTTTGAAAGGAAAACTATCAAAAGATACTAGTCTTCATTCAAAAAATACCTTTCTTTCCAACATAAATATATTATCTCAGCTGATTGAATGTGAAAAATCAGTAATTCGTTAACGCCTGCCAGTCACTGATAAGAAGAGAAATGATTCACTGGAAGCTAATGTAGAAATAAAGTGGGAAAAACAAAACCCTGAGAGGCTGCCTAGTGGAGAGAATGTGAGTAATTGACGGAAACGTGGGAATGCTGTAACGTGACAGAATAACAGACCCTCCCCAGCGTGGAAAGCAGTCATCAGTCAGCCTTGCCTGGGGCACCGCCCCAGGGACTCAGTGGCACTGGACTAGGACCAGGCTCTTGTGCTTGGCGCCTCCCACTCAGATCCCTCAAAGGTCAGAGGGGAGCATGAGGGGTACTGGGTTCCCTTTGTGTTGCACATACACCCTCCCGACCTCCCTAGTTAGTCCTGACAGCCAGCATGCAGGAGGCTCAGCTCTGAGATGAAATTGTGGATGAGCTGCCAAGGGAGAGCATGAGAGGTTTCAGAGGCCACCGTGGGGGCGCCTGCACACAGCACAGAGAGCTTCCATTTTCATCACAGTGGGACGAAAATCCTGGCCTTTGTCATCAAAACAAAGGCCTGCACATCACGGCACGATGCGTTTTAGCGTCTGCAGTACTAATTTCCTCTCTCCTTGCTGCCTGGTGCCCTCAGTGCCCTCCTGGTGTCCTAAGGAAAATATGTGTCTTCAAGTCTCTAATGGATGCCCTCGCTCTGCCGAGATTTGGCGGTGCAGATGATTTTGCAAGCGGCTTTTCTTAATTGAAGGCAGGCTTCAGGTGGTGAGAATTGAAGGTTGTATGAGGCTCAGAAAGGCCTACCAGTCACTCCATTGGCCTTTCTTGTGGCACCGTTGTCTCCTGAGGATTGCCCTCTGCGCTTGGGGATGCTTGTCGCAGCAGTCATGTGACTGAGAAGATGAGGCTGTGGGCTTCTTTCCCCCTCCCCAGAACCAGTGCCTCATCCCACTTTTGTACATATTGAAGCAGGCAGGCTTTCCCTCCTTTCTCTGTGTGCTCTGAGAGACTGTTGTTCAAGGCCCGGCTCTGTGGCACTGTCCTCTTGCTCGCAGCCCCTGGGACAGGCCCTGTTGCATTCAGCAGAGAGAGAGGAGGACCAGTTGCCTTAAGCAGTCCTCCCTTAGATCTGTCTGTTAATGGAGGGCTTAGAGCTTCACGGTCAGTCATTTTTGCACAGCCAGTACACTTGCGATCCGTGATCCTGACATAGGCGTTGGTATGCCCGGCACTGTGGTAGGCCCTGGGTGTATAATATGTCTTCTGGTCCAAACAACAATCCAGGGAGTGGCTACTGGCATTATCTCCATCTTCCCGGGTCTGGAAACCAAGAGAACAGGAAGTTGAGTGACTTGCTCAGAGTCACTAGTAAATGGCCAAGCCTGCATCAGCCCCAAGCCAGCTGGCCCCTGAGCATGCTCCCGTCTGCTGTGCTGTCTGGCCCGTGAGCACGCTCCTGTCTGCTGTGCTGTCTAGCCCCTGTGCCATGTTGCCTTTCCAGAGAAAGAGCTCACCTACTATCGTTTGAGTATGTCATCTTCTGATCTAGAAGCCAGTAAGTCATATATGAGATGTCAGCTTTGAGAGGTGCATCTGGTGTTCAAAGCTTAAACACACTTAGGAACCATGCGTCTGTTTCCTGGACCTCACATTCATTCATTCAACAAATGTTTGTTAATAGTTGATATGTACCAGGTTCTGCTGTAGGCTCTGGGCAGTAAAAAGACATTCACAGTCCTTACTCTCATTGACCTTACATTCTAATCAGGAGGAAGAAACATGAAAACATAAATAAGAAAATATAAAATTACAGACAGTGCTAGATGGAGCCATAACATAGTGACAGGTGCTTCTTTGATTGAGCAGCCAGGAAGGCCTGTCTGGAGGACGACGCTTGAACTGAGATCCACCTGGCTAGAAGGAGCCAACCAGGCACAGTGGGGAGAACGCTTCCCGTCCGGGAGCCGTGCAGACTATGAGTCCGGCACGTTTGGCTGTACTCTAAGTGCAGTCCAGAAGGAGGGCATCCATAGGGTTAGTATTTAGAACTAACACAGCTACGTTGGGAGCAGTCAGTGGATTCACAGTGACCTCTCGGAGTCTGACTTAGGTCACTGTATCAAACAGGGAAACTGAGGCATTCAGGAGCTTGGTCAGTACATAAATTGGAGATGGAGCCAAATTGTTTCCAGTTTCAATTCGTAGGCTGCTGCCTGGCTGTGAGGTGGCATTTACTCTTCCATGCCGTCCATCAGCAAGTGTTTGAGTGCTGGCTGTGTGTAACGCACCAGGTGCTAGGGGATGATGGTAGGAAAAAGACGGATACTAGAAGTATACGAGATGATATGTCCTCAAGAGCTTAAATTCCACTGGGGGACTCAGTGTAATATCTGTAGAACCGTTAACAAGTAAGGCCTGGGCTTGCTGGCCCACAAGTCTCTTAGAGCTGAGGGATTGGCCTGGACGCTCGGTGATAAGTTGGCCTCCTCTCCTGCACGGTCAGTGTGCGGTGGTCAGTCAGTCAGTGCCTGTGAGTGGGCAGTAGTCCAGAGAGGGGAGGGCCCTGGGCAAGCTGGAGTTCCAGGGCCAACTCCCTGGAGGAGGAACCTGGAGCTGGGCTTCAAAGCAGAGGCAGTATTTGGATCAGTGGCGAGGAAGACACCCGCTGTTTTGCTGTAAGTCGGAGGTCTTGGTTGTTGACCGCAGCATTCCACCAAAGGGAACAGAGCCTCCTAACACGCTCTGTTTGCACGAGGGAGAGTGGGTACCACTGAGATCCACAGGGAGGGCTGTCACCGTTCTTCCAACCATTTGTTCTGCTAGGAGAGTTTAAGAGATCTTTAAGATTATTTCCATGGATGGTGACCCACACTGATTTGGTGTATTGTGTATTGTGTCTTAGCTATAAAGCGTTTCCTTTTCCTGCTGGGACTGCAGATGGATGCTCCTCCCTCTACCGTGAGGAATAGGAGCCTCTTGGGCATGTGACAACACCCACGGTGTTCCACCGCACGCCCAGCTGTGTGAGCAGTGTAGGACAGGTTGCTGAGAGACCAAAGAAAAGACCCGGAGACAGCAAATGAGACATATGGGTTTATTGGGAGTTACTTACAAGGAAGGTCCAATGGCGGCCGGCTGGACAGCAATGTGCACCCGCTACCGCCCCCTGAGAGAAGCTTGCTTAAGTAGGCAGAGGAACAAAGGCTGCATCCTTGCCCAGGGGGATCATCCCTGTATGACCTGCATTCCAGGTACCAGAGCCCCTCGGAGGGCCTCCGTGTTGCCTCAGACCACGAAGGTCTTGGTGCTAACTCTCCCACCAGAAAGCAGCTGGGTTGGCCAAGCCCAGGACTGTTATCCTCGTGAGTGCTGGTGCACAGCCCAGACAGGAGCCTTGAGGACACATGGTTTTTAAAGGGGCACGCCAGCCAATGCCCCTACACATGGCCCATCTCCCGTCTGCAAGATCTTCATGAGGACATCATTCTCCTGCTCTAAAGAGGGTTCATTTAATAATGAACCATGGAAAGTAGAGCAAAATGAAGCAAAGAGTTTTCAGAAATTCAGATCAACAATAATGATAATGTTATTTGAAGTATTAAGAGCTAAAGTAAGAATTTGCTCATGTTAAGAAAACTTTGGGATGGCCTCAATACCAGAGTATAAAAAAGTCTGGACAGGCCAAGTAGCTAAATGCAAATGATCAGAATTATGTATGTAGACCTCCCAGTGATCCAAACAAATCGCATGTACAAGTGTGAGATTTGGGATATTCGATACAACGCTCACCCTGTGGAAAAAGCTGGGGCTTTAGTAAACTGAACAATTTGAGTCAACTCTTCGAAGTGACTTCTCCAAAAACAGAGAATTCTAGAGGAGGGCGGTGGTGGCCCCTCTCTCGACTGGATGGGGACGTGGCAGAATGTGGAATGGGCATGTCAGCTGAGAAACACTTAAGAACGTGGCATGTTTAGCCTGGAGGAGAAAAGACTCTGGAATGACACAGTAGCTGTTTTCAGATCATTGAAGATCTGAATTTCAGATCACGAAATTGCAGGTGAATGACGCATATCTCTATGGTACCAAGAAGTGCCAGCGTCAGAGCCGCTGGGCGGGAGCTCCGGGGAGAGCAGTCCCAGTGTAACGAAGAGCCTCCTTGTGGTCAGGACCACCGCGGTGAAGTGGGCCAGGCGGAGCGCACGCCAGGCCAAGCGTGGGTTGTGCGGGCCGAGGCTCTGCACTGGGAGGGTGGTTGGGCTAGGGGCCGTGTTGAAGGCACCTCCGACCCAAGCAGCGCAAATTTTTCTGATGCTGGGAGAAGCAAGAAATGTCTGACTTTCTAAGTGGAAAAAACTCACTGGTTTATTAGGGGAAAGAAAGGAAAAACAGAAAGGGAGAGAATTTTACAGCTACTAAAAAGTAGAATTTTAACATGGCAAAATCAAGTAGCACGACAACAAATGATTCTTTCCGCTCCGGCCTCTCTATTGGGTCAATGCAGAAAACATGAAACTTCGAAAGTAAAGTGAAACATATACAGTGGGTTTTTATATTGTCGTTTATGTATCCAATAAAGGTATTTTGGGCGTTGTGTTTGCTGTATTTTTTCCAACAACTTTATTGGGGTATCATTTACATAAAAGTTATAAGTGTACAATTCTGTGATTTTTAGTAAATCTACCGACTTGTGTAACTATCACCATAATCCAGTTTTAAAGCATTTCCATCACTAATAAGATCCCTCGTGCCCATTTTTAGTTAATTCCATTCCTACCCTCAGCTCAAGATGACCATTAGTCTATTTTCTTTTCTGTAGATTTGTCTTTTCTGGATGTTTCATATAAATGGAATCATACAATGTGGTGTTTTGTGTCTGGCTTTTTTTTTACTTAGCATAGTGTTTTCAAGATTCATTCATATTATATCATGTATCAGTGTTTTGTTCCTTTTTATTGTTGCATGGTATTGCATTTTATTTATCTATTCATCCATATCATTTATCATCATTCATTGGCTGTTAGGAATAACGTTGCTATGAAGATTCATGTACAAGCCTTTGCGTGGACATAGATTTTTCATTTCTTTTGGGTACGTACCTAGGAGTAGGATTGCTGTGTCATATGGTGAATTTATGTTTAACTTCTAAGAAACTGTCAAATTGTTTTCCAAAGTGGCTGTACCATTTTGCATTCCGATCAGCAATGCATGAGAGTTCAGTCTCTCCATGTCCTCGCCAGCATTTGTCATTGGCTGCCTCTTTGATTACAGCCATTCTTGTGGGTGTGAAATGGGTCTCATTGTGGTTTTACGTTGCGGCTTGCTAATGGCTAGCTGTGTGGAGCAGGTTTTCTGTGGTGAAGTGGCTGTTGCAGTTTCACCTGCTCACTCTACGCCGTCCACTTAGTACTGAGTTGGAAGAGTGTTTTATATATTTTGGATGTAAGTTCTTCTCAGATGTATGATTTGCAAGTATTTTCTCTAAGGCTACTTTTTAAGTTACAAACATAAAAATGAGCTACGGGTAACCTAGATTGCTCATAAACTTACCATGTTTGTTATATTAAACTTCAGTTTATTTGGGCAGTTCCAACATTTCTGATTTAATTTACTCTAGAACTTGTGGGGTTTTTTGTAACAAATAAATGGGAGCGACTGTACTTCCTGAGCCCTTACTATGTCCCAGGTTCTGTGCTAACTTGTTACATATTAACTCATTTTACTTTTCTGTCTTTCTGTGAAGTTGAGTGGTATGGATGCAGTGGCTGAGTCTGGGGGAGGTTAAGTAGCCTGCCCAAAGACACACAGCTGCAGAGCCAGGAGGTTCTGCAGACCCAGGTCTGTCTGATTCCACCCTCTGTTCTCTGCACTGTGTGTACTGTTGAAGGATCTCTTAATGTTCTGCAAGATCACGTGTAGATGTTCAGAAGGAGGAAAGATTAATTTTGGTTGAGGATATATCAGGAATGGTCTTATGAGGGAGATGGCATGAGTTTTATGAGTCTAGATGTCTGGTCTCCAAGGGCAGATTAGATGTGGACAGGATGAATGAGGGGACATCTACAGTGTGGGAGGAGTAACCCATCAGTTTGGCCAGGACACCGGGTACCTAGGAGTGGGAGCAGGAGCTCACGTTTGTTTAATGCACTCCTGCAGGGAAAACCTCAGGGGAAAATTACCCCAGAAGGTCTTGAATGACAAACACAACCTGATTGTATTTGGAAACTGTTGTTTCTGTGGTGTTTTAAAAAATTCACAGGAGGAGACAGAATTTACAACAAAGCTACCAGCAGTCTTGCTCAGTACAAGCTGTGGAGTGACCCTGAAGTTTCATTCTCTTCATGGACTAGAAAGATCAGCATCAGCCAAAGAACCATCAGGCGAAGTTGGTAGCAATCTTTACTGATGTGTTACGTCCAAGTTTACTGCCAAGGAGGCCAGCTCAGCCCTTCCAACTGCTCCACACCCTCCCTCCTGACCTCCCACTTTCTTTACACTGGATTTTTACAAAGACACCCCCTGGTGAGGGTGCCTCAGCACATTCCAGAAGAGACATCTGGAGAGACAGAGTCAGAAAGTAGCAGAGTACTCCAAGAGGGAAGTGCTCCATGGGATGCATCTGGATCAAGGGGAAAGTGCTCCATGGGATTCATTTGGATCAAGAGGGAAGTGCTCCATGGGATTCATCTGGATGAAGAGGGAAGTGCTCCCTGGGATTTTTATGGAGCAAGAGGGAAGTGCTCCCTGGGATTTGTCTGGATTCTGTCCCTTCCCCTCATTTTAGAAGCTGCCTCCTTTCCCGAATGTGACAGGCTTTTTAGCAGCTTCTCAGAGAACTCTGCTTGGAGGAGACTTCTCCCGCTGGTTTCTGTGACTGTAGCTGTCAGGAAAGGGTCTGTCTGAAGATCAGTCTTGACACTAAAAGTCCAAAGAAAATCAGCTTTTTCAGGAAATGCTTCAAAAATAAACTTGGATTTATTTCTTAAGGGTTTGGGAATCTGTACTTATTTAATAAAAAAGAATCTATTTTCATTGTGTCATAAACATGTTGACTAAGCAAGTTGGGAAACTGCTCCTTTCCTCTCTCCGATCCCGGGTCTCCCTTGTTCACGATTCTTGTTTACAGCCTCCGGAGGCCTCATCCCAGCTTTGGTAGCGGCTGGCTCCGGGGAGGGGCAATACTTTATCATTCTGTCATAAATTCAGTAAAAGACGAATTATCTCCAGTATTGGATTAACTCCTGCTCACCACTGAGCCATGGAAATCGTCACTCCTTTTCCTCCAGAATTTTAGAATACATTTTTCTACGTTTGCTACACGAGTAAAGAGGAGCAGGTTTCTGTTCTGTGGGAGCTATTAAATGCCGCAAGCAAGAGGTCCAAGGGCAGCAGCCCTGCACACGTCCGCTGTTTGATTTAGAGACTCAGCTCAGGTTTTTTAAAATCATTAGAAAACAAACTGCCTGTGTGGGTTTTAAAAAATGATCAGTCAGCTTACTCAGAGGTGGAATTATGTAATTTTCTAGTCTCTAACGTCTCTCAGGTGCCGTGTCCCCCATCAAACCATTTTGATAACCTTGAGCCAATATCCCCCTGGAGAAATTACCAGAGAGCTTCATTTAAATCAGTGTTTCTTAAACTGCAGGTCATGGTTTATTAGTGGCTGTAAAATCAGTTTGGTGGGTCCCAGCCTGCATTTGAAAAAAAAAAAAAGGATAGAAAATATCATCGTTTCCTGGTAATATGAATGTTCTTTTGTTCTACTGTTTGACTGTGTGTATTTACATGTGATTGGATATGTGTATGTATCAGATCACCCTGCAAAATGCATTTCTTACTAGGAGTTGTGATCAAAAAGTGTGAAAGCTTCTTATGTTCAAATGGAGATGTGGACATACCGACTCCGTAATTGTCCATCCTTTAGTTGTCAGTGCCATTAGATATTTTTCTATTTGTACTCCTGAATCCCTGTCCTGCCCTCAACCTAATGCCATGTGATGGTTTCCTATAAGCTGCCCCATTTCTAATTAGAGATGTTGCTGATAAATATATCTTCACTTCCTCCTCTCTTCTTGTTTAAGGAATGATTTTGATGATTTATTACCGTTTCCTCTTTTGACCACACGCTTTGCCCTTCAGAACTGCAGAACGACAGATTAGCCATGACTCATTCTCCCTTCCTGGTGGAAGGAATTGAACCTTTTATCATCAAGAAATGTTGCTCTTCATCTCTGATAATGCGTTTGCCTTTGAGTGCACTCTGGGATAGTAGCGCAGCTCTACAGCTGTCTTTTGGTTAGTGTTTGCAGAGTGTATCTTTTTCATATATATATGAAAGCAGGTAGTGTTATATATATTTCTGCATCTTTATGTATATTTAAGGAGTCTCTCTTTTTAGCAGGATATACTTGGCTTTTGTTTTGTTTTTAAATCTACGCTGAAAATTGTTGACTTTAATTGAAGTATCTGGTCTTTTTATATTTAGTGTAATAATTGATATATTTGGGTTCAAATCTACCATCCTATTTGCTTTCTTGGTTTTTTCCCCCTCATTTCTTTTTTCGTACCTTGCTTTTTCTCCTCCATTGGCATCTTTTGGATGGATTTAGCAATTTTACTGCTCCCTTCTCCCCCTCTATTGGCTTGTTAATCATGTTCTTTTCCTGCACTTGAGTGGCTACTCCAGAGTGGTGGTCTACTTGTGTTTTCTGTTAAGGGCCAGATAGCGCACGCTGTAGTCTTTGTGAGCCACATAGAGTCTCTGTAGGGGATTCTTCTGTATTTTTTTTTGCAACTCTTTAAAATCATAGAGACCATTATTAGCTAGTGGGCCATATACAAAACGGGCTGCTGGCCAGATTTGGCCCTCATGCCGTAGTTTTGGCAACCCCTGGTATAGAGACTACAATGTGCATCTCGGACATGAAAGTCTGCTATCAGTCAGTGCTTCTGCCACTTCCAGCCAAAGCGAGGACCTTAGAACACGCTGACTCTGTTCACTCCACTCCTGACTATTACATATAGTACATAACTATTGTCCTATATTTTAATTCTTCATATATTATCAGCTATGTAAACGTTGTTAATATTCACTTATGTTTACCCACATATTTACACTTTCTATTGTCCTTAATTCCTTCCTGCATCTTCCATCTGAGATCATTTTTCTTGTCCTGCAGAACTCCCTTTAGTGCAGGTTTGCGGTGCAAAGTTCTGTTTTTATTGTTTGAAAATGCCATAATTTCTCCTACATTTGTTTTTACATTTTTTAATCAACAGTGTTGAAGTATAGCTTACATTCAATAAAATGAACTCACTTTAAGTTTACAGTTTGATGAGTTTTGACAGATTTGTACACCCATGGAACACCGCCACACTCAAAGTAGATCCCAAAAGTTCCCTTGTACCTCATCCCGGTTAATGGCCTGCCCTAGCCCCCAGGCCCAGGCAACCGCTGATCTGCTTTCTCTCATCATACGTTAGATTTGTCTTTTCTAGAGCCTCATATAAATAGAAAATGATAATGTGTTCCTTTGCATGTGGCTTTTCTGCTCAGTCCGGTGCCCTTGAGGTTTATCCACGTTGGGTGTATCGTAGCTCACTCCTTTGTATTGTAAGTAGTACACCATTGCATATACCACAGTTGTTTTTATCCATTCACCTGTTGGTGGACGTTTGGGTTGTTACCATTTATTTTGGCTGTGATGAACAAAGCTGCTACAAATCTTCATGTACAAGTCTTTGTGTGGAAATATGTATCCTTCTCTCCTGGATAAATAGATAAGAGTGGAGTGGCTGGGTTGTGTGGCAGGTGTACATTTAACTTTATCAGAAGCTTCCCAGCTGTCCTCCAAAGTGGTGCACCATTTTGCATCCCCACCAGTGATGAATGAGTGTGCCAGTTGCTCTACATCCATGTCAACACTGGCATTCTGACTCTTTTTAATTTTAGCTATTCTAATGGGTGTGTAGTTTTGTGTCCTTGTGATTTTAATTTGCATTTGCCTAGTGACTAATGATGCTGAGCTAGCTTTTTATGTGCTGTTGGCCATTAATTTATATTCTTTAGTAAAATGTATGTTCATATCTCTTGTCCTTTTTTTTCTTTTTGTGAGGAAGATTGGCCCTGAGCTAACATCTGTTGCCAGTCTTCCTCTTTTTGCTTGAGGAAGATTGTTGCTGAGCTAATGTCTGTGCCAATCTTCCTCTATTTCATGTGGGATGCCGCCACAGCATGGCTTGACAAGCGGCACTATGTCTGTGCCTGGGATCCAAACTGGCAAACCCCGGGCTGCAGAAGCAGACTGCGTGAGCTTAACCACTACACCACCGGGCTGGCCCCTCTTGCACATTTTTTAATTGTGGTGTTTGTGTTTAAGAGTCCTTTATATATATTTCGGATATAAGTCATTGTCAGAGCTATGTCTTGTAAGTATTTTTGGTCAATCTGGCTTGTGTTTTCATTTTCACAACAATCTTCTAAAGAGCAAAAGTTTTTCCTTTTGATAAAGTCTGATTTAAGACTTTTCTTCTTTTATGATTTATGCTTTCTGTGTCCCACCTAAGAAATTTTTGCCTACCCCAGAGTTGTGAAGATTTTCTCCTATTTTTTTTTAAACTTTTTTTGTTTTAACTTCTATGTTCCTGTTCATGATCTGTTTCAAGTTAATTTTTGTATGTGGTGTGCAGTGAGAGTCAGGGGTCATTTTTTTCCATATGGATGTCCAGGTGTTCCAGCACCATTGTGGAAAGACTATCTTTTTCCCATTGAATTACCTTTGACAAAAATCCTTTGACTATAATTGTGTAGCTCTTTTGCTCTGTTGTATTACATTGATCTCTATGTCTGTCCTTATGCCAGTACCACACTGTCTTGATCATTGTAGCTTTATTGTAAATCTGTTCTTTTCAAAAAGGTTTTGGCTTTTCTAGCTCCTTGCAAATTTTAGAATCAGCTCATCAGTTTCTAACAAGCCTGCTGGGATTTTCACAGTGATTGCATTGAATGCGTAGATCAATTTGAGAAGAATTATCATCTTAACAAAATTAAGTCTTCTGATCCATGAGCATAGTATATCTCCCTATTTATTGAAGTCTTTTAAAGTTTACCTCACCAATGCTTTGTGGTTTGTTATTGTTGTTACTTATTTCTTTTTTATTTTCATCCCATGAGTTCAGCAAATAGCATCAAGTGTCTCTGGCTGTGAAAAATGCAGTAGAAAATGAAGTACTCTTCTGAGTAGAGAGGTTGAAGGTGTTCATGGGGGTCCCATGGGGATACATTTTTCAAGTAGATGTAAGACTTCTTACAACGAGGAAGTCAGAGACAGATGCTTGGAGGTCACTGTGTGAGGGCTGGGGGGATCCTCAGGCTTATTTGCCTAGTTCTGATCAGAAGTCTGGTCAATAAATTGGGATTGGTATCCAGAAGAGAAGTTTACGGTCAACAGTGTACGTCTGCATGGCCCAGGATGTTGACTCATGTTCTGTGGTAATGCTGGACCAGATCTTCCTCTTTCATTGCTGACTGTTGTGTTTAGTTTCTGGAATTTTAAGTGCTGCTGGGAAGTGACTAAGGTGGCAGGCATCCACTGGACATTGAGGCATTTGGCCTGTACACCCCTTCTTTATTGAATACCCTTGTTGTAGTTCGCTGGGTACCCTCTCAACAGTTCGTTCTTGAGAGTCTATTTATTATTACAGTTGTATGTACATCTACTTGAGTACCTATTATGTATCAGCCATTGTGCTTTACATACCTCATCTCATTTAATTTACCCCAGTAAAGTGAGTCCTTATTGACATTTTACAGATGAAGGAACTGAGCACAAAAGAGGTTGAGTCATACGATGGAAAGTAAAAGTCTCAGAGCCAAACCCAGGTCTCTATGACTCCAACACTTGTATTTTTAACTATGGTATGTTCTATCCTTTTTTCGTGCTGGCAAGTTGGCTCTGACTCCTGGTGACCCTGTGAATGAGTGATGTCCACAATGTCCTGTCCTCAGCAGCCAGACTCAGCTCCTGCAGACTCATGCATATGGCTTCCTCTGTGGAGTCAGTCCTCATGTTTGGTCTCTTTTCCTGCTGCATTCTACTTTTCCCAGCATTGTTGTCTTTTCCAAAGAATCCTGCCTTCTTATGATGTGCCCAAAGTAGGACAGCCTCAATTTAATCATTTTTGCCTCCGGCTTTAGTTCAGGCTTAATTTGCTCTAGGACTCACTTGTCTGTCTATCTGGCAGTCCAGGACATCCATAGAGCTCTCCTCCAGCAGCATATTTCAAATGAATCCATTTTTTCCTGTCAGCCTTCTTCCTACTCTTCTTCTATCCTACCTTTCTGTAATTCTTGGAGTCCCCAGTCTAACTTACATATTTATTCATAGTGTTTCCATAGCACTAAGTGGGTTCATCTACCATAATTGTCATCATATACTGATTTAGTTCTCTTGATGCTTAGTAGTTTTAACTGTACATATCTTGAAAATATTTTAAGTTAATTTCAGTTTTTAAATTGTTTAATTCTAGAATATAGAAATACAATTGATTTTTCTGTAAGAACGTCACTTCCTCTAACCTTGCTAAACTTGCTAGTTCTGATAGCTGTTTTATAGATTCCCTAAGATCCTCTATGTACATAATTATGTCATCTGCAAATAAATACAGTTGTACTTGTTCCTTTCCAATTTAATTTCTTTTTCTTGCTTTATTGCACTGGCTAATGCCTCCAATACAATGTCAAATAGACGTGATAAAACTAGGGATCCAAGCCCGATCTCAATTAAGGATCAATTAATGGGGAAACATTTTATCTTATATCATTAAGTATATTCTGTGAACTGTGAATTTTTCATAGATAGCCTTTATCAGGTTGAAAAAGTTCCCTTCCACACCTACTTTTCTGAGAGTTTTTAACATGAATGAATGTTGAAACTTAAATGCTTTCTACCCGTCTATTGAGAAGATTGTTTGATTATTCTCCTTTATTCTGTTAATATAGTGTATTACATTATTGATGTTCAAATGTTAGTTTAAACAAAGCTTGCATTCCTGTGATAAACCTCATTTGGTTATGGCATATTGCCCTTTGATATATTACTGGATTCAACTTAACTAATATTTTGTTAGAGGTTTATGCACCTGTATTCTGAGCGATAATGATCTTCTCCACCATTCAATGGGATGCAGTCTCGCCCTCTCCAACAAGGTCTAAATCTCAGCCTTAGGTGGAGCCTCTTCCAGATTTACTCCTTTGGGTATACTCCTTGAGCCCAAGAGATAGTAGCTGCTCCCCACAGCTATCATTCCTGCCTTTTTTAGATTTTTCTTTATCCCTCTTAGTAGTTAAACTCCAATTTTTAGTTCTCTCCTTTTGGGTCCCAATATGTGTATTTTAGATGTTTTCACGATATCCACTCTATTTCTTGTGTACTTTTTCTTATGTCCTACCCTTTCATCCCTTTATGCTTAATTCTGAGTATTTTTTTCAACCCATCTTCCATTTCTCTCTTCAACATTGTCTGATCTGTTGTTCAACCAATCTATCGAGTTCTTAATTTAGTATGTTGTATTTTTAAGTTCTTGAAATTCTAGAATCTCCAGAGTTTATAGTTTCCATTTCTCTGCCAAAGTTCTCCACCCTGTCCTTTAGTTCTCTGAACATATTAAGTAAATTTATTATGAATTCTGTGTCTGATATCACCATTGTCTGAATCCTCTGTCCATCTCTTTCTCATGTTAGTAGTTTTTGTTGGTTTCAAACATATATTTAATTTCCCAGTAAATGCCTGATTGTTTTCGATTGAATGCTGAAAATTGAAAATGAAAATGGTACAGAGATTTGGGATGATTTGAGACTGTGAAGTCTGAGTTATTTCTGGCTCATCCTTCGAGTCCCGCTTCAGGAATTTTACCAGAGCTCCATCTCTTTGGCAGACCCTCAACTCCAGTTTTTGTTCTCCAGCCTCATGAGTTTGCCATGCTCAGCTCAGTTCCTGTGCCTCTCAGTCTTGCCTTTGGAATCACCAGATGCACCTGAGAGAAAGGTAGCCCCAGAGGCTTGGGCTTCCCTCTCTCAGGTCTTGGCCCCATCATTCCTCTTGGCCCTGTCAGCCTTCCATTGCCTTCAAAAAGATTTCCCCAACATGCACACACACCCCTTCTAGATGTTCTCAGTGGGAGAATGGCCTGAGTCACCTCATCTGACACTGCCAGGAAGGGAACCCATGGCGTCATCTGAACCCTAAGAGACTAATTGAACCACATGCCCAGAGGTTTGCAGGTGTTCGTTAGGGCCTGGCTGCCTCAGCTCTTTCGGTAGCATCACAGCAGTTGAGCATCTCGGCGTCCACAGGCTTTCTGTGTTCAAACAGGTGTGATTTGATTTCCAGCCAGGCTGTCTTACTGTGTTCTTTCGCACTTCTTTCCTTCTGACCACTCAAATGTAGTGCTACAGTCCAGGTGAAAGACTTCTCTGGCTAGAAAAGTGCAAACCATTCAGACTGGTATCATATAGCCGCTTTATAAGCTGCAGATTTCCTGCATGCTAAAATGGACTTGGATTATCATTGCTTTAAATCCATGAATGGCTAGAATAAAAAGCACTGTATAATAGGAAATTGAGATAATATTATAGAGTGTTGAATTGTACACAATTTTAAGTAAAGAGAGATTCGAAAAGAATATTCTAGATATGTGGCTTGATTTGGTTCAGGAGACTGTCAGTGTATGAAAAAATACTTTCACAAAATGTAGTGTCTAGTGCAGTAGTTCCCAACCTTCATTTCAAGTCATTTTATTTCTCCGCTGAGTCGCATTTTTTAATGGTTGAGATTGTAGGTCTGTGTATTTTGTGTATTTCTGGTTTCAATATAGCATTCATTGATGGAGAAAATATATGTACAGATGACATTCATATACTCATGGTCAAGGACTCCTCTCAGTGACTTTGTGGGCGCTCCTCCCTCACCCAGCCCCCACAGGTGGAGAACCACTGGTCTCATGTATATGGCTTTTGTCTTATCGAATGTCTAACCATTATGTACTCACCTGGATATTCAAAAGAACTGTTTAAAAAGAATTTGCTAGGTTCACCTCCCCATGTTCTTTGTCATGGAACATTTCTAAGTAATGAATTATTCGCATTAGATAAATGAACTAGCCCAAGGTTCTCTACACTATTGTTCGTAACGTCATTTAAGTAGAGAAAGTAGAGGTATATTCTGCTTTATTTGAATTGAATGTGAGATGATATAAATTTGTAAAATAACACAGTTTTAAAATATCTCCCTTTTCAGGAAAACTTGCTGTGGCCCTCTCTCTTATTAAAAAAAAGGTTTTGTTTTGTATTATCATGCAAGTAGTATGTTTTCAGCATAGACATATCATTAAATACAGATAAACAAAAGGAATTAAAATCATCCATAGTCTCCCCCGTGCCAGGATAATCATTGTTAATACTTCGGTGCATACCCTTCCAGACTTTCCTAAGTGTGATTGTGGGTATTTTTAACAAAAATGTAGCCTCATTTTACATCGTGTTATTTCAGTGCATTTTAAATGATTCAACTTTCTGCATGAAGAGCTATCTGGAGGAATGGTCACCAAAATGTTTCTAGTGGTTCTTAGATGGTGGAATTTGTGATGATTTGTCTTATCTTCTTATCACTTAAGTATTTTTAGTGAGTTTGTATCATTTTCTTGGAAACCATAGTTTTTCTCTTACCATTTTATTTACCCAGAGCTTATGATCATTTGTTAGAGATTCGTTCATTCTCTCATCAAATATGTGTGGAGCACCTGTTATGCATCAGACGTTTTGTGCTAAGCATTGGTTAACATGATGAAGAACATAGTCCTCACTTTCAAAGAACTTCAAGCCTAGTTGAAGACAGCCTGGGCAACAACGTCCTTTATGGCAAAGATTCTACAGAATTCTGTGGGAACCTCAAAGCAGTGACCTAGGAGCCTAGTGGGACCCCTGGGCAGGGATGGGAGGAACTCCCTGGGACTGTCCTCCGAGAGGAGGCAAAACTTGAGCTGCATGCTGAAGGATTGCTCTGTGCTCCCAAAGCCAGGAACACAGGAAGGTGGTCTGCACAGGTCTGAGGGCACACGGGCTATTTGAGCATGACAAGTTTGAAGGAGCTGGAAAGAGGCATATTTGGTGACAGAAATAGAAACTAACACAAGGAAGGTAAATATGTGCAGGTTACAAATCTGTATGCCAGTTGTGCCAGTTGGTTGTTTGGGGTGCACACACCAAGACAAGGGAACACAGGTTTCTTGGGGAGTAACACCCAGGAAAGGCAAGGAAGGAAGCCGGCCATGATGCAGACCTGATGAGGTCTCTGCCAGCTTGGCGCTGAGCTGCAGAGCACAGGTTGCCTGTAGAGGGGCCTGTGCTGGAAAGGACCAGGCCCCACTCCTCAGCCTCGCTCACTCGTCACTGGCTGGGAGATCGCAGCCTAAAAGCTGAGATGGGCCCTGAGGCTCCCAACTGGAGGGAATCGCCTAACCACACTCCTTCTGGCTGAGCAGCCGTCCTTTTGGAGGAGGTCTGGGCAGTGCATCTCCAGGCCATCCAAACCACCATGAGGAGTTCAGAGAGCTGTTGGCATGAGTGGGAGCCGTTGTTTTTTAAATAGGGAAGTAACATGAGTCAGCTTTGTAGGCTGTTGAGATCATGCAGTGTGCTTTAGTACTCTGCCAGAAACTCTAAGGAGATTGATTTATATCGAGGAAAGTCAGTCAGTGCCCATAAGGAATTTATCATCTAGTTCCACAGATAATTAACATGCATGGAGCAATGGTGAATAAATACAAAGAAGAAGAAAAGTAATTAGTGGAGTGCCAAAGAAGTTCAAAGGAAGACCCAGGTTATTGTTCCGTTCCAATTAAAAAGGAGCTCAACCAAGGCTGTCTTGGTCAAGAGTGTCTTCATGGACAGTGGGGTTGGAGCTTTGCTTGTGAAGAGTGAGCCAGAATTGGCCCAAGGGGGCAGGGAGGCTATTCCAGTGGGGACATGGAGCAACATGAGCAAATGAAAGGAAACAGAGTTTGATGTTTTTGTCAAACTGCGAGGTGATGGACCTGACTAGAGGGAGTGGGGGAGAAGAGATTGGAAACTAGTTCAAAGTTTAATGCGTCAAGTTGGGCAATTATTGATGGTTTTGAAGCCAAGTGGGAACTTCCTACTTGACTCCATTGGCAGTGGTTTGCCCTTGCTCAGCAGAGGCCTCCCCGTGGCCCTTCTGGGGAGGCATGGGCAGCCAGAAAGCCCGTGAGCTCCAGCCCTCACCCCTCCAGCCAGAGGAACTCTGCTTTCCTTTGTTCTCAGTGAGATTTTGTTGAAGTAGAGCTAGCTAAAAAGTCTTTGAAAACACTACAATAGTAAGCAGAGAACTGTGTCAAGTTTTGAACAAAGACGTGTTTGAGGCCATCATCCGGCACAGCATGACCTGGAGCAGGAGAGTGTGGATCAAGAAAGCCATTTCGGGTACCTTTGCGGGCCTGGCCCAGCAGGAGCAGTGAGCACAAGGCAGATGGGAGAGGTGCCTTCAAGAAGCAAGAAATGTGAGCTACACATGGTTGAGGCTTGGAGAACAGATAAGTGAGCCATGTCTCTGAGGTCTTGAGCTTTGATGAAAGAGAATCCACAGGAACTCTTGGAGCAGGAACACATGATACAGGGAAGAAGAAGATGATGGTAATAATGATGATGAGCTTGATGTTAGACTTACTAAATTTGAGCCATGAAGACAGGTAAGCACAGAGCGAAGGAAGGCCTGTCTTTGCACTTCCACATCCAGCCTTGCAGCCATTGTCAGTCTCTTAGTTCTCAAAGTCACCGCCCCTGGGGAGTCATAATTAAAGAAAGCAGTTGTACTTGGAACAAAGAGAAAGGATGTCTGAAAACAGCAAAAGAGGAATCAAAATAATAATGAAGGAAAGATGTTAAGGGAAAATGTCTAGAACCAGGAGAAGCAGTCTAAAGTCAGAGTACAGGGGGGCTGGCCCGGTGGCCAAGTGGTTAAGTTCGCGTGCTCCGCTGCACGCGGCCCAGTGTTTCGTTGGTTTGAATCCTGGGTGCGGACATGGCACTGCTCATCAAACCACGCTGAGGCAGCGTCCCACATGCCACAACTAGAAGGACCGACAACGAAGAACATACAACTATGTACCAGGGGGCTTTGGGGAGAAAAAGGAAAAAATAAAATCTTTTAAAGTCAGAGCACAGGGAAACACAGGCCTGGGGGCCTGGCAAAGAGACAGTTGCAGGGTCCTGGGGAGAGGTGGAGCAGCACCAAGCAGGAGTGTAGCCAGGTGGGCTTGGCGCCAAGAGACTAACTCAGTGACTGATTGTTCCTGGGTACAGGAAGGAGACGTACAGACAGACGCCCAGACTTGAGTGGGCTGCCCAAATGGATTTGGTGGTTTTCATGGGGTATGGTTTTTTATGTTATTTTGTTTTTCTCTGGAAAAGAGAAGGAACCTGCAGGCATTTGGCAGAAAATAAAAGGGGAGTGAAGATCGAAGATACTGGAAAGGATGGGAAGGGAGGGGTGGGCGAGAAGACATGAGGCATCGCAGGCCATGTGCTCGCCCTCTCAGCAGGACAACACGGTTTTGTGCGTTTTCCTAGTTATCGGGGGCTCTCAGGGCAGCGTTAAATACAGCCTGTGCCATCTCTACCAGGTAAAGGGTCTGGGTTGGCCAGAAGATGACAGCTAGGCTGGGGCCATATAAGTTCCTAGGGTAGGGACCATGATACTGATTACAAAGTGGGCAGGATGGAAAGAGAGGCGTCAGGGAAAGAGAATATGGTCCAAGAGGAGAGGCAGCAGTCTGGCATTTCAGCCCTGGCCCTGCACTTCCAGGCCCTTAGAAGAAGGGGGTGTGGGTGCTGAAGTTCAGTAACTGTATACTGGGGCTGGCGGCTTGGGGGTCACCAGAGATAACCTGTTTGTTGAAGTCAAGGAAAATAATTCCTGGCAAGAATCTGAAAGCTGTAGGTGAGCCCAGATGTTAGGGGAAGTAAATCTGGTCAGTGACAGCAACGATGAAGGGTTTGAGGAGGTGGCATGCATTTTTGAAGGGGATGTGTGCTGGTTGTCTACAGTAGCTCCTTTTGGGGTGCTATCCATTTTATTTTAGTCCCCATTTTGCATATAAGGTTAGCCTCAGTGACTCAGAGCAGAGAAACAAGATGCCAGAAGTTACCCAGACACAGCACAGCTGGGACCAGATTTGGGTTTTCTCATCTCCCAATTCAACGATCTGTTCCTAAACGACAGCTTTTTATGCTTTTCACGTAGAAGTTAGTCCTTGATTAACACTGGATTTAAATTTTGAAAGAACCATCTTGATTATTAATGAAATTCTCTGGGGTTTGAAGGAACTTTTATGATGATGAAATGGTCTTGTTTGACATTCCGTGCTATTCCATTCCTTCTCTGGTCCTCGATCAGCCACTGGTGATTCAGATGGCTCCAGAGTGGGTTGGGTTCTGACATTCCTTAGGATCCAGTACAGGAGGGAGAGAGAAACAAGTAATTTCTGAAGTGATTTAATTCTGCGTGACAGGAAGAGTGAGGGAAGTTGGACTCAATTCCGCCTTTGTTGTCGCAAGTATGGCATCCCAGCCCGCCAGACAGAGAAGGCTATGCGGACTGATTGGTCATTTGATCGAAGTGAATGATTCCCAGGTCTGTCTGAAGTCAGTCAAGCAGATGGCTGTGTCTGTGGCACGATGAGCTTGGTGAAAGAGATCAATGAAATTTTCAGGAGATTGTAAAGGGAGTCTAGTTTATCTGCTGGTGATTGTCACAAGATACGAATTGTTAAAACATCCCTAAATGCACACGGACACTAACCTGTCGAGTGTTGGCCTCTGTCCATCCTGTCGGCTTGGCCCCCTGAGCGGCGACAGGGCAGAGAATCCAGCAGCAGCTGCGCACTGCTTGGAATGCAGCGTCCCTTCACCCGGGGGTCAGATCCTGAGGATCCCGCCTGGGCTCTGTCGCCGACACTTGATTCAAGATGAACTGGCTCACGTCAGTGACACGCTTAGTCCAGGTTTGGAAACAGACCTTGGTCAGACGTCTGTCTTCAATTCTGCTTGCACTGCCCCCCAGCTGCCCCCAGGGCTGAGGACGAGGAGCGAGGGAGTAGGGGTTTGGTTTACTCCCTGTTGTTCAAGTGGGGTACACGCATCAGTGCAGTTGTCAACTATGTACAAATACAGACAAGAAGAGCATTGTGGTACCACTGTCGCATCTTGAGGTTTTTCCTTCTGATCGTCTCCCCTTGCACTTGCTTTGTGTAATTGTGACCATACAGTCTTGCTTCTTAATCTCATAAAGCAAGCATTTTCCCGTGTTACTAACGTATTCATAAACAACAGTTTAGTAGCTTGTAGTTATTCGTTGTGGTTGTTCCACAATTACCTAATCATTTCTCTCTCGGTCACCTATGTACTTTCTGACTTGTCACCGTTGTAAATAAAACACTGCGTATCTTGTTTCCCCGTTCTTCGTTTCCAGTTTAGAATTGATTCCTGGAAGTAGACTTGCTGAGGAAAGGATACAGATGTTTTCTGACCTTCATAAAACTGTCCTTTCCAGAAGGCTTGTGCCAGCTCACACTCCCAACGTGTCATCTGTGAGGGCCACAGATTTACTCTAAAGCAACCTTCTGTTCACCGGGAGCTGACCTGGAGCGTCACTGAATAGTGTGGCCCGGCAGTCTATTTGGGTTTTCTCTTCGTGTGTGCGAACTCGTCATTCACAGCAGGGAGACAAGCACAGCTCCAGTTTACACCCCTCCCTGGAAGGCGTGTGCGTGCTACACGGCCTGGCCCTCTGCTCTCCTCGCCTCTGCTATTTTTAGTGTAGCAAAGGCGCTCCCTGGCCCTGCCAGCACTGCACCCAGGACTATGTGTGAATTTAAAAGCTGAAATCTAGGCCTGAACAGGTTTGTTTTTGATGTTGAACAGATTGATGTTTGTGTAGTGAAGAACTTGGCTTTGTCCAAAGAGAAGCTCTGGCCCTTGCCCTCAGCTTCTGGGAGGTAACTATGTCGTACCTGGTAGGAGTGTCTCTGTTTAGGGTGAGTACCAGCCACCCCTGATGGTCTTAGGATGTGGGTTCGTGCCACTAGAAAGAACAACCACGTGATTTAGGGTGGGGGCTTTGAGTGTGGGATCAGTCCACACGAGGCTGAGATCAAGCAGCCAGTCAGCCAGCCCAGCCTCCATGGTGGACACCAAGGCCCCAGGGGCTCCCTGGTTGGCAGAGCTCCGTGCATGTTGTCACACATGATGCCCAGAGGGGACTGCATCCTGACTCCATGAGAAGAGGACATGGAAGTCCCACATTTGGTACTTTTCCTGGACTCTGCCCCCTGAGTCCCTCTCTAGACTAGTTTGAACCTCTGTTTCTCTGTAATAAACCGTGACTGTGAATCTAACAGCTTTCACTGTGTACTGCGAGTCCGTCTAGTGAATTATCAAAACTGAGAGTGGTTTGGGGAGCCCCAGACTTGCAGTTGGTGTCAGAGGTGAGGACATTCTCGGGGACTGTACCCTCTAACCTTGCAGTTTGGCTAACTCCAAGTATGTTTAAAAAAGAGAGCTTGTGACAGATATTTAAGATAAGCATTTTCTCTAGTCCTCATTCTTCCCACACTTTAGCCGTTGGTGTGTGTGCTGATCCTAGAGAACACGGGTCTTCAGATGTGCTGTGTTCTCCATCCAGACTGCTTTGATGGGAGGGCAGGCAGCACTTAGAAGGTGCAGTGTTTTTGCTGAATGTTGTTGTTGACGAGCTTGTAAATCATTTGTTAAAGAAGGTTTCAGTGCATGCATTGCTCATCTCCAGTAGGTCCTGAGACACAAGCTATTGTCCACCCTCGGGCCCTGTCGATGCTCCCCCACCCCGTTGTTTCCCAGTGATGTTTTCCTTTCGGGCCAGCAGGCACTAGAGGGCCAAGAATGAGAACTCTGGTCAAATGCCTTCCCAGGCTGTTTGTTTGCATTTTGTAAAGAAATGTGTTCTCCTGGGAGGGATACCCACCCTCAGCTAGCCAGCGCAGGGCAAAGCTCTGATGCAGCTTGTTAGCAAGCAGGGTCTTTGTGCTGTTCAGGGGTCCGTGCTCTCCTGTTAGTGAGCCGGGGTCTTTGCTCTGCTGTGCTGTTCATGGGTCCATGCTCTCCTGTTAGCGAGCAGGGGTCTTTGCTCTGCTGTGCTGTTCATGGGTCCGTGCTCTCCTGTTAGCGAGCGGGGGTATTTGCTCTGCTGTGCTGCTCAGGGGTCCGTGCTCTCCTGTTAGCTAGCGGGGGTCTTTGCTCTGCTGTTAGCGAGCGGGGGTCTTTGCTCTGCTGTGCTGTTCATGGGTCCTTGCTCTCCTGTTAGCGAGCGGGGGTCTTTGCTCTGCTGTGCTGCTCAGGGGTCCGTGCTCTCCTGTTAGCGAGCGGGGGTCTTTGCTCTGCTGTGCTGTTCATGGGTCCGTGCTCTCCTGTTAGTGAGCGGGGGTCTTTGCTGTGCTGCTCAGGGGTCCGTGCTCTCCTGTTAGCGAGAGGGGGTCTTTGCTCTGTGCTGCTCAGGGGCCCGTGCTCTCCTTTCTGGAGAGTGTTGGGTGCAGAAGGGAGCAGTCCTGCAGGTGAGGATGACAGTTCCGCTGTCCTTGTGCTGAGTGTTCACCTGAGGCCTCAACTGCTTTTACGTGGTGGGAATCCTTAAAGAGCTCAACACACAGAGCCAATTAAAATTGCGTTTTAAATCAGCCATGCCATGGTCAATAACTTGACTGTGTTTGTAAACCTTTCAGTTCGGATAGACTAGTCTCCCCTGTAGAGGTGAAAATTTTTTCTTATTTTGGAAATCTTTTTTTTGAGACTTCTGACATTTGTTGATCAACAGTGCTATTTTCAAGTACTTAACTAATTCTTTGTCTCCTATTTTTCTGGTCCTGTCACTAAGCCTACTTGAGGAGATAAGGAGAGTTTTTTATTCCTGAAGGAGAAGGCGTCAGGGGCAGGAAGGAGCTCGTGTGTTGCAGAGTCGTCCTAGGCAGTGAGCTCGGTTCCCCGTGCCTGCCTGAGGCCCGGTCTCTCTGAATATTAGTCATGCGAAGACAGTGCCATCAAATGGATTACTATAATGGGAGTTATTAATCTGTTAAATCTTATAAATAGCAGGAATCACACTCTAGTCTCTGAACCAAATTACTGTGAACATTTTCCTGTGGGGAGAAAAAAAGAGTTTTCTGTCAGATATAATTAAACTTGGTACATGGCGGGGACAGTGCAGCTTATACAGCGACAGAGACGAGCCCACAGCTCAGGGCTCTGCACCTGCTGCCCCTCCGCCGGCTTTCTGCCTGCGCTCTCCACACGCCTGCTCCCTAGCTCCTCAAATGCTGGCCTCTGCTGCACCCTTATCTTCTCAGACAGGCTTTTCTCAGCTGCCCTCACAATGCACCATCCTCATCCTGCCCCACCCCGTTCTCTGCATCATTGGCCACCACGTCACCTGTTGCGTAGGTGTTTGTCCTTCCCTCCAGACCGTCAGCTCCATGAGAGCAGGGCCTTCACAGATCCTGACCACCACTGCACTGTGGTGCCTGACTATGAGGCTCAAAATAGTTGTTGAATGAGTGGAGGGTAAGTCAACCTTAGAGGACAGCCTTCCTTCCTCGGCTCTTGGGTTCAAAGTCCACTTCCGCAGGCGGGAGCCACAGGGACGAGGCTGAGATGAAGAATCGTAGAATGTGGTGCCAACTCCTAGGTAGCAAGTGCCACCGGCCGCTCTTTGGGCGCAGTCCATGGCCCATCTCCCGGATATGGAAACTATGAAATGGTGTGTGTTACCACTGGTTCTGGTCCACACGTCTAGGGGCACCCAAAGAAACTGCTTTTGTGTAGGTGTGGAAGGGAAAGAAAGTGGAAGATGGAGGTTGAGTCTTAAGATGTGGGATTAGAAGTATAAGAGTCTTGAAAATCACAGGCAAGGCCGGGGCTTCTCCTGGTGTAGCCGAGCGTCTCCTGCCTCTGGCCGGAGCTTTTTGTCTCCCTCGCCTCTTTTCTTCCCACCCTCTCCTCCCTCTGTCCCCTATTTCAGTGGTCACTGATGAAAACACACCGTGTTTCCTAGGATTCCTGGCCGGCTGAATGACAGGAGGACTCCTTTGGGCGAGCTGAATTGGATCTTCACAGCGATCACGGACACCATTGCGTGGAATGTGCTCCCTCGGGGTGAGGCTGCCTGGGCTGGTCAGCTTGGGCCCGGTGGGGCTGCTTCCTTGAGAGTCAGGAGACACTGGCCCTTGGCCGCAGGGGGGTCAGATGGAAGAAATGAGTTCTCAGGGAGGAAAGCTGAGGGGGATGAGGAGAGGCAAGAACCTAAGGAGGTGTTTTCAGGATGAAGTAAATTACCGTGTGTCAGCGCTAAGCAGTGGTGTACCGTGAGCTCCAGACACGCTCTGGTCGTCAGGACATTACTCTCTAGGCACATTCAGAGCTTACCCTTCCTCATGATCATTGGCACTGTCCATATTTCTTAAAACCAGAGTTACTATTAGAAGACTTGTTTTTATTTTTTTGGTATTGATGAGTTGGGTTTTGGTATTTGTTCATATTTGTGTATGTGTATATTGCATTGGGAAATGTGCATTCTAGTCCCAACTTGCCTGTAAAAATTTTTGATGGAAGTAAATTTGTGTATTTGGGTTTAAATGCTAGACATGAGTCACTGAAGATATGTTTTTTTTCTTTTATCTGCCCTCAGATCTCTTCCAAAAGCTCTTCAGACAGGACCTGTTGGTGGCTAGTCTGTTCCGAAATTTTTTGCTGGCAGAGAGGATCATGAGGTCATATAGCTGCACCCCCGTCAGCAGCCCGCGCCTGCCCCCCACGTACATGCACGCGATGTGGTAAGTGTCTCATGGCCGGACAGCACCAGGCTGACAGTTAAGTTCTCTAAACAGTACGGTTTCTTTCCATTTCTACGGTAGTGCAAGTTTAATGGAATTACATGAAGCAAAATAGGAAGACTTGCCGCTACTTGGAGACCTGAGTGGTGTTGACACGTAAATAAAACCCTCCCTACAGCCTCCACAGACGGCAGACCCGGTCTCCTTCAGAAGCACGGGGGCCTCGGAGGGTCCTCCCAGCCCGAGCAGGCCAGCACCGCCGGAGGCCTGACAGTTCTGTAGCTCGGGGCGGCAGAGGGCTCGCAGACATGTTTCTGACTCTGTGGAGACTAGTACTGAGAAAAGAAACTGCCAGCTGAGTTTATGAAGTGTGTCCAAGACTGCTCCAGAGAATTTAAACCCTTGGGTTCATGACCAGTTAATTTATATGCTTGTTTCACACATGCACGCACATGGACACACACATGCACATGCACACGAGTGTGATCTTTTATGACTGTTGATCACAATTTTCCCCCCAAACTGGATCACTGCTCCTTATACTACTACTAATAACAGTAACAGTAATAACAACGTAAACTGTCTTTAATCCAGATGTCACGTCCGGAGGCGTCTGGCTTCTTCTTGTTTCCTTGCTTTTGTAATGCAGAGTTTAAGTACTAAAATGGGACGATAACAAGGAAAAATGAGTCTTAGTTACATCAATCAGTGGGAGAAACCCTAATACAAATATTTAAAAAGAGCAATTCACTTATGTTTAGCCTTAAAAGCCATTTTATGGTGCATTTTCGTGGTCAGGTCTGTTTCAGCTAGTGATTTTGTTACTCTGGCCCCTGGCCGCCTCCTGTAAGACGCTAACCACAACCCTGCTCAGAATAAGCACAACATTTTTTTTTTAAATATATGTATGACCACTTCTCCCTGACGCTGGAAACCCAGAGAGCCAAGGATGAGTCTGTAAACTCACTGCCTCTCATCTACTCCAGGAAAATCGGGAGCTAACATTCTCATCTGTGAGACAAATCAAGATGCACTGGCCTGGCCAGAGCGCCAGGCCGCAAACAGAAAGGGTTAAACTGTGCATCATCCGTGTCCTTTGTGGGAGTTTGTAGAGTGAGCTGGAGAACACTGATCCGGAGGAACACGGAAGTGGATTAGATCCTACAGAAGAATCAACGATGTGGCCGTTTGCTCCTGTGGAGACAGTGGCTGGCACAGCATCTCCCACTCCACCCCTCCAGACACGAGAGCGGGAAGAGAGAGGGTTGTTTGACAAGTTTCTGTGATGCGTAGAATGGAGACCCATGCTTCTGGAAGAGTAGATCCTCAAAACTGCCTTATTCCCTTAGGGAAAGCAATGCCTTAAATCCTGTCTATTCTGAACCAGGGTTTTATAAAGTACCTATTATAGAAAAGGAAAGGAAAAAGAGCTGCCCAGGGCCAGTGCCGCGTCTGGTCGTGGGTGAAAACCATGTGTGAGTAGGAGCTGGGCTTCACAGCAGCCGCCCAGTGTGAGGGCCGCTGGACCAAGCAGGTTCCCCCGGGGAGGAAACGGGCAGTGGACTCGAGGCGCGCTGCGAGCGAGAAATGGCCTGTGTCCTCCTCTCCCCGCCCACCTGATCCCCCAGCAATGAGTCCACCGAAACAGTTTTATTTTTCGTGGATGTTTCTCTGGATGTGAAAATGCTTCCTATAAGAAATGCTCAGCTGCTGCACTGGAGGAGATAGTAAAGGCCAGAGCTGGTCGGAGAGCAAAGAGGACAGACAGGGCAGATGAATGGCAGGAGAAAGGGACCCAGGGAAGGAAGCAAGTAGAGACGGGGGCACCTGTCTCTTTTCATCAGCCTAGGGATCTTTCTCTAATATTGGCCTCTCAGAAGGTCTGGAAGTCTGGAATTTGTATAAGTACTGTTTCATATAAGGCCCAAAGTAACAGCAGCATCTCATAAACCCACCCATCTCTGTTAGTGATACCCTTCCATGCCAGCCTGGAAGCCTAGGAGCGTGGCCCTCTCTCCTGCAGATTAGCTCCCCGTGAATCTCATAAAGCAGATCCTCGTTTGTATTTACTTGTTGTGCAGAGAAACACGAGATAACACAGCCCTCCACAAGGCCCAGACGGACATGGAGAAAGCCTGGTGGGTATTTGAGGCTCGTGGAATTGCTAGTGATTATACATGTACATTTAGGTTTTTCTACTTTCCTGGTTCCGACCCCCCCTGGGCACTTCAGGGCCCCTCTGTGGCTAGTAAGCACCCTGAAGACTTGAGTATAATCTGGTCCCTCAGCCTTCGTGGTGGCCCGTCCTGCAGAGTGCTGTCTGTGGCCTGATATTCTCCCTGCTCCCTTATAGGCGAATTCTGCTTGCTGCAGCTTATGTTCTGTGGAAAGCAGACTCGGAGACGGAGGTTAGCAGTACGATGCTGTTAGAGAGGGCTCCTGGGATCACGCCCATGGACAGGGAGGTGGCAGGACTGGGCAGAGAGGAAAGTCGAGCGGTGATGCGGTCTCAGCCGACCCTCGGGGGTTCTGAGGCTGGGTGGGTGACCCTTCAGAAGTGTCCTTGTTGATGTGAGAGGGCGAGGCTGTTAACCTCCCTCAGCAAGCGGTCATTAATGCAGGCCACCCAGGGAGGGGGCAAGGAAACCTTTCTTCTGAAGGCGGACCCAGACCCAGCACACTGGTCAGCTTCTCACTGTAAGAGAGACTCTCACCTGCCTTGTCCCAGGCTTCCGTTATCCCATTACTGTCATTTCAACAAGTCTTGCAGAGATTTGAAAGCACAGAACAGAATTTCTCTCCTCTCGAGTGTCCAGCATTCTGGCTCCCATCCAACTTATTTCCAAGAAACACGTTACCTTTCCTAATCCAAAAAGAGATTGTCTTTGCAGTTGGTTTTGCAGAGCTCGTCACCAGCCCCTGCTGAGGGGCATTGTGACCGCAGAATGGACTAGAATAAAGTGGTCAGCAGCTCCCTGCCAGCAGGACAGGTGAAAGCCCAGTACTGCCAGCGCCCTAGGGCTGCAGATCATCCTGTGTTCAGTGCAAGTGCACTTTGTTAATACGAGCGAGACCTCAGGCATCAGATAGTAACGTCACCGTTCCCAATGCTCCCAGGCTGTGTTGAAAGATGCTGCCCTGCTGCCCTGTAATTGTCCCAAAAAAGGAGTCCTTCTCAGCAGAAAAAGGGGGAGGAAATAGAGATACGCCCCCACTCGCGGCCCTTCCTCCTCCACACTCCTGAACTTGTTTTGTTGTGCCTTATGGTTTTTTCATATTAGTAGTATGATTTTTTCATGGTAGTTTGATAGACATTTCAGAGGCCTTGCAGGCTGGAGAGCCGAGGAGCCGGGAAGCGCCCCTCCTGTGCATGGACTGGCCGGGGCCGGGGGGACGGAGGGGGTGGGGAGGGCTTTACCTCCACATAGCTGAAAGAACATTATATGCTTTGGATTTTTTTTTCTTTTTTGAACCCAAACCTGAAGTGTACCATTCTGGCAATTCACATGACAATGAAGAAACCGTTGTGTTGATCCTTCAGCCTTATAAGAAGGAGTAGTTAAGATGGCAGTGACTCACCCTGAACCTGGGCTGAGGAAAAGAGTGGTGAATTTGAGAGCCCAGGGAAACATGTGCTGAAAGGAAAAGCAAAGTAGCTTATAAATTAAATACACATGGTAAGACAATCTGTTGGCTTTTTTTCTGACGGATGTATTACTCTATTTAGTAATAAGGAATCCCTCCAAGTATTGCTAAGTGGAAAACAGAAATTCTGCAGTCTGGAAAGAATTAAGGACTGTGTTGGTTATCTCTTGCTGAATAACAATAGTAAGCACAAATTTAGTGGCTCCAAACACACACACTTATGATGTCGTGGATTTTGTGGGGCAGGGTCTGGGCATGGCTCATCTGGGTCCTCTGCTAAGGGTCTCTGTTGATGATCACGGACAGCCATCACCTCTCTGAATTCTGTTATTAGCAGTAAGTCACAAGTCCCGCCCACACCCCAGGGGAGGGGCTCACCTAGGAAGTAGGTGTCCTGGGGGCCACTGTTAGTCTCCATCATAAGCAGCATCTTGCCGTAAAGTGTTCGTTAACTGTGCTGGAGGCAGACAGACAGAAGGGCAGTGGGGAAATGCAGTGCAGAGGGCTTGCTGGGGGTGAGAAGAAAGTAGAGCCTGTAAAGGTGATTTGCTGTGGTCTTTACTAAGGCAAAGGCGTTATCTTTGGAAACAGGCAAGTCGTGGTAAGTGATCAGAAGTGGTAAATATAAAATAATAGCGCCCGTGGCTGACTGGCTAGGCCCCTGCTGTGTCAGGCGTGTGCTAATGCTTTACGTGCGCTAAGTCCTTTGCCCTCACAGCAGCGCTGTGACGAGAGTGTCATTATTATTAATGCCCATTGTACAGTTGAGGAAGTGAGGCACTGAAGGTGAGTGAGTAGCCCGCATGGAAGGGCTGGGCTAGTCTCACCCCGGATGGCTCCCTGCTGGCTCACCGGTACATGTGTGTGCGTGTACATGAGCTCCTAGACTTGAGTGAACATGTAGACACATCCCAGGACAGGAGGGCACCCACACAGACATGGCGTCTGGCAGGGGCACATGTAGCTAGTCTGGCATCTCTTATTACAAGTGGCCGATGTGGTGTACAGCATCTCTGACACCTGTCACGAAGCTTTGCAGCATCTGGGAATGCATCTAATCAGACACTGTGAGCAGGGGGTGGCACTGCCCTCTGCCAGGCGAGGCAGGGTGACATGGGTTCTGAATCCCTGCGGCAGTTTGTGTGCCTTGCACCCATATTTAAATCAGCCACACTCCACTTATGGGGACAGAGCCTTGGGTCTCTCCCTCTAGCAGGACACTGGAAGTGGCAGGGCAGTAGCAGGCCCTCTTCTGGAATCTGGTTTGTCTTGGTGTATCCTATCCATGAATGCCGTGCCTCGAAACCGCCTGACTCTGGACCTCTGCCCCCAGTTGTGACCCTGCTGGCTTCAGGTTCCCTGATCCCTGACCTCTGCCTTTACCAGCACACTCCCAGCCGGCAGTGCTGGACCCCAACATCTCCCATTTCATTGCCTGCCGCATCCACTTTGCCCTGAGGCTGTCTGTGACCCAGCTCAGGAGGGCGATTAAGCACACAGGTCACTGAGGAAGAACCAAGGAACATGACCAATGAGACATTTATTTGACCAATAAAGCCATTTGTCAGAATATTAGCTGTAAAAGGGAAAAATTAGGCATAACCCTGGTACCTAACAGAATAGGGATGACATATACTTGGAAGAATGTAAGCAGTCTTAAAATTATGTTTATGAAGATTATTATTATACAAAATAAATGTTAAATGACAAAAGTAGAACAGCAAATCGTGTCAGCAATATAATTACATCTATGTTAGAATACATGTTGTGCATGGAAGCAAAGGCTGAACAGAACTGTAACGAGATGTTGCGGTGCTAATGCCAGAACAGTGGAATTAGGGTGAGTGTCTCTGCTTTAAAAGCGAAAGATGTTACTTTCGTGATTCAAAATCTACATGTGGACTTTTTAAGCTCTTGAAACACTTAAAGCTATTTTTTTAAATTGAGTCATTATGGTGAAGGCATTTTTTGTCAGAAATACAAAACTGGAGATAACCAGAAGAAATCATTGAGTCCTTCTTTGCATGAAAAAAATGTAACCAATAGAATTCCCTAAGGTTTAGTACCTGGACTTGATATTTTTTAAGTGTTGTGGAAAGAGCTCATTAAAGTCCCAGGTTGGACTCATTCACATGCGTTAGACTCAGTCCTGTATTTGATGCTATACAGCAAGTAGGATTGTTCCTGAAACACCAAACTGCAGAGAGAATTTAATTTAATAAGTAGTTGCACACCCACCATGCACAGGGCACTGAGTAGACTTTGTAAAGAATATAAAAATCCATTCTAGAAAAGCATGAAATAATGCCGGAACTCTCATTGAATATCAAGTTTTGGGAACCCAGTCTGGGTGAGAGACCAACACAGCCTCTGTCTTCATGGAGCTTGAATCTAGCTGAGAAATTCTCTTACAGAAACGTGACCCAGCCTCTATAAAGGAGTGGTCTCTGATCAGCAAAGAGCCTGGACTCCTTGGCTACTGTGCCTGAGCAGAGCCTGGGGCACTCCTGGTCCCTGAGCAGTCGGCTTGCTGGCGTTGCTGGCATTCCAGGGCAGCTTCCCAGCAGAGCTTTCTTGTCGGGTTCCTGAGCTGCTGCCCGGTTAGCTCTCATGGGCCCTGCCTGGGATCTCTGCAAAGCCTGTGGCCCTGCCCCACAGGCTCCCTCCTCCCAAGTACGCCTACAGATGCCATCCTCAGGATAAAACCATGTAGTTAGACATTGTGAAATAACACCTGTGTTATTAAAGGGGCAACTTTCAGCACAAATACTCAGGTAAATTGTAGGAACGTGGTCTAATAAGGCAGTTTGCGCCAAGCCTAGCATATCCGTGAGCCATCCAGGGCCCCCTTTCTCGTTCTCCATCACCCCTTCACTGCCCCTCTAGCACTGAGCCCGAGTCAGTTCCCTGTACTGTAGACGTTCCTGGGCCTGGGCCAAGCGGCTCATGTCCAGTGTGGAGGCCTCCCCTGCATTCCCTCCTCCTGGCGCTGTTCTGTCGGAGCACAGGGAGGCTGAAGGGAGCAAAGCGCCAGCAGTGTGTGGGTTCAGGTGTGGGGATACACAGATACCAAAACTGAAGTCTGGGCCCCCAAGGGGGTTCCAGCCTGAAGAAGGGGGCGTTGCACAGTGTGTTCGCTGGTAAGCTAGAGGGAGTGAAGCTTGAAGGAAAGAGCGTCCCATGACTTAAAGAACCATTCAGAATGGCTCCCCAGAGGATAGAATGCTCAGGCCACATCTTGAAGGGTGAGAAGGAGGGGTGGGTAGGGAGAGCATTCTGGGCCTAAATGGCGAGTATGGAGGGATGGAATCCCATGAGAGGCTCCGGGGGTAGCAGGATGAGGGCGTGGTTGTGGCTGGAGCAGCGGCAAGGAGAAGAGCAGGGACTGCAGACTCCATGGCCTCATGTGCTGGGCCCAAGGCGAGCTTGGCCCTGGAGCAGGAGCCCGTGGGTCCTAAGCAGGGATGTGGAGTGGGCAATGGCGAGGGAGTGGCTGGTGGCAGGGAACCGTGTAGGAAATTGCTGGGGACTAAGTGACAGATGTGCTCTGGGCCCAGGTGGTGGTAGTGTGGTTTAGTGTGAGGAATCAGATTTCAGAATATTTCCTCTGCTGAGACTGACAGGATTTCGTGACGGATTATATCCAGGGTATGAAAGAGAGGCTGGGCTGTGGGACCTCTGCACTGGTTCTGCTTGGAAAGCTGGGTGGATGGCCCTGCCAGTAACCAAAACTGAGAGCAGGCACATTGGTGAGTGGGAGGGTGCTGGGCAGGAGGTGGAATGAGCTCGGCCATGGGCCCGTCACGCGTGAGGGTTTCATAGGCCTCTGGGAAACGTCCAGCGGACTGTGGGAAGTCAGAGAGACTGAAGACACAGATTCAGGGGCGCTGACATTTAGATGAGAATGTAGGTGGCTGCATTTGTTGAGTACCTACTTAGTGCCAGGCTCTTTACCAAAGGTTTCAAGTATATCTCACTAATCCTCACCACACATCCTTGAAACAGACCTTTTCTTCATTTTGTGCCTAAGGAAACTGAGGCTCAGCAGGCAGATGAGATTTTTCCAAAGCTGCACAGTTCCTTCCTGGCTGAGAGGGAAGATGTGACATTTCCAAATCCACAGGAAACAGGCCTGTGATGCCTAGAGGTGGGACGAGATGCCCCACCCAGGCTGAGCTGAGCGTGACACCCGGGGCACATGAGCAGATGCAGTGCAGGGTGGAGCAGATTATGGGCAAGTGAGCCGTACCAGTCATTCAGAGAAATGGGACCAGGCCACATGTTCCTGGCTTTTCCAGGTTCACGTCAAGTCCTTGCACAAACAGCTGCACATATCCCCGGCAGATACTCTAGGTCAGATAGACCAGCGTTGGGACTACGTGGGTCCTGATGTTGTGCCCAGCAGCCACTTATGGGAAAAGCCCCCACCGCGGGTGTGGAATGTGAAAAGATGGCTTTTCAAGAAACCTTCAGTGGACTGTCGAGTGGCCTGACTCCCAAAAGCGCGTGGTACATTCTCCATCTGGGCAGACCTGAGGGGTGATCAGCCTCAAAGGGCTCCAGGCACAAGGAACACCTGTGTCCCTCGTTCCCTCCTGTGGCAGACACTGCTAGGGGTCTGCGAGTCCTGCAGGGGCTTCAGTGAGGGGGACACGGGGAGGGCGAGGCTTTCAAACCTCAGAAGGAGCGCTGTGGGTTGTGCTGCAGTGTGGCGAGAGGGAGCCGGCATCATCTGGACTCAGCTTCAGCCGCAGCTCTGTGTGGCAGTTTTGCCCCACAGTGAATTTTTAAGGACTAGCCAAAATTTCATATTTTCATTTATAATTTCGTTATTCTAAAATGTTTATATCTAATATAGTAGTTAAAAAAGACATTCTGAGGACAAAACCAAACCCATGGAGGGACCAGTTGCAGCCAACAGGCTGCCCGCTAAGAACTCTGCATGAGGCCATGAATGCCCTGAGGACAGAAATGGGGTGTTCAGCTCCTTGGTGCCCTCAGGACCCCTGAAACGCTTGGTGACCGTGTGCAGTGGAGAGGGGAATTCGCGGTGATGCCGGCCCCTGAAACGCTTGGTGACCACGTGTGGTGGAGAGGGGACTCTGTGGTGGCACTGCCCCATCTGTGTCTTGGCACAGTTGCCTGGGCTCTCCTTTTGTGAGACCATCTGGCTTTCCCTGTCTGTGTCTAAAAGTCCTCTCCAACTTGGGATCTTTTTCTGAAAGGTCTGATATCATGGCTTCGTATCTTTGTTGCTGGGAAATGCCAAATAAGTAAAACTCAAGAGTTCTTCTTACAGAAATCAGGGGTGTTGAGATTTCAAAGGAAGAAAATGACATGCAGAGAACACACGTCCTCTCCAGATGGGGCTTTTCCTAACTTCAGCGCCAGCACAAGTCTGTAGCCAAAGAGTAAATGTTAGTTAGTCCCATTAAATGTTGAAGATTATACCGTTACCCTACCTTGATAGGGAATCGAATGTAAAATTCGGCTTTAGATTTCAAGAAGAAACGTGATCAGGGAAACATAGGCAGTAAAAGGGAGGAAAGGCTGGGCATGTTGCTGGTTTGTCACAGAACTCCCTCTGGGCTCAGCCTGTCTGTGGGAGTGGTGCCACAGCCTGGCTCTCCCAGAGCCTGCAGCCCCTGCCCCACGCCCCCCATTCTCCTACTTCCTGTCCTCTCGCTGCCACTAAGAGCATGTGGGAGACATGGGGGTTCCGGCCAGTGTGAGTTCGTTAGGCACACAGAAAGTTCCAGGGGGCTAGTTTAGTGGTAAGTGGGCCCCCACCCAAGTTACAAGTAATTGTGTTATTTTAAATGCGGTTCCCAGGCTCTCTCAGAGTGACTTAAATCCTAGTCTCCTCGCACTGACTGGCTTCCATGTCCACCTTCCGCTTCCTCCTGGGCTGCCTCAGACAGGCCTTTCCTCCTTCATGTTCACATCCAAAAACAGCTACAACAGGCGCCTCTCCCATGCAGCAGGTTCCTAGCTGACGTAAGATCGTAGCTGGGAGCATTCTTGAGGAATGTCCCATCACAGTTCAGGTCATTTGAAGAAGGTCTTTGCTTCCCAGGGGAGTGTCCGTGGTGACAAAGTCTTGGTTCCATACGTGCTTTCACTCCCACTAAAAAAGTACCAAGCTTAAAGGAGAGAAGAGAGGGGAGCGTGAAGATTCTTTCTTTCCTGGGTTTTAGAGAAGGGTTCATTTGCACTTGCATTTCCCAGAGATTGGGTATCAGCACAGCTTCAGCTCCAGAAGGCTGGACGCCCCACGCCTCCTTGAATGTGAGCAGTTGTCAAGGATCCTGATGGACTTGACGCAGCAGAGGGGAGTGAAGAGTACTCTCTTTGGGTCCCTCACAATTCCAATTGCCTGCCGACCATGGAGGCTGACTGACGGTTAAGGCTCTGTTGACAGGTGGCTTGCACCAGAGGGACAGGGCACTTCCCGGGGTGTCATGGCACTCGGGCTAAAATTTCACAAGAGGCCCTCTAATTCACCTGTGCTGCCACGTTGTAGATCTAGGGAGGAGGAAACCAGTCTGCTGTGAACAGCTTTTGTTTCTTTGTAAATCCTTCAGAATGGTTTTGTGCAAAGTCAGAGATCAGAAATACTTGATGTAAATACTGGGTAGTGGAGCTGTGGGGCGTGCAGCCACAGCCCATCGAGGGACACTAAGTTGGTTAGAGTGGAGAGACGCTCAGATGGGTCCCCTCCTCCTCTGGAGGGAGGTAGAGGTCGTGGTTGAAATACAGGTTAGTTGGTAACTCAGAATCCAGTGGCTGTCCCACAGAGCCTGAGTGGGAGGAGTTGGGGACCCAGGCTTCCCCCGTGCTGGACACCCGCCACGCCTGCAGTGGCTCCCCCTCAGGAGGCACGGCACATTTCCCCTCTCGCCCTGTGGCAGTGTCTACTGCTCCTCATCCAGGGAAGCTGGGTACGTGGTGTCCATCCTGGGTAGCAGGTGCCCAACTCAAACTCCTGTCCTGAAAGGAGGTGGGAGAGCAGCTGCAAGCAACAGGCAGTGGGCTTGTAGCAAAGACCGTGAGGCCCAGACACCAGGAGGGTTGTGCTCACCTGTGCTTAGGTTTTGCCAACTGCCACTGAGGTCTGAGGTGGCCCGGGTGCTCAGTCCCGGTGTGGGCTCCCTGCTACTCAAGAGTTACCATGGGCTTTCAGGAGAGCTCATTCCCGTGATGAAACACTTCCGAACAATGCCATGGCTTTCTCCCCTCCTCATAAATAGACCAAAGTTTGTATGTCCCCCAGGAGCGCACAGCCAAGGTATTCAGAGCATTTGGAATAAATAATTTACCATCTAGTGATTATGTTCCTTGAGTGGTGATGGAGAGGTTGAATTTTTAGCAGGGGGAAGAAGGGAACAAAGCCTAACAAAAATTGAGGTTAAAACAAAGTAATAAACATTTACACTTTGCTTCAGGCCGGGGGCGCAAATGATGAAACGTCGGAGCCCAGCTCCTGTTTAATTTTTGATGCGAAGCCATCGGGGAGTCGTGCTCCTTCACTTTCAATTTCAGCAGGTCCTGAAACCCTTGCATTTCTCCGCGGTAATAACCTGTGCTTTCTGTTCCCATCGAGGGTGCCTCGCCCGCTGATGGATCAGTGCAGATGGAGGCCGTGTGCTCCTGGAAGGCTTCCTCCCAGCCCACTCCCTGGGCGTCTGCCATCTGAGGCCTGTTTCCTGAAAACCCAGGCTCTTGCCCGGGTGGCACGTTTTCCAGGCAGTGATTCATCTGGCAGCCCACAGCTCAGAGCCCCACTGCTCCCAGCTGCCGGGGGGCGGGGAGCCCTGCAATTCAGATTAGCTGGTCACGTTAATCGCAGCTCCCCTCCCTCCCAGATCTGCTCTGAACACTCCGAACCTGCTTCTCCCTCTCGGGGAGCACAGCGGGCTGTGGGAAGTGCGAATGCAGACACCTCCCAAGTTGGGTGCTTGCCTGGGTGCCAGAATGCGCAGAGCGGCGCCTCCAGCTCGCCACCACGGCCTCAGGATTCTCCAGGACTCACTTTCCCACTTTCCCTTAGTGAGAATCCCAAATTAAAACTCCAAGTTCATCTTGATTTTACCCTAGAAAACGCAGCTAGTTTTAATCAACTGATGAAACGCTCAACACAAGATACTGTTGTGTGCTGTTAAGAAGGTTGCCATATAATTTTAGAGTTTACCAGGAACTCCAGGGACCTCTAATCTGACCTTTTCCTTTTGTAGAAAATAAACAACCAAAGGCCCAGAGAAGGAATGAGCCGCTGGCCACGATGCCGGCTCTAAGCTTGCCCAGCGCCACCCACTGCTCTCTCCCCTGGCCTTTGCTTAGGGTGCACTGGCCTTCACAGTGTGCTGGTGATGTGTTTGACCATTTGGTATTCAGTAGGTCTTAAGAGTTCCCACACGTTCCTTCTCTTCTTCCGTCCACCTGTGAGCCTTGAGCAAGTCTCTCTTCCTGTCTCACTGGACGGCCTGCCCTCCAGTCCTGGCCCTGATGGCTTCTCGCTGCTTCCTCCCAGGGACCTGAGCAGCCTTCTCCACCGCGCTTCCTTTCACGTCACATCCTCCACAGAGCCTCTGTGTACAAACAACAGCATACCTTCTGGGCTGCTTTTCCGGCATGGAAACGTGCAGTGGTTGAGGACACGGTCTCCCAGTGGTGACCTGGGTGGGAGCAGCCCTTAGGAGCCCTCAGGCCAAATGGTGACAGCATGGGTCACACTTCTCAGGATTATCACCCCTGGTCCTGCTGCAGCTTCCCCAGTTTTTGTCTCTCTCTGGGAAGGGCTGAGGAGGCGCCGTGGACCTGCTGGAGGAGTCTCTCCCCAGGGCCGCCTGCTTCTGATGCTTTGTCTAGAACACCCCAGCCAGGACCTCGGGAAAGGGCGGGGACAGTTCTAACGGGTTTAATTCTTTTTGCCTCATGACTTTGATGAGATGGGGCTGAAAGAGGGCATGTAGACCCACTTCATGGAAGGCGCGGCTGGAGGTGCCCGCTGCGTAGTGGCTGTAGCCAGACTGCCCAGGGCTCAGAGGGCAGCTTGGTGGCCAGCTGCCCCACCCTCTACTTCACCCCTCACCTTTCCCACTGTGCACACTTCCTTCTTCTAACTCTTGAAGTTGAAACTTTTTTTGATTAAATTCAAGGAATCTTTATAGAGCTTAATTGCAATAATTGACTTTGCTTCTGTCTTAACAACGAGTAAAGACCTCCCTTGGCACTGCTGAGTAACCATCTCGCCTGCAGTCGGGGCACTTACTGAGCACGTGGGAGCTATTTATGGCCCGCACTTTGAGGCACTTTTGATTATCTCCTGATTGCCTCTTAATTAGATTGGTGGGGGAAGGGCATCTGTGCAAAGGGAGCCAGTCTGTGAAAAATGAAATATATTTCATTTATTTGGATAATGGAGAAGAGTTCTTTAGTCTTTTTGTTCATCTTAGATGTTTTCTGGATTGTTGTTTTTGATTCTTGTTTTGCTACTTTATGAAGACCTCGTGAAAAGGTGCCCTCTTACACAGAAACCCATACCCTCCTTAGTCTAAATAAGCATCATGGAATCCTTGAGTCTCTCAGGAAGTCGCCCGGGAGAAGAGAGTGCAACACCAGAAACGAGATCCCTTGCACTGATCATCACTTTGTTTCCACGAGGAACATCTTTTTGAAAGAAAGGGAGAGTAAGAGTGGAAGAATCCTTGTATCCAGGGGAATCTGTGGCCGTAGAGAAAGGGAGGTGATTATTTGCATCCAGTTTAGGATTAACGTCAAGTGTTGTGGCAGGAAACAGCAGCTCTCTGTCAGTGTCCCTTGCTCTGTGTCAGCAACCCTTCCAAATTCTTCCTGTTATCTCAGGGTCTCACAAGGACCCTGTGAGGGGCACACAATTATTAGCCCATTTCACAGATGGTGGAACTGACCCTAGGTAGATGAAGCCACAAGCACAAGGCCCCAGAGCCAGACTGTTGAGTCAGCACTGCCCACTTTGTCAGTGTGCTGAGCCAGGTCCCGAGGCCATAAGAAATCTGTGGGGAAGATGGCCAGGTTCACTCATCAAAGAGACTGTTGCCTTTCCACTTAAACAAGCACAGCCTGTCCCGTCCCTGAGTGGTTTGTGCTGGGCACAGGTCCAGACCAGGCAGGGAGGGGTGCTGGGGCCTAACAGCGCTGGCAACACCAGAGGGTGGGGGGGCCGAGGGTCCACAGGCAACCCCCTTTCTCCTGGCGCCATGCTGGCCCATTTCTGATGGAGCGCCTTGGCCTGACTCCAGCATTTCATGGCGCGTTTGTGTGTGACGCTGCCATTGTCCAGCCACCACGGTGCCACAACTGCTCCATTGGCATGGGCAGGTTGCCGGCCAGGTGCGCTCAGGTCAGGGGCAGAAACCACATTAGAAAGTGGAGTCAGTCTCTTTGTTTTTTCCAAGCTTTTTTTCTCCTTTTAATTTGAAGAGGAAAGATGTCACAAACAGTGGTTTAGTGTGCTGCCAGACGCGTGGTCCTGCTTCTCCCTTGCCCTCCACCAGCAGTGGGCCACAGCTTCACCCGGGCTCAGCTGCCCACGGGCACCATCCACTGCTCTGCTCTGTCCCGGGCCGCTCCTGGGTGAAGTCTGTCAGTAATGCTCTGTGGGCGTTCCTCTCTCTTCTCTCCCCAGGCAAGCCTGGGACCTTGCTGTCGACATTTGTCTCTCTCAGCTGCCGACGATCATCGAGGAAGGCACTGCATTTCGGGTGAGTCCCTCCGAGGGCATCCTGCATGGTCCTCTGTGGTGGCTACTTCTCTGAGCACCTGGTCTGCAAAGCCCCCAGTTGGGGTGTGGCGCCCAGGACTCTGGGGTGTCAGAGATTTCATTCACTTGCCTGGGAAAAGATGCACTTAGCCAGAAGTTTAAAAGATTGCATCAACCAGGGGTTAAAATGAGGTTTTGAAATGGTCGCTTCTTTAAAAATATCTTCTCTTCAAATGTTGCTGTGTTGGCTCTTTCCTTCATGTGCGCCCCAGTCCCATGGTCCACCCTTTGAACTGTGAACAGATTAGGGTTACCCCAGGGTGTGTGACTCTTGGCCCTGCTGCCCCGTGGCCAGTGCCTGGAAACCTCGAGGGTATAGTGCTCAGCCTGAGGGAGTGACTGCTCCACAGGCCACGTTTCCTGGATGCTGGTCTGGTGCTGGGTGAGTGAATCTCATTTTACTCACGGCACCTACGGGGAATCCACTCCAGCTGGGTCTTCGCAGCAGCTCACCAAGAGCCCCTTTTGCTTTTCCTGCCATGCAACTCCCTTCATTGAAGATTCATTTACTGAGTGTTTGTTGTGTGTTAGACACCAAGTCTCAGAGCACATGAATAAGATCTGGTCCTCCTTCAAGAAACCCCTGAGAAAAGAGGAGAGTCACACCCATTGAGTTAGAGCGCAGTTAGAGACAGGCGGGGGTGTGGGGAGCAGAGGGGCCCGACGGCCGCCTGAGGGCTGGGGAAGGTGCGCAGGTCTGGGAGAAGCGGCGGAGCCAGGAGCAAGCAGGGCAGCTCCAGGTCACCCAGTGCAGCTGAAGTGAGTCGGGGTGGGGCTTGAGGGTCATAGGCACCTGGCCTTTTCTACACGCACCTTCATCTCTGGCCCCACTTGAGAGGCTCCAGTGGGCAAGTTAGCCCTGCTGTGCCTCAGTTTCCTTGGTTTACAGGGGAAATGATAGTGGCATCTAATTCATGGGGCAAGCGGGGACACAAGGAGTTAAGATAGGTCGAGTACCCAGGACAGAGCCTGGCACAAGGTACGTGCTGGACCAGAGTTCCTGACCCTTAGTGTACTCACACGGGGGTCACCAGTGCCAGCACGTCATGTGCTTGAGCCAAGGTCAAAGGCACCCACGTCCGGGAAAGGTTAAGCTCACTGCAGAAGTGATTAACTGTTAGCGTGCATCACGGCCGCCAGGGAAGATTTTCACCTACTCAGCCAGGGGCCTGGGGGGTGCGCGTGTGTGTTCGTGTGTGTGCACACACTGGGGGTTGTGCATGTTTGTGCGTGTATATGGGGGTGTGTTGTGTATCTGGGGAGTGTGCACGCACATGTATGTGTGTGTGCATTTGGGGTGTATTGTGCACGTATGTGTCTGTATCTGGGGGGCTGTGTGCACCTATGTGTGCTTGTACGTGTGTGCGTGTGTGTGTATTAACCCCTCGGATGATTTTGATACCCCTTGGGGCTGAGCTAAGAGGCTCTCCCTCTTTATTGCTTGAATTTTTTCACATTTTACTATGAAAATTTTTAAGCTTATAGCAAAGTTGCAAGAATTTTATGAGCACGTATTTTCCCACCACTTAGTTCTACCATTAACATTTACCATACTTGCTCTAGCATCTCTTTCTCCATCCCCATCTCCTTCCCATCTCCGTCTGCATCCTCATCCCCATCTCTCTCTCTCTCTCTCTCTCTCTCTCTCTCTCTCTCTCTCTCTCTCCCTCCCTCTCTCCCTCTCTCCCTCCCTCTCCATCCATCTTCTTTTTTTTAATGCACTTACCAGTCAGTCGCAGACTCCCTTGCATTTTAAACCCTGAAGTGGGAGCTGATAGCTTTCACTGGCTCTCACCAGTGTGTTTGGCACTGCCCATTGGGCCCCTTCCCCATAAACCCTAAACTCTAAGGCAGGGCAGGTCTGGTGCACAGTCACAGACCTCTGTGGCGACAGTCTCGGCCCCACTCCCTGCTGCACTGCGCCTCCACTCCAGCAGGCAGGCCTCCCGTGTGCCCAAGCTCTCAGAGGGAGGACAGGCCCTGCCGCTGCAAGCCTGTGTTTGGAAAGCCTCGTGGGACTTCGGCTTTCTGTACTGTGTGCATGGTTTTACTGTGTGCTATTAGGGGACCAGGATTATATACTCTCGCAGAAATAATACAGTTTCTTATTATCCTCCTTCTGCTCCAGTGCCAGCTGTCTTTCCAAGGATCTTAATACTTCATTTCTAATCTACTAGAATCAATATTCTGCTTTGGGCGGTAATTTCACCCAACCAACACGGGGAAGGGGTAACTGATGTAGACCACGTGCTATCTTTTTTATTTCGTTTTCACTTTTTCAGAAGCATAACATACATGCAGAAAATTTCTTATGTCATAAGTGCAGCGTGATGAATTTTTACAAGTTGTAACCAACAGACAAACCAAGCGGCAGCACGTCAGAAGCCCCCTTCCTGCCACCTTCTGGCCACTGCTTTCCCTGTTGCGTGTTTTTGTCCTTGGATAAATGGAGCCTACAGAATGGAGCCTTTGTGTGTGACCACTTTCCCTCACCACTGTTTGCTCCGTGTAGTTGTAGCTCACTCTTATCACAGTAAATACTTCAAAGATCGTTTGTCCATCCTGTGGGCGTTTTGAGTTTCCAGGTGTGGCCCTCACCAGCAGTGCTGGCCAGTGCCAGGCCGAGTCACCGGAGCCTGAGGCGAAAGGAGAGATCAGTGATACTGAGCCTGTCTTTGTTTGAAATTTCGATATTTTGTTCATTATGGATTTTTGCATTAATTATTAGTTTTTAAATACTGCATTAAAGTATTTTTTATCTCGATTACTGAGGTTTCGGTGCCCCCTTAAATTTTGTGCCTGAAGCAAATGCCTCACTGGCCACGGGCTGGGTGCTGCTATTCCTTACACGGCTTTGGTGCACTGGGGTCAGGTGTCTACACTAGCAGGGAAACTGCTGGTCACCGGGTGCACATATGTTCAGTTTTGGTAGATACTATACAGCTGGTTGTCCAAAGTGGTTCAATCGGTTTACACTCCTGCCCGCAACATGTGAGAGTTTTAGTTGCTCTGCATCGTCATGAATACTTGATATTGTCCACCTTTTTTTTCCTTTTGGCTATTCTGGTTCAGTATGAAAAGGCATTTCTTTGAGATTTTATCTTCTATTTCCCCAGTGGTTAATAGTGTTAATCACTGTTTTGGTTTTTTTATTGGCCATTTGAATATCCTCTTTTATAAATTGCCTGTTCAAGTTTTTTGACCATTTTTCTTTTATGTTGTCTGTTTCTTACTAATTTGTAGTGGTTCTATATATACTGTATTCTGAATACAAATCCTTTGTCATGCATTGTGAATATCTTTTTTCACTGTATGGACCTCATTTTCACTTTTTAAATGTTTTTTATTGTTGAACAGAAGTTTCTTGTTTTAACATAATCCAATTTACCCATTTTTCCTTTTATGGTTAGGGCTTTTGTATCCTGTTCAAGAAATCTTTGCTTACTCTGGAAAAACATGCCTGAGATGATGTTCTCCTCTTTTTCTTCTGAAAGCTTTATCTTTTTACCTTTCACATCCAGACCTGCTGTCCACCTGGAATTTACTGCATATGGTGTGAGGTTGGGGTCAAGATACATTTTTTTCACACATGGATATCCAACTTACCCAGTGTTATTTACATTGAATCAGGGGACCATGTGTGTGGGGCTGTTTCCAGGGTCTCTCTTCCACTCCATTGGTCACTTTGTCCTTGCACAAATACCAGGCAGGCTTGATTATGAAAGCAGTTTTGATTGAGATTACGATGGATCCATAGATGGACCTAGGGGACCTTGACGTCTGTACAGTATTGAGTTTTCTTATCCATAAACATAGCTATAAATGGTATTTTTTAAAAATTTCACTTTGTTTTCTCATTCTTTACATATATATTGTTTACAAGTCATTTTGTATAGCAACTTTACTAAATTCACTTCTTAGTTCTAATAATTTTCCTATATATTACTGGCCTTATCTTAAAACCTCATTTTCAGATACACAAAAAGAAAGCCTGGCATGTATGTCAATCTCCCAGAGTAGCAGTTGGAAGTGCGGGGTTGTAATCAGCAGGGAAATGGAGCCCTGTCATCACTGACGCTTGTCGCGCTAGGAAGAGCAGTGGGGAGGATTCGCACACCGTGGGAAGTCTGGGTGACTGACTCTCTCAGGAGGGTTTACACAGAACCCTTCTGTAGGCTGAGTGGTCTGATAGGTGGTTGGCATTTGAACGCTGTTAGCCACTTCGCTTTTTCTTTTTTTGTCTCCTCTTAAGCAGTGAGGTCATCAAAAGTAGCGAGTGTATCGGGACAGACACGGCCAGTATCAGTGTGTTTGGACCAGGGAGGGCAAGTGAGAAGAGTGGGAAGATTAACTAGCTTTTCTCTCTCACAACAATGGAAGCAGAAGTCTGGGTGGGTTAGCCCCAGTGGCCAGGCCTGGCTCTGCACCCAAGCTGGACTTCCTGCTTTCAGTCCATTGCACTTGGTGCCTGTTCTCAGACCCTCAGGCCTGCTGACACGTGGGCTGACAACAGAGCAGACCACCTGGCATCAGAATTGTCCTGGGAGGCCCTGGATGCATGGCTGCATGACTCACAACCTCCACCTACCACATGTGAGAGCTCTCCTCCAGAACATTCATCCTGGGTTCCATTTTCTTCCCCCAAGAATCTGAATGGTAGCTCTGACACACTGTGGACAGAATCTTGGAGATTTGGCCCAAAACAGAAGCTCTGTGAGTCATCGTTAGATGCACATGGGGCAGCTCCTAAGCTGTTTTGTGTGGCGTTTTTTAAAATGCTGAGCTGCGCTTGTGTTGGGAGCCTGCTCGGGTTTCTCAGCTCCCCCATGGCTTTAAGGAGTATGGCAAACCTCACAGCAGACCGATGGCAAAGGCTGGTCCTTCTTTGTTAGTTTTAGGTGAAAAGATCAGGAATATTTGTCTTTTTTTTTTCGTGAAGCAGTTTGTCCATCAATGAGCAACATGTGAACATTCACAAAGTGAAAATTAATATGGAACGAAGGACGAAAGAGGGAATTATCTGAATTGTCTGACTTTCCCTCACTCAGTGTAACTGTGTTCTCACCAGATGTGGGGAGCGGGCGCTTAACAAGATGATTGTTTTTAAACCAATTTATGAATAGTTCACACTTCAAAACAGGAAAATCACTTTGGGGGCTCCATTTCACTTCACAGGTTGTCCCCCAAATTTGATTAACTTGATGTAAGCTGACTCTGCAAGAACTTGAATCCCTAAGTGGTAAATGTCCTCTCCTGAATTCTCACGTGACACTGACTTTGTTATGGGGGCACCATGGCCCTGGCCAGCAGGCTCCTCTGTGGAAGGCGTGGAGGAAGCACGCCTGGAGTTTGGCTTACGTGTCTGCTGAGGCCCCACCCATGGCTTAAAGTTGTTCACATGCACGTGGCCACATGTGTCCACATGCGCTGGAACCCGTGGGTCACAGCCCGCATCCCTGCCTTCCTACTCGCCCTTCCTTACACACAGACACACCTCTGCAATGCAGCCACCTGCTTTCCCCCTTGGAAACAGAGAAAGTAGAGAGAGAGGCTGGTGGATGGGGGCAGAGATTTGTAATTTGGAGTTCTTTTTATTTGGGGCTCAAGAGAGGCAGCGCTGTGTATGAAGAGAAAATAATTCTGAGACAGAAAAATGCAGCAGTCCTTCCACTACTTGACTACTCTGTTCCCAGACCTCTGTCCGACGGCCTGGTCCTCCCTGCTCCCTGAGCTTGCCTGGTCCTCGTCATTCGGTAAAACGCCCTCCACATGGCCAGCGTCAGGACAGACCGACCTGGACTCCCCCACCGCTGCTGTCCAGCTTGTCCCCTCCTTCGCTCCGACGGCACTGTGCTCCAAGCTCACCAGCACCGAGGCCCGTGACTCTATCGCCTGCTGCCTCCCTCGCCCCACTGACCCCAGGCCAGGGCTTCTGTTGTTCTCACATGCCCTCTGCTCCCTTCACCCCCAACTCCGTGGTCCCTGAGTCAGTCCACGCCTGCCCACTCTGAGCCTGCACCCCGACCCTAAGCTGTGCTCGTGAAACCCACTGGACCCTGCTGTGCTCACTGTCCTTGAGGGGCCTTGAACACTGCCTGATGGTCTGACTGGACGTTCTCCTCAGTTCCTTCCCATTCCCGCTCCCATCTGCACTCTAGCCAACACCAGCACCTCCTCCCTGACGACACCTCGCTGGGAAGGAGAAGTGAACCTCTACGCATCCCCCAGCACACCTGCCTATATCCCTGTGCCAGGCGCATCTGCTCTCCCGTCCCCATTCCTGGAGAGCTGCTCGTCCTCCCAGCAGCACCAGCCCTGCACCTGTGCATCAACATCCGCCCAAGGACGTCACCCAGCAGCCCCCACTTTACCTGATCTCTCTCATCAGCTTATAAATGTGCCGTCTTCTCCCATCTTTAAATAAAACCTCCTGATCACTTGATCCCCTCCCCTCTGCTCCCTCTCCATTTCTCTCCTTCCCCTTTGCAGCCAAATTCCCTCGAAAAACTCCCTGTACTTGAGTCTCCAAATTCTCTTCTCTTCTCCCTTGAAGCCACTCCAGTTGTGCTTATGCTCGCTCCCACCCTGAGGCTGTTCTTAATAGCCTCCAGTGACCCCTGTGCTGCTGCACCAGGCATGGTCAGCCCTGAATCTTAGCTTGCCTGACCCACCGGCAGTCTTTGACACTGTGCACACTTCTCCTCACACTCTGCCCTCTCTTGGCTTCCTGGCCACCACCCGTTCCTGCCCTCCCTCTGCTGGCCTGGCCCTTGCTGGCTCCTCTGCTAGCTCCATGTCACCTCCTTGGCCTCTTAACTAGTGGAATCACCAGGGATCAGCCCAGAGGTCCTTCTCTTTCTCACTTAACTTTTAACTAAGGTTCTCTCTCCAACCCACACGTCTCTCCTGAACTGCAGGCTCATATCATCCATCACCCCTTGATGTCTTCACTCGGATGTCCAGTAAGCATCTTAAACTTGATGCGTCCAAGGCTGAATTCCCCACATTCTCCTCCCAAATGTGCTTCTTCCACAGTCTTCTCAGCTCAGTTCATGGACCCCACCCTTTTGGTGCTCAGGCCAAGAGCCTTGGAGTTACCAGCTCCTTTTCTCTTAGCACATCCACTCCGTTCACACCTCCTGCTGGCTCTACCTGTGTAACACATTAGGGGACCGACTGCTTCTCACCACCTCCTCTGCTACAATCCTGGCCCGTCTTCTCTCACCTGGATGGTTGGGGCAGTGCAGAGTTGGTGCCTTAGAAAGACGTGGGACTGAATTGATGGGTGGGGTGAGTGTATAAAGGTAAGGCTGAATAAGAAATGGCAGGTCCCTCACTAACTCCCCACTCTGCCTTTCTCACAGCACAGTCCGTTTTTTGCTGAGCAGCTGACCGCATTCCAGGTGTGGCTCACAATGGGCGTGGAGAACAGGAACCCACCTGAACAACTTCCCATTGTTTTACAGGTGAGTTTCTTCAGATCGGGCCAGACTGGCTAAGTGTATCCCAGGGAAGGAAGCTAGAAAACTCCACAGCCTCCCGGGGACTAGTTTATCCAGGGATGTGTGTGAGGGTATGTGACACACAGCCCTCTCCACTGTCCATGGCCATGCCCTGGGCCAGATGGCATTTGTGGGAAAGAAATCACACAGACCCATCACCGGCGTTGGAGCTGACTGCATACTTACTCCTAAAGGGCTTTCCCTGTAAAGTCACTGCCCCCTCCCCCACCCTCAATTAAATCCTAATTGGGGTGGCAGTCAGCGCCCTCCCCATCTCCCTGTTTACGCGTCAGGGGGCATTGATGGAATGCTGCTGCAAACAAGCTTCACTTGTTTCCGGTACGGGCTCTCAGCATCGGTGCCATTTTTTTGGAAGGACATGAGATGCCAGTCAGCCCTGGGAGAACAGGGATGAGGAGCACTGAGCAAATTGCAAATGGGCCATGTGGGCTCCAGGCCAGGCACCTGTGAGTTATTGACGAAGTGGCGTGACCGCCTGGACCAGGAGCCATTCCCCTCCTCTCTGTGAGGGTGTGTTGGTGCGGGTGCCATTGCACTTTCTGGGGGTGCTGGCAAGTGCCAGTCACTCACGTGGCTGGTGTCAGTGTCCACACTGCACATTGTGCCCCACCAGTGGGTTGGGAGATCAGTTTTGTGGGTCTCTCCCAGATAATTTTTTGGTTAATGAGATCAGATGGGATGGCATGGCAAAATACTGAAGTTTGTCACAGGTAGGAAGGTTAGAAAGCGTTCACAGAACTTTCGTTTCAGTTAATGTGTATTTATGGGAGAGGTGTGTGGACTAGGTTTTGCCATAAGGAAAGCTGTTTTACTCTGGGACAAGGTCAAGTGAGTTTTAAAACCACTGTTCAGTGTAGACACCAAGGTCTAATACCTCACTTCAGAACCTGGCAAAGATTTTCTGCCGTTGGGGTGGGGCAGTTGGACTTGGCAAAGAAGCTGGGGACGGTCGTGCGGACGGGTTGTGCCAGCAGCGAGGGGCGCGTGTTTACATCTGTGTTCAGCAGTGGAGTGGAGAGGGTGTTCCGCCTCTGGGTTTGGGGTCTTCAGTTCTGACTGGCAGGGCAGGATCGTCACCGTCCCCCGAGAAAGCTGATGAGGCCGCCTTGCCTCCATGAGATAGACCAGGAGCCTCGTTGTGTGCCTGTCCAGGACGTGTGCCCCACCTCCTTCCAGGTGGGGCTGTCCGCTCTCACTCAGCTGTGCACCCGTCGCCGTGGCAGCCCCGTCGATCTCCACTAGGCCAAAGGCCCACCCAGAGCGGCTCCCACTGCTGAGGATCATCTGAAAATAGGTGAACAGTGTCTCTGTCGCCACCACAGAACAGGGCAGCGCTCCTCCTGTGCTGGTCTGCTCTGCCTCCATGTCGGCCACACGGCAGGCTGTGAAGATCATTTTCTTGCAACAGAACTGAGGTTTCCCTGGCTTAGGACTGTGTGACGGCAAAGAGAGGAGCTGAGAGAGGGCGGAGTGCTAGGAATGCTGCAGAAGCGCAAGGGCCTGTTCTTGCAGGCGTCAGGAACCAGGCAGGTGGCAGAGTAACTGCGCCACGATGCTGCGCTGGAGATGTCTTGGTGCTTTTTGTGTATTAGGACTGCTGCTTTTCTGACGTTATGAAAAGAATGCAAACATTACTGCTGTTCCCCTGTGTGCTTCCAGATTCATTTGAGACTTTCCTGAGTTTGCAAGGTGAGCTGTAAATGAAAAGACAAATTTTCAAAACCAAAAGAAAAGAAATGCAATAATAACAACAAAACAAAGAAAACTGACCATTTGGCAGAAGCCAATGCTCTCTCGTCCATGAGTGCAGCAAGGTGGCTGGGTGTGAATGAAGGGCAGGCAGACAGGATGTCAGAGGACGGCAGTGGCGCAGGTTGGACGTGCTGTGCTCCAAAGCTCCTCTGGCTCACCGGAATTTTCAGGAGAGGAGCCTTTGGCCCTCCCACTGACCTTCCTGTTACTTCAGCATGTGATGGAGTCAAATCGATCCTCTCCAAAGCAGGGGTGCAACACCAAGAGTGTTAAATCCTCTTCTGGGTCTGGCAAACAATCCTTTGTAAATGGCCTTCTGTTGACTTTTTTTTTAATGTTCCATTTACAATCCACACGCCCTCAGGGAAAGAGAAGACTAAGCGAGCCACCTGTCCAAGGCCCAAATGAGGAAAAATAACTGGGACCGAAAAGAAGGGAGGCATTTCTGTGTAAGCTCTCAGACAAATGTAAGCTGCCGATTCTTCCTCGTTCTGGAGGGGTCGGTCTGTGGACTGTGCCAGCCTGCAGCAAGGCGCGAGCTGTGCTCAACGAGACGAAACACCAAGGAGCGCTGGCTTCGTTTGGTGCCGCCCGCAGTGTCAGCTGCCTTCTCATTAATTCCACTCACTTCACCATGCTTTATCTTAAGAAACTTTACTTTTGCCCAAGCCTAGACCCTGTTATCCATGAGTTATCCTCTGGTGCCTCAGCGAGTCAGAAAGTGTTGCTTTGTAGTTTTTCCAATCCCTGCTACTTTTTCCTCAAGCCGAAGAGAATTTTCTCCACTCAAAGACTCAGAGACATTAGCTGGTGACCGTGAAAATCAAATGAAACGTCCCCTCCGGCCCGTGGATTTACAGCCCTTAGAGTAATGTAAGCACGGAAGGACGCTCTTTCTGACCAGCCCCGATGTCCTTTTTTGCCTTTTAAAAATGTAAATCAACAGAAGGAATAGGAAGGGGGATTTTCGAGCCCTGCTGCACTGCAAGCCCTGGTGCACGAGGTCTCTGGCCTGGGTGGCTCTGCCTGGACTTGACGTTACTGTCCGCACTCCCTCGGGTGGCCTGCGCATGAAGAAGCCCCAGGCAGAGAGGGAAGATTCGATGTTGTAGAAAAGAGAGGGAAGAAGGGGTTTTATAGGATACACTGGGCCTTTGCACAGATCTTGCAAGTCAATAGGGCATTTCATTAGGAAAGCCCTGTTTGCTTTTCTTGCATCATTTTATTTACAAATGCAATTTTTGGTCTGAAAGCACAGGATTATTGTTAGATGGCAGCATGGGTAATAACTGGGGTGTTCTCACGTACACATTCTCACTGGCTCCAGAATCTCGGATGGTCCGATTCCCAGGCGCCCGGCCTGCAGGCTCCAGCACGCCAGGCCTGGAGCTCGGCGCCTGTTTTCCTTAGCAGCAGCTCTACGAGCAGTCTCGGCCCTGAAGCCTGAGCGCCCTGTGTGTGCACAAGGCAGACGAACTGTCGTTACCCTAGGAAGCTCTGCTTTAATTTGGGTGTTAATGTCACCATGATTAATCTTTGGGTTGCCACAGACGAAAATAAATCCCAGCAACTCATTCAGTTCACCACCATTTATCTCTGTAATTTCCACAGATCCTGGGGCAGTCTGAAACAGGAATTAAAAAAAAAGTTCAAATCCAAACAAACAAAAACCAGTCCTTATTTTAAAGTAATTTTAATTTATCTTGGGCTTCACTTTTTAATAAAATACAAATCAACAGAAGGAACAGGAAAGATGTAATGTTTAAAAAACCCAACACTTGACATTTTCCCCAGGACTCCTTATTGACAATGTTTATTTTCGAATAAAACATTACTAATTGCAGCACAAAATCCTGCACTGCCGACGGTCTTCAGACGCCAAGTCTCTGAGACACAGGGGTGTCAGTGCCCCAGGATATGTTTCATCGACCTGTTTGGCAGTCAGGAAGACCCTCTCGTGATGGTGACTGTGGCCAGCTGCCTTTACTTGCCCATTTGTGGATCAGACGTTGCCGTGGAGACCTCATAGTGCTGGTTAGCGCACACGGAGGACAGACACCCTGAACTCTCCGGGGTTGGGTGTCTTAGCCGCCTGCTGCCGTTACAAACTGATCTACTATTTACCTTAAAAAACAGAGCTTTACTCGTGGTTACAGGGTTTTAAATAACAAAGGGAATCAGAAAACAGTCTTCTCAAGCTTTAGATATATTTGAAGCCTTTGATTTTTGATGGATTGCATCTGCTTTCACAAACCTGGTAAATAGAAGGCCTGCTCACTCTGAACCATCAAGAAACTTGAGCCTCAGGCAGTTTTATTTTCTTCAAAAATAGATACAGTCAGTCAAATCGCTTCTGAAGGGTGGAGACATCCTGTAACTGTCTGCTGAAACCGTAATGTTAATATTTATTACACACCCCCATGCTGGGTGCTTTCACAGACTTTATCTCATTTAATTTTGAAAATAAACCCAAGTCAAATGTTATGTCCACTTTTCTTCTTCTTTCTTTCTTTTTTTTTTTTTTTTTTTTTTGCTGAGGAAGAGTGGCCCTGAGCTGACATCCGTGCCCATCTTCCTCCACTTCATATGTGGGATGCCACCACAGCATGGCTTGACAAGCAGTACATAGGTCCACCCCATAATCCGAAATGGCAAACCCCAGGCCACCAAAGTAGAATGTGTGAACTTAACTTCTAGCTGTTAAGATAGGGGCTGGCCCCTGTCTCTACTTTTCTGGTTAAGGAAACTGAAATTTCCAGAGGTTAAGTAATTTAAGACACTATTAGGAAGTGACAGAGTCAGGATTAAAATCAGGTCAGCTTGACTCCAAAGCCCACATTTCCCACTGTCTCTCTTCCCCTCCAAACCTACATCAAACAACAGGGGCGCGTGGTAACCCACGAGTGACATGTGGGAGGGGATCAGGTCCCAATTCAGATGTGCTCCCATGAGCAGCCTCCCACATCACCTGTCCCAGCTTCTTTTTAAAGATTGGCACCTGAGCTAACAGCTGTTACCAATCTTTTTTTTCTCCCCAAATCCCCCAAGTACATAGTTGTATATTTTAGTTGTGGGTCCTTCTAGTTGTGGCATGTGGGACACCGCCTCAGCATGGCCTGATGAGCGGTGCCATGTCCACACCCAGGATCCGAACCAGCAAAACCCTGGGCCTCCAAAGCGGAACGCGTGAACTTAACCACTGGGCCAGCCCCTTCTCCCAGCTTCTTAATCAGAGAATCTCTCATCATCTCCAAACATGAAACATACCACTCAGCCATCCATCTTGAAAGAGTGATGTGGAAATGGGCTCCAAACCAGTGGGAGATGAATCAAGATGACATTCCAGTGCCTAAACCAGTGGCTCTTTCTCCTCATCTGCTTCCCTGACTCCTGGGCTTCCCAGCACAGCTGTAGACACTGATTGGTTTTTTTCCTGAGGAAGCGTTGCCCTGAGCTAACATCTGTTGCCAGGCTTCGTCTATTTTTTTGTATGTGAGCCGCCACACAGCATGCCACTCCTCCATGAGCCACAGGCTTCTCCCTGGGGAGCTCCCCATCCTCCTCCTTGGCGTGTCCTTCTCAGGAACTCAACACTGTCAGGACCCGCTGTCTCCTCTGTCCCCAGCCTCCCTCTCGCCACCTCCTCTGTCCCTGCCTGGTGATCCTCCCTGCATGCCCCACTACTCCAGCCCCTGTTCACCCCTCCACGGGGGCTCCTTAAACACTGCTCTGGCTGCCCAGTTTCCTCACCCCCACCCTGTCCCACTGCTCTGGCGTCCATCCTCAGAAGTCTACCAAGATCCACACCCTACACCCAGGGGGTCTGCTTCATGAGTCCTGCTGCGAACCTCCTGGGAGCAGGTGGCACAGGGGAAACCTTCCCTCCTTGGCTTCAGTTCCACCTCCCTCTCCACTTCTCCCACCTGTCCCTGCCCTCACCCTTCCCTCTTGGCCCAACTTCTCCCTTTGCGGACCACGCCCATATTTGCACTCCTAGCCCCAACCTTGCTGGCCTGGCCGTCCTTTTCTCCTGCCTCTTTCCACATCTGTCTTCCAGAGTCTCCTTTCCCTGACCCCACCTTGTCCCTTGCAGACAAGTTCTGTTGCTCACACCTCCCACCTGTCTTGGAGTCTCTTCCCCACCATCAGTCACTGCCAGGGTCAGTCTACCCCATTCCACCCCTCCATCCAGCCTCCTGCCAGTCCATTCCCTGCAGAGGGCACTTCCATGGGTCACTCCACTGGTTCGCATCAGTCAATGGCTGATGCTTCTCTTAGGAAAAACTGAGACCCTTCGCCTGGTCTGCAGGGCAGGCTGGGTGTGTGGCCGCTCCCACCTCAGATAGGCCGCTTGCCCTTCCTCAGACACCCTGAACTTTCCCGGCCCCCTCTGCCTGGAACCTGGGAACCCCCACATCACCCTCTGGGATTTGGCTGCCTGCCAGGAGGGGAAACCTTTGAGACCCCCTAGAGTAGGGCTGGGACCCCCTGTTATGCGTTTTCACAGCACTGCTCACCGTGACAGTGGATTATTGCAGGGTGGCCATCTAATGTCTGTCTCTGCAGCTAAGTGATCACAGGAAGGGGGCGCCCAGCTGTTCCTGATCACCGCCCCGCACCGGCATGGTGCATGGTGCCCACACAAAGCAAGGCCCCATAAACACTCGTTGGATGGCTGCGAATGTCAGTGGACAGAAATGCTCCACATGAGAGCGACTTGGTACATGCGACCTCGAGTGTAAGCACTGAAGGGAAAGTCGGTATAAATGACGCCATTGGAAATCTAGAACTTGGATGCAACAGAGGAAAAAAGAGAAAAATATGTGGCAGATCTTGCTCTTTTTAACTTATAAAGAACTCTTTCATATCAATAAGAAAAAGCTAAACTCGTAAGTAGGAAAATCAGGACGTACATGTCCAATTTACCCAATTAAACTATGAGAAAAATATCCAACCTAACTTGTCATCAAAGAAATTCAGGTTAAAAGGATATTTTATTTTTGCTTATTATATTGGCAAATATTAGTTTAATATGGGCTAGTATTATCCTGGGAGCTTTTAATTTGTTATTTCTTTTAATAAAAGCCCTGTGGGTAGGTTTTCTGGTATCCTTGTTTTATGAATTAAGAAGTTAAGGTTCGGAGAAGATAAGTAATTTGCCCAAGGTCACATAACCAGCGAGTGCCCCAGCAAACCGATGCCCTCCTGCACTGTGCTCTGAGGAGGCTGGAGGGAGAGAGCACCACTTGCCTCTCGTTGGAAATGCAAATTGGTTTGGCTGGAGGATAATTTGATAATGTAAGTATCTATGCTGTGACCCTGTAATTTTACTTCTCACATTTATCCGGGGGGAAAAAACCATTCAAATGTGCAGAGGTGTACCTATTAGGATATTTATCACAGCATTGTTTATAACAGCAAAAATTGGATAGTAATTTAAATAGCTAGCACTGGAGAAATTGTTTAAACGAACTATGCACATTTATGTAGATGAAGGGCCGTGCTGCTGTTGGGAATGACATGGCCAGATGTATCTAGGGGTATGGAATGAGATTCTCAGTATATTGTTTAGTTAAAACGGGAAATGAGAAATACAATACTATATTAGCTGGTTTAGAATAAATAAGGAAATGATGTCTGGAAGTTGGTATACCAAAATGTCAGCGGTGAAAATTTTTTGAAATGCAATAAAAAAACCATTTGTTTTAATACTTTCTATAGTGTGCATATTTTACCCATTCATGAAGAAATACTGCTTTCCTGGAGCACCTGCTGTAGGTAAATAAATGAACAAAGCGAGGGAGGCATCTGAGCTGCTCGGTCGGACGCCCTGGAGTCAGCAGCTCAGGCGGCAGGGCTCCCAAGAGCACCGCGTCCCGCCGTCCTGAGTGACACCGTCTCCTCCCTCTCCCTCAGGTGCTGCTGAGCCAAGTGCACCGGCTGAGAGCCCTGGATCTGCTGGGAAGATTTCTGGACCTGGGGCCCTGGGCGGTGAGCCTGGTGCGTGCTTCCTGCCCTGACTCAGGGTGGGGCAGGGGCCAGCGAGACTCTGCTGCAGTCTCAGGACTTACTTCGCCACACGGAAGTGACCGTAGCCATGCAATCGAGGGTGACCGAGGGGTGACCAGTCGGCCCGTGAGGCCCTCAGGGAATGTGTGCTGGGCGGCCTTCATTGGCACCGCACTTGGGGGTTTCGTTTTGCCCTCTTTTCTGTCTCCTCTTAGGCTTCACCTTGCAGGACAGAAAGTGTTGCTAGTGGCCACGTTTTAGGGAGTGGCTCACCCCTGCCATGGCCAAGCAGCTGGGAGCCTCTGAGCCGGCGTGGCCTGGGCTGCACATGGCAAGTTTTCTCCTAGGAGCAGCCTGTGAACCTCACTCACTGCCTTTGCTCTCTGATTTTAGGCACAGTTCTGAAACACTTTTCTGGTTACTCATTCTATAGGAGAGTAGAAATGGCCACTTCAAACAGAAAAGGCTGACAAAAATATAATTAAAAAGTGATCCATTTTTTCAGCAAATCACAAGAGAAAGCAGTTGAGAGGGAATCTATCAATTAAAGAAGAGTCAAGAGACCTGTCAACCAATTGCAATATTTGGACCTTGTTTGGTTCTGTTTGCAAATAAAAGTTTGAAAGTTAAAAATTTGAAAACTTAATATTCATGGAACACTTAGAAATTTTACATTAATTGAATATTTTATGTTATTAAAGAGTAATTGTTCTTTTTTTAGGTGTGGTAATGGTAATGTGGTCATGTTTCTGTAAAAGAGACAACCACTGAATATTTACGAGTGGAGTGTGTGATAGCTAAGATTGGTAGGGGAGGACGGTGGGCGAGGTAGGAGGGGCCTCGAGCGGTTTGAGCTGCTGTGGTTGAGAGGCTGGTGATGGGCATGTGGGAGTTCAGCACGTTATTCTCTCTCCGTTTACGTATATTTAAGTTTGTTCATTATATAATGTCAACAAAGAGTGATAATTGATAGTCCAACGTTGAAGGAGGAGAGAGAAAGTCTGAAAATTAGGAAGAAGCATTCAGCACTCGTCGCTGGACCGTTTTCCCTCGCGGGTGTCCAAGGCTGTGCTAACAGCCGGTGAACTAAAGTCGTCGATGACGGGCTTATGTAACTCTTCCAGTGTCTGGTCTGTGTGTGCGCTTGTGCATAATGATGTCGCTTAGTCATTGTGGGAAAGCTTACACCCTTGAAGAAGACGGAAACGTGTTAATAACATTTTAGAGAGATTTTAATTTATGTGGTTAATTTTTTAAAACCTAAATTTGGCCCTTTAAAGAATTAAGCTTATACTAATTGGAAATTTTGCTAATATTTGAACAGATGCTGGATAAATGAGGTGTTGTGACAGGTACAATTTGGCTCATAGGTGAGGGCCAACTGCTTGAACCAGTGAAATGCATGCTTGTCTCATTAAACATGGCCTTTAACAAGAAAGGGACACAGGCCCTGCCATTGGCCATTGGCCTGGGTCACACCCACCATCTGGCCTGGAGGGGGACACTTTTGGGATATCTTTGGAATTCCAGCAAATTTGAGTGAAGGATGGAGCAAAAACTGAGGCGAGTGCCATCACCAGACTTTGCCCAGTTGTCCTACACCAGGGAACCCACCCTCTCTCTTGTTTCTCTGCCTGAGAGCAGGGAGGCCCCCCAGGATGATGCGCTGCCAGCGACTGGGCACCGGGGAGCCCCAGAGCTGCTCCCATCTTAACTGCCCGCAATCTGGCCCATCCTTCTCTGAAGGTCTATCCCATGCAAAGGCAATGTTGGAGCAAATGGGAGGCCCATAGGGAGAGCGAGGCATGGTTCCATATGTGAGGATCACAATTAGGGGCCTTGTGTTTTGTTGCTGAGAGCAAGCAAGGCCATCTGAGGGTGAGGGTGGCGGCTCCCAGTTGGAAGCCCCATGTCCTCATGAGGGAAAGCTGCCCTAGATTAACTGTCTGTAGACCAGGCATGACTGGGAATACCCAGCCACTTCTTGGAATACAGTCGAGATGAGGAAATGTACAGGGAGCCGCTTTGCTTTAGGCGAGACGCTTTCCCGTACGTGCCGGAGACACTGCCAGCCCTGACCCCGAGTGGTGTTGTCTGCCACCCGGGCAACTGTGCTCCCCGGCAGGCACGTGCAGGGCCAGGAGCCAGCACACTCACACTCTCTCCTCTCCTTCAGGCCTTGTCTGTGGGCATCTTCCCCTACGTGCTGAAGCTGCTCCAGAGCTCAGCCAGGGAGCTGCGGCCTCTCCTTGTTTTCATATGGGCCAAGATTCTCGCCGTGGACAGTGTGAGTAATCGTGAGTCCTGGGTGTGAGAGGGTCTCTGCGTGCTCACCAGCCACACTCCTCTCCGGTGTGGCTTTTCTCCTTGATCCCCAGACTGCCTGGCCCTGACGGGCATGGCTGCTGACATGGGCAGGGCTCACTGAGTCCTGCGGGGCTGGTTTGCCCCAGTTAGCACTGTCTCCTTTCTCCCTTCCACTTCTCGTCCTGCCCTTCTCCCGGCCTCACTCCTTAAGCTGCCGTCGCCTCCCTCCCTCCTCCAGGCACTGTTGGTCCCTCCTCTCTCCCAGAATAAAGGAAATGCTGCTCCTCAGGGCCCAGTCCTGGTCTGTCGCCCCAGCCTTCTGCTCACCCGTGCTGCGTGCACGCCACTTATTGTCCCTCTTGCCCTGCACTGTGCCTCCTCCCCATCTCCGACCACCCCTCTGGCCAGTAAATGACCCTGACCACTTGCTTTCTTCTTGGAACTCGGCCCTGCCTCTCCCAGACCCCATCAGTCTCTCTGTCTCCAGCCATGCCTCTCGCTCCCCTGCCCTAACCGTGAGAACAGGAGCACGGAGGCCCAGCCTCCAGGGCTCAGCCCCACAGCACTCATGGTCACTTCCCACCCGTGACTATACAACCTGCCTCTCCAGCTCTGCTCTCTGACAAGCGTCTCCCCACTCCTCGTGCCTGCTGGGCCTGCAGTCGTGTGTCCGCTCCACAAAGATCTAGGCAGGGCCCTGTACTCAGAACTGTGCTGAAGACTGCAGGTGATGCAGAGGTTGGCTGTCCCTGCCCTTGATAGGCTCCTGTCCACTGGGGACAAAACCCTCTGCGTGAGGTCTGAAGTCACACATCCCACAAAAGATGTATGCCACAAGCGTGCCATTTCGAAAAGAGGAGGACCCGCGCAGTCTTATGGGTGGAGCTGCATTTGTATTGGACTTAAAAGGGTGGGGGGTGTGGAGGAGTGTAGATGTCAGGCGGTGAAGGCGGGGGTGTGGAGACAGCTTGAGCAAGGGACAGAAGACGGCCAGCACAGGGGACATTTGGAGGAGGGCACACAGCCCTGTTGGGCTAAGATGCTAGAGATATCTAGGGACCATCAAAGTGGAAGGTGTTTATTCCAAGTTCAGGAGTTCAAACCTCATTTAGCAGGCATGAGAAGCTATTAAAGATTCTGGAACAAAGAAACAGTAAGAACTAAATTGTGGTTTGTAAGACGTCTGGCCTCAGTGTACAGCAGATTATAACTGAGTGGGGAGGGAGCCGCTGAGGAGACTGCTCTAGTAATTTGTGCCGGACAGGTGAGGGCGGCCAGGGAGGTGGGGGTCGATGGGCAGGAAGGGCTGTGGGGGGCAGGATGCAGAGTTAACAGAGGGCCAGGCGTATGTGGGGGAGAAACCATTCTCGAGTTTGAGCCTGTGTGGTAGGAGAGGTGGCTGGGAGAGGCAGATATGGGGAGAGTAGTGCACAGGAGACCACTGGTGATGAGGCCCCATGGCCTGAGAGATGGAGACTGGGGACCTCGTCCACCCAGTGATGGCGGCAGGCAAACCCTCGAAAGGAAGTGTAGAAACAGGTTGGGGGCTGAGGGTAGAACGTAGGGGCTTCTCTGGGGGAGTGGAGAAGGAGAGTCATGAAGGAGAATTTTCAGAGAAGGGAGAGAGGCTGGGAAAATCTGATTTACAGAACACAGAGAAAGAGGCTCCAGGATAAGGGCACGTGCGGGGCGCGGGCAGGAACGTAACGCTCTGCAGGCTTGTGGGGACCAGACGCCTCAGAACAGGCCATCACGTTTAGCAGTGAGCATTCAGGAGAAGGCGAGTGTGTGATGCAGAGATGGGGAAGAAACCGGGTGGGCAGGAGGCGCCGGGGAAGAAGGGAGCGCAGCGATGCCCCACGTGCTCGAGGACTGGGGTCGGGGGGAGGGGCGGAGTCGGCCTCAGGGCAAGGACCGGCCGGTTTGCTTCCTTGGTTTGCAGCCAGTAGTGACTTAAACAGACTCTATTTAGGAGAAAAGGACCAGTGGAGAAGCAGAACAATGTTTCAAATTGAACTTGGACCGGTCTGCTGTGTGTGCACGTGTGTGTGTGCTGTGGGTGCACATGTGCGTGTGTGCATGTGTGTGACGCCCAGTGGCAGGAGCTTACCAGTGAAAAGTCTCATGACTCTTAACTCTATGCAATAAGTGTGATTTTGCAGATAATTTACAGGTGGGAAAAGGCTCACGTAAGTGAGCTGCCCAGATCACACAGCTAATCTGTGACAAAACCTGCCATGAGCTCAGGGCCTCCGAGGCCACATGGAGCCCTTCCACGCCACAGAGACGGGGGATCAGCAGTCACGGAGACGTGAGTGGGAGGCGAGGGCATCCGTTCCCTTCTCTGGGAAGTGAGTGAAGGGGGTAAGAGGGTCTCAACTCGGGGGCCTCCTGCCTGCTCTGTTCTGTTAGCCCCTCCTTCCGGTCACCAGAGCTTCCACTGGCCACATGCCTCCTCCTCTCAGCCGCTCCCACTCGGCCAGCAGGGCCCGTGCACCGGTGAAGCAGCCCTGCAGTCCGCCCGTCCCCTCATGCTCCTGCCGTCCGGCCACCGGCTGGCCTGGAGATGACAAAGCATCTCAGGCAGCTCCTGCAGCCGGGTCCTGGCCTCGCTGCCACTCTTGTCCCTCAGTCCTCCACACTGCCACCTGAAAACCTCGCCTCACATCATCCTTTTTGCTCAAGTCCCACTAATAAGCCCCTGCCGGCTTGAGTCCGCCCACCCGCTGGGTCTCCCACCTCACTCCCCATGGACCTGGCTCCTCCTCTCTCACCTGGGCACTGCACCCACGCCCCCATGACCACCTCCTGCTGTCACCACAGCAGCCAGAGCGTCTCTGTGAGGGGGCCAAAAATGGGGGGAATGACCACGTGAGGAAGTGAGAGTGACAGGGGCGTCCCCACGAAGCCGTCGCAGCATGTGTGCATCTCCGTGAAGGCTGCTTTACTTACGTTGTGTTTGCTGATCGTTGATGATGGCATCTTTGCTATTTTTGTTTATTGATCATGTATAGCAGCCTTGCTGAGTCTTGTGAACTCTGAGAGTTGACCTGTAGGTTCTCTTGGCTTCTCTGTATAGACGACCGTATTGTCTGCAAACAGCCAGTCCGTAGGCCTCACTCATTTTCCTGCTCCAGTGGTCTCACCAGGGCTCTCGCACGGTGTGGCATGGAGGCATGATCAACACATCCTTGGATGTTCCTGGTCTTCATGCTCTTCTGGATGTTGGGAGCAGCCTCCTTCCTACTTAGGGCATCCAAGGCTGAGCTTGACCTCAGTTTGACCTTGACCCTTCTTGGGCCCAGTCCCCTGCGTATTGCTATGTCCATTAAATGTTCTGTTGCTTGTCCACTCCAGAATGATGACCGGAATATTATATATTTCAACAAAAGACTTATCTTCCTATCTGTTGAACTAACTTTGGATAAACAATGAGTTCTTTAAAAGATTGTCTAAAACATTGGACTTAAGAGTTAAAAAAAAAAACCCTAAATTTGAATCCTGTCGCCATCATTTACTTTAGCAAGTCATTTGCATGTCCCACAGCCGTCGGCTGCCCCCTGTGACAGAACGGCAGTGGTGCTTCCCGCAGCCTGGTTACGAGTCAGAACCACATGTGTGTGGCCATTTGGGCATTTTAGACCTGAGGGAATGAAGGTGGAAACCCCGTGTCACCCTGCTCTTCTGGTAGTACAGAACCATTTATTTGCTGAGCTGAAACCTTGTTTTTTGTGGACCAGGAAGCTATATACCTCTTGGTCATTTCTATTTTGCTCTTCTTCAAAATTCATTGAAGAGCCAAGTTATATAAACAAAAGGGCTTTTTGTGGGAAGTTATTTTGAAACTTTGTCTCTCTTCTACTGCAATACGCTTGTCATCTGGATCGTGCATATAGAAGCTTATTGGCACTGTTCTTGGTACCTGGCCATTAAGGGCCACTCAGAAAGGTTCCTGGGTGCATGAAACAGAGAGACTAATGTGATGCACAGCCCAGTGAAAGAGAGGGACAGAAAAGCTGTCACCCAAAGAGGGTGGGGCTGTCATCAGCCACCCCAGCCTGCCTCCCCGGGGCCCACCAGTGCTGCCTGACCATATTGAAGCCATCGGTATTTTTGAGCTTGTCAGTATTTTTAATACCTTTTAGTACCTAGAAATAGATTATGTCTTTAATTTTAGTCTTAGGAGTGGCTGTTTCTGCTTTAATTTTTTTCTTTACATGAAAGTGGATGACCCTTCTGAACTGCACTTTGCTATTATATTCTTATGGACTTTACAGTTGGTCATCATGTTGCAGCATAAGGAGTCTTGTTACAATTGCCACTTGGTCACCTTTGTCCCCCAGGGACCTGTTTATCTCCAGTGTCCACATGGGAGGGCTCAGCCCTGGGCACAGATGCTGCGATGCTCCTCCAGCACACCTGCCATAAACAAGTCTCAGGGCCTTCGTTACACCTGCCATAAGAAAGGCTCCAAGCCCTGTGTTTCCTGTCTGCACGCTGCTGCAGGAATTAGACGTTTAATAATGCTCAAGGAGCTGTTCCTACAGCCCGGCTGGAAATGCCCTCGCCTGCAATGTTCTTGTAAACGCCTGCAGGCGCCAGGCATTATCCTGTGAATTAATTTCTTAACCAGCGTAGTGCACCTGTTTATTTAAAGGCAATCATCCCACTGAGAGACTTTTTGAAATGTTTCCGGTTGAGACTGAGCGTCATTCACCTCATCCTTCCTTTTCATGACCACCTTGGCCCTAGTTGCCCGGAGACTGAAGTTCTGTGTGCTTTTGGGGAGTTATTCCTCCCTCCCTTCCTTGCATCTGGCTGGAAGTCATGCTACTCCACGTTGCCAGCCATCCTCTGCAGCTGGACTCCACATGCTCCCAGGCTGTGCGTCTCCTGCAGAGCTCAGAGCTCCTCAGACTGGCTCCTTGACGTGGCCACTGTGAGGGTCAGAGCGCGCCTTCTTTACGGACAGGGATGCCTGTGTTAAGACAAAAGGACCTGTGCAGAGGCACGGAGCGGGGCTGGCCCATGCCCCAGCACTCTCTGTTCTCCCCGTGCCGAGGAGCTGCCTGGCCCTCGGGGCACTTCTCCAGTGAGAAGAGTTGAGCGGGACCAGGCACTTTTCCAAGACTCAGGCTGGACCTCCAGTTAAGGGGCGAGCCTGGGTCCCCTCTTAGCCCACAAGCATATGTTGAGCACACACAACGTGCCGTCATGTGAGGGGCTTCTAAAGGATTTGAGGGGGCAGGAATGTCCTCGGCCTTAAAGAAGGTGGGCTCTGTCTGGAAAGAAGGAAGGAGAGCGATTCCAGAAAGAGGAACAGGCTCAGGCCGTTTGACTGAGGGGGCAGTATACACTGTGGGGACACTGACATGACTCGGGACAAGGGAATCTAGTAACTCGTAAGGAAAGGGCTTTCCTTTTATCTCACAGCCCTGATCTTCTCCAAGGAATCGTCCCAGAGGGTCTCTTCCCAAGCCACCCATCTGCCTTGTTACTCTGTACTCACCACTGCCAACCAAAAGTTACCAGGCATGTGAAGGAGCAGGAAAATATGATCCACAATGAGGAGGAAAAAGCCATCAAAACCTATTCAGAAACATCATAGGTGTTAGAATCAGCAGATAAGGCGCCGGCCTGGTGGCATAGCGGTTAAGTGCACACGTTCCGCTTCGGTGGCCCGGGGTTCACCAGTTCAGATCCTGGGTGCCGACATGGCACCACATGACAAGCCATGCTGTGGTAGGTGTCCCACATATAAAGTAGAGGAAGATGGGCACGGATGTTAGCTCAGGGCCAGTCTTCCTCAGCAAAAAGAGGAAGATTGGCAGATGTTAGCTCAGGGCTCATCTTCCTCAGGAAAAAAAAGTCTGTTCCACATGAAAAGCTCTATTGAGACATGGAAGATATTAAAAGGACCCAACTCAAGCTTCTAGAGATGAAAACTACGATCTGTGACATGGAAACTGTACTGGATGGGATTAAAAACCAATTAAACATTAGTTTTTAACATAATTAAAAATTAGTGGACTTAAAGGCATAGCAATAGAAACTATCCAAAATGAAGCACAATGAGAAAAAGAAAGGTTTTTTTAAACTAAAGAATCATCATTGAGGGGCCGGCCTGGTGGCGCAGCGGTTAAATTCACATGTTCCACTTTTTGGTAGCCCGGGGTTCACTGGTTCAGATCCTGGGTGCAGACAAGGCACCGCTCAGCAAAAGCCATGCTGTGGTGGGCATCCCCCATATAAAGTAGAGGAAGATGGGCACGGATGTTAGCTCAAGGCCAGTCTTCCTCAGCAAAAAGAGGAGGATTGGCAGCAGATGTTAGCTCAGGGCTAATCTTCCTAAAAAAAAAGAATCATCGTTGAGTTGTAGGAAAACTTCAAGTGACCTAATATGTGTGTATTTGCAGCCATTAAAGGGGGCTAGTAGAAAAATATTTCAAGAAGTAATGGCTAAGAAATTTTCAAATGTGGGGAAAACCATAAACCCACAGAACCAGGAAGCTCACAAACCCCCAGCACAAGAAACATGAAGAAAACTACACCAAGGCACATCATAATATAAAATTGCTTAAAAAACAGTGATGAATTACAAATCTGAAAAGCAGCCAGTAAAAAAAGGAGCAGAGGAGCAAAGATAAGGATGACAGTAGGTTGCTTGTCAGAAACAGTGATGGCAAGAATCCCACAGGGCTGCAGCTTTAATGTGCTGGAGGAAAAGCTGTCAACTAGAATTCTGTACCCAGTGAAAATATCTTTATAAAATGGAAGCAAAATAAGAACTTTTTAAGACATATAATGCTGAAAGAATTCATCACCAGCACATCCCCACTACAAGAAATGTTAGAGACAGTCCTTTGGGCAGAAGGAAGATACCAGAAGGAAACATAGACGTACAGAGGGATGAGAAGCACCAGAAAGGATCAATCCACAGATAAATATATGATTTTTTTTCTTGCTATTTAAGTCTCTTTCACAGATCATTGAGTACTTAAACAAAAAAATAATCACAGTATACTGTGGAGTTTATAATATATGTAAAAACAAAATGTGTGATAACAATAGCAAAAAGGTTGGGAGGAGAGAAATTGAAGAAATACTATTGTTAGAGTCTATTCTTCATTCAGAATGATATAATATCACCTGAAGGTGACCTTGATAAAGATGTAGTCCGTAAACCTTAAAGCTATCACTAAAATAAAAACGTCATACCTAACTAGCCAAGAAAGGAGATAACGTGAAATCATAAACACATACAAAGAATACAAATGAAAGAAGAAAATAAAGGAAAAGGAAACAGAGACTAGTTGAAAGAAGCAGACAAGAAAAGTCGGTAATCACAACGTAACAGTCTAAATAGCCAGTTAAAAGGCAGGGGGTATCGCATTGGATAAAAAAGCAAGAACTATATGCCACCTACAAGAAATGCACTTTCAATATAAGACACAAATAGATTTTAAGTAGAAGATATACCATGACACCACGAAGCACAAGAAGGCTGGAATGCCTAGGTTAACATCAAAATAGGTTTCAGAGCAGAGACTTTACTAGGGATAAAGAAAGTCTTTTCGTGATGCTAAAGGAGTCCATTCATCATGAGAATATAACCACCCTAAATGTTTATTCACCTACTAATAGAATTTCAAAACACAAAAAATGGAAACTGGTAGAACTGCAAGGAGAAATAGATAACCCATAATTATACCTGGAAAATTGAATCCTCCTTTCTCAATAAATGACAGAAAAAGTGGAAGGGAAGGCAGTAAGGAGGCAGTAAGGAGGGAGGCAGCACCCTCCAGCATGGGGCTTCTGTCAACTCATACACTGCTCACACAGCAACTGCACGGTACACATTCTTTCTACACGCCAGGGACATTTACCAAGATAGACCATATCCTGGCTCATCAGACAAACCTAAACAAACTTAAAAGAGTTGGAATCATACACAGTGTGTTCCACAACCACCATGGAATCAAACTCAGAATCAACAATAGATAATAGGGAAATCTCCAAACACCTGGAAACAAAACAGCACATTTTTAAAGAATTTTTATAAATTTTTAATTATAAAATAAAGTTTTAGTAAGTAACATAAATATAAAACATACAATACTAAAATATAAATTGTATAAATAAGTATATAAAATAATATTTATAAATATTTTTGTATAAAATAAATAAGTGGGACTACATCAAACTAAAAAGCTTCTGCACAGCAAAGGGAACAATCAACAAAATGAAAAGGCAGACTTCAGAATGGGACAAATATTTGCAAACCGTCTATCTGATAAGGGGTTAATATCTAAAATATATAAGGAACTCATACAACTCAATAGCAAAGAAACAACCTGATTTAAAAATAGGCAAAGGAAGCCCTGATGGCCTGGTGGTTGAAGTTGGGCACACTCCGCTTCAGTGGCCCAGGTTCAGGTCCTGGGCATGGAACCACACCACTCGTCTGTCAGTAGCCATGCTGTGACGGTGGCTCACAGAGAAGAACTAGAAGGACTTACAACTAGAAGATACAACTATGTACTGGGGCTTTGGGGAGGAAAAAAAACCAGGAAGATTGGCAACAGATGTTAGCTCAGGGTCAATCTTTCCCAGCAAAAAAATAAAATAAAAAGTAAAAAAAAAAAAAATGAAAATGGGCAAAGGACTCAAACAGACATTTTTAGACATTCATTCAAAGAAGACATATGATGGCCAACAGGTAGTTGAAAAGGTGCTCAACATCACTCATCATCAGGGAAATGCAAATCAGAACCACAAGGAGATATCACCTCACACCTGTTAGGATGGCTTTTATAAAAAAGATGAGAGGTAACAGATGCTGGCGAGGGTGTGGAAAGAAGGGAACCCTTGTGCACTGTTGGTGCAAATGTAAATTGGTGCAGCCACTAGGGAAAACAGTATGGAAATTCCTCAAAAAATTAAAAATAGAATTACCATATAATCCAGCAATCTCACTAATGGGTGTATATCCAGAAGAAATGAAATCGGTTTCTCAAAGAGAAATCTGCACTCCCATGTTCATTACAGTATTATTCACAATAGCCAAGATATGGAAACAACCTAAGTGTCCGTCAATGAATGAATAGATAAAGAAAATGTCACACACACACACACACACACATGCAGAGGAACATTATTCAGCCATAAAAAAACAAAAAATCTTCCCATTCATGACAACATGGCTGAACCTGGAGGACATTATACTGAGTGAAACAAGCCAGACAAAGACAAATACTGTGTGACTTTATTCATGTGTGGGATCTAAAAACGCCAGACTCAGAACGAGAAAGTCGATGGTGGTTACCGGGGGCTGATGGATGAGGGAAACGGGGAGATACTGGTCAAAGGATATAACTTTCACTATAAGATGGATGAATTCTGGGTATCTAACGTACGGTGTGGTGACTGTAGTTCACAGTATTGTATACTTGAAAGTTGCTAAGAGTAGATCTTAACTCTTCTCACCACAACAAAAAAAGAAAAGTGTTAACTGTGAGATAATGGATGAGTTAATTAACTTGATTGTGGTAATCATTCCACAATGTATACTTAAAATGAACATGACGTTTTAGACTTTAAATATATCCAATTTCTATTGGTCAATTATATCTCAGTAAAGTTGGAAAAATATGTATAGTTTGTATTTACTTATATGCTTTATTATAGTTTATATATAATTATATAAACATTAAAATATAAAATAATGAAATAAAACTTTAAGAAAATTTTTACAAAAAAGAGGTTTCAAGGGAAGTAAAAAATATCTTGAACTGAATGAAAATGAAAATACAACATATCAAAAGCGAAGCTGTGTGAGAGGGAAGTTTATAGTACTAAATACAGACATTAAAGAAGAGGAAAGGTTTCAAATCATTGTCCTCAGCTTCAACCTTATGACATTAGTAAAAGTAAAGCAGGTTAAATCCAAAGTAAGTAGGAGGAAGGAAATAATAAAGATTACAGTGGCAATCAATGCAAAAGAAAACAAAAGCAACAGAGAAAATCTGTTCAACTGAAAACTGGTTCTTTGAGCACATCAATAAAATTGATCAACTGCTACCCAGACTGATAAGGAGACACAAATTCCCAAATCAAGAGTGAGAGAGGTGACATCACTGAAAGTTCTAGAAGCATTAAAATGATAATAAGCAAATATTATGAACAACTTGATGCCAAAACATTTTTTAAAGATTTTATTTTTCCTTTTTCTCCCCAAAGCCCCCTGGTACATAGTCGTATATTTTTAGTTGTGGGTCCTTCTAGTTGTGGCATATGGGACGCTGCCTCAGCATGGCCTGATGACCGGTGCCATGTCCGCTCCCAGGATCTGAACTGGCAAAACCCTGGGCCACAGAAGCGGAGTGTGCGAACTCAACCACGTGGCCACAGGGCCTGCCCTGATGCCAAAACATTTGATAACTTTGATGAAACACATTCCTTGAATGACACAAGCTGCTCACTTACGAAGACAATCTGAACAGCCCTATATCTATTAACGAAATTGAGTTTGTGGTTAAAAACTTTCCTACAAAGAAACTCCAGGTCCAGATTGCTTCACTAGTGAATTCTTCCCAAACATTAATGAAAAATATATGGATGGCAAATAAGCAACTTTCCACACCATTCTATGAGACTAGCTTACCCTGATACCAAAAACCATGAAGATAGATGCAAAAATTCTAAGCAAAACCTTAGCAATTCAAACTGAACAATATATAAAAAGGGTAATACATTATGACTTAGTGGGACTTAGTTCAGGAATGTGAAATTGTTTAACAATGAAAAATCAATGTAATTTATCAACAAAAGGAAAACCATATTATCTCAATAGACACAAAGAAAGCATTTGACAAAATCTAAAATCTATTTCTGATTTTAGAAAAAAATCTCAGCAAACTAGTAATAGAAGGGACCTTCCTCAGCCTGATAGACAGCATGCACAATAAATGTTCTAGCCCATCACACCTATGTCGAAAGTCTGGACACTAAGATCAGGAACGAGTCTAGGGTGTCTGCCCTCATTGCTTCTTCAGGGTTGTCCTGGAAGCTGTAGGTAGTGCAATGAGGCAAGAAAAAAATAAAGGCATCCAGGTTGGAAAGGAAGAAGTCTGACTTTCTTTATTTTCAAACAACATCATTATCTATGTAGAAAATCTGATTGAATCTACAAAAAAAAATAATACTAGAACTAGTAAGTGAGCTAAGTAAGGTTGCAGGTTACAAGATCAATAAACAAAAATCAACCTTAATTATGTATACTATTAATCAACCACTAGAAGTTGAAATGAAAATAAAAAACATTTACAATGGTATCAAAAATGTGAAAAACTTAGGGATAAATTCTGGCAAAAGATATACAAACTTTGTACACTTAAAACCACGAATCACTGGTAAGAGAAATTAAAGAAACTCGAAATAAATGGAGAGATGTTCCATTATCATGGGCCCTGATTCTAAAATGCACATGGAGATGCAAAGGACCTAGAATGGCCAAAACAACTCTTAGAAAGAAGAGCAAAGTTAAAGGACTAACGCTACCTGATTTCAAGGCATGATAAATCTACAGTAATCAAAACTGTGGAAGTGACATCAAAGTGGACAAATAGACCAGTAACACAGAGTAGAAAGTCAAGAAATAGACTCACACATATATGGACAACTGATTTTCAACAAAGTTGCAAAGACGGTTCAGTTCAGTGGGGAAAGAATGGTCTTTTCAGCGTGTGGTTCTGGGACGACTGGACGTCCGTGTGTAAAATATGAACTGCAGTCTACACCTTGTGGCATATACAAAAATGAATTCCAAATGGAAAGATATTTCCAAGTCATTTATCATATAAAAACTTGTAGTGAGAATATATAAAGAACCCTCAAAGCTCAACATGAAAACAAACATGTAAACCAAACAATGGGCAGAGTTTGAACAGACGCTTCACTAAAGAAAGAGAATGATGGCAAATAAGCATGTGAAAAGATGCTGAATACCATTCCTCATTAGAAGAAAGCAAGTTAAAACCACAATCAGATTTCACCGCATACCTGTTAGAATGTCTAAAATAGCAAAGACTGGTGATACCAAGTGTCGGCTAGGATTTGGAGGAACTGAAACCCTCATACATTCTGATGGGAAAGCCTATGGCCCGACCACTCTGGGAGGTTATTTTGCAGTTTCTTATAAAGATTAACACACACACTCGACCATACAATCCAGGCACCCCACTCCTAGGTATTCACCCAAGAGGAACGAAAGCATATGTCCATAGAAAACTTCTACACAAATGTTACAGCAGCGTTATTGTAATAGCCAAAAACTGGAAATAGCCCAAATGTCCATCAACAGGTGAATGAATAAGCAAATGGTGATTGATCCATACAGTGGAATACAGTAGCCCTCCCTTATTTGCAGTTTCACTTTCTGCAGTTTCAGTTACCCACAGTCAACCGTGACTCAAAAATATTAAATGGCAAGTTTCAGAAATAAACAATTCATAAGTTTTAAGTTGCACACCATGTTGAGTAGCGTGATGAAATCTCACACTGTCCCGCTCTATCCCACCCAAGACGTGAATCATCCCTTTGTTGGATCCCTAGCCATCAACATTATCTGCTCCTGAAATCCAGTTATCAACATTGTCATGGCTCACTGATGCCCCTTCTGACATATGGTTAGAAGGTCAATAGTAGCCCAACACTGTGTCACAGTGCTGGCATCATTTATTTCACTTCCTCTCTTCACATAGGGCATTGCATCATGTCACATCATCACAAGAAGGGTGAGTACAGTGCAATAAGACATTTTGAGAGAGAGAGGGAGACCACATTCACATGACTTTTATCATAGTACATTTTTATAATTGTTCTATTTTATTATTATTGTCGTTAATCTCTTACTGTGCCTAATTTATAAATTAAACTTTATCATTGGTATGTATGTAGAGGAAAAAACGGTATAATTGTCCCTCGGTATCCGTGGGGGATTGGTTCCAGGAGGCCCCCCCACTGATACCAGAATCTGTAATGCTCAAGCCCCTTCTATAAAATGGCATAGTATTTGCATATAACATACACACATCCTCCCGTATACTTTGTCATCTCTAGATTACTTATAATACCTAAAAGAATGTAAATGTTGTGTAAACAGTTGTTATACTGTATTGTTTAGGGAATAATGACAAGGAAAAAAGTCTGTACATGTTCAGTAGAGACACAGCCATCATAGACCTCTCTGTCCGTGGTTGGTTGACTCCGTGGGTGTGGAGCCCACAGATACGGAGGGCCGACTGTGTGCATAGAGTTCAGTACTGTCTGTGGTTTTAGGTATCCACTGGGGTCTTGGCATGTATCCCCCCACAGATAAGGGGGTCTTCTTTGCTACTTAGCAATAAAAAAGAATGAGTTAATCCAAAAATAATTATGCTGAATGAAAGAAGCCAGTAAAAGAAGGGCACATACCGTATGATTCCATTGTATAAAATTCTAGAAAATGCAAACTGTAGCCACAGAAAGCAGATTAAGGGAAAGGATTCCAAAGGGGTATGAGGCAACTTCGGAGGGAATAGATTCATTACCCTATTTGTGGGGATGGTTTCACAGGTGTATGTGTTTGTCCAGAATTATCAAACTTTTTGTCTATCACTGATAGCTCAACAGATGTTAAAAAATTCAAATTGTGGAACAGTCTACAAACAACTGTACTAGTCCCTTTTAGATTTTCAATTCAAGAAAGACCCAAAAAAATGTGGGGAAGATTGTTCTTAGTTAAGACTGGTGATGCATAAGTGCAGGTCTTGATTGGGTCCTGGATCAAAACTGAAAGCTACAAAGGATGTCTGAACAATTGGGAGGAATTTGAATATGGACTGAATGTCAGATAATAGTGTCGTATCAGTGTTAAATTTCTTGAAGATGATAATTGTTTTGTGGTTATATAAGAGAGTATCCTTTTCCTCAGGAAAATCTCCAGGCCAAGTATTCATGCTACCTGCAACTTTCAAAAAATGCAGAAAATACAGGGGAAGGGAGAGGGAGTAAGCAAATTAGCAGAATCTTCTTTAAAATTGTCCTTCAGCTCATGTGATGCAGTCAGAGATCAAGAGCAATCTTGTGTGTA